>NW_017257727.1:290064-304363 GCF_001594055.1 Mycetomoellerius zeteki | reverse complement strand
TCGCGTTTTACCGATTACTAATTGGTTGCGCGTTTCCGCGTTTCCGCGCTTATGTAATGACACCCTCAATCTTCAATGGGTGCGTTCCACTTGATGCGGGGTCTACAATAGAAGTCGTAGCGGTCGTAGTCTTAGGTCGTAGAAAATTAACCAATCACAGTCGAATATGAGAAGAATAATCGACTCTGATTGGTTAATTTTCTATGATTTAAGATCCTACGACTGCTACGACTTCTATTGTAGACCCCGCATAACGTTCGCAATGCTCGCGAGCATCACTTCATCCTTATCGTTTACAAATATTAAACAAGAATGAAATGATGCTCGCGAGCGTTGCGAACGTTAAGTGGAACGTGCCCAATGCGTAGTCTGATTCCGGCCTTACGAATCCTTTAGTGTTTTTCGCGCGCATCTCGACAATTTGAAAATGATGATGTGAGGAAGATATTCGTTTAGTAGATGTGTCATGTACTTCGCATGAAAAAAATAATTCGTAAAGAAGGAAAAAGCGAGAAAGGTAAAGCGAATCTGGGGGTCGATTACGTATCTCGAAATAAGGTGAAAATTATAAAAGTGAGCAAATTGAATAAATTGCTAAAATATTCATAATTTAATTGGTCAATAACTAGTGAATTTGCTCACTTTTGGAATTTTCACCTCATTTCAAGATACGCAATCGACTCCCTGATCCAACAATTATAAAAATTGAGATATTCTTTAGTCGATGACTCTAGAAAGAAGCCATTAGTTATTACATTTGACAAAAATATCCAGAATTAAAGTAATCAGCTTGTACCAAATTAAGATAATTTCGATTGTTTTCTGTTATTATGACCTTTATTTTTATTCTTTTGACATGGTCTTTCATTTGCTATCTGAAAATCTATTTTTATTAATGAGATCTATTATTCATCAGATGTTTTACCCAATTAATCTACTTTCCCGTCGACAAAGAGGCAAATTTGCTGCTTCCTGGCTTGCTTCAACGAATAGTGAGGCATCATTTAAGAAACTCTACACTTCTGGTGTTATAAAGAAGATGAACGTTGAACAAACATGGTTATTATATGTTATTTCATTATGTTATTTCATTTACGGTCAATACTACTCTACTCTCAATATTTATAATGAATGCAATTTCATTTCTGATATTTTGTTTACATTTTATATTGTATCATCAGCAATGATATTCTGGAAACAATACAGTCTTCCAGTGGCAAACCAGATGAAAAATTCAGTTTGTATCTGTCGTCACAATTAATGTATGGTATAACAAAAATTCATTCTTATCAGGTTGAATATTATGAGAGTGAGTTTTTATTCTATTCATTTACTAATGATATGATACTACATATGTCAATCTACACAACTTCACTTTTCAGAGGAAATTTTTAAATTTGAACAAAATCTTCAACCTTCTGTATCATCAAAGAAGAAAGTGGATAAGTTTGATGATTTTAAGGATATTGAATGTCCTGACATAGAATTGCCTAAAAATTTTTTTAGCACTCAACTCTTGAGAGAAGACGTATATATTCTTCCTGAAGATCAGCCCCTTGAAATAGCTGTAAGTGAAGATCTCATATGATTTACAAACTTGTCATTAGCAAATTTGTATTCTTAAATCCTTATTTTCTTAATTAGATTCTAAAATATCATATTTTTTGCATTTCTAAATTTTTGCTCTTTGTATTATAAATTTTATTTACTTCTATTATGTATTCAGATTGTAATAAAATTTTTTTCATTCACAGATGCGAGATGCAGAACTCTTGAATTTTGGTTGCTTAAATGATAAAGAGTTGGAATTGTTTCTTTGTAATGACAATATCTCATTGTTAGTTTTTTATTCTTGTTTTTTTTATATTATAATTTCTTATTCTAGTTTAGCAAGAATTCTTTAAAAATAGTCTGTAAGATTTCTGATTTTTCACTTTTATATCATTATCTTAAAATTAATTTGTGTCATCTTTAATACAAAGAATAACATATGGTTTGCTATTAATGATTTTCTAGTGATCTACGAAATTTACACATTAGTGAGGAAAGAAACATTATGGAGGAATTGGCTGATATAACAATTACAGAAAGTAAGTGTATTAATGGTATATTAAAAATAATGTGCAGATGTATTGTTATATTTAAATTAAATTATAATTAACAGAGATTCATCGACATTCATCTCAAGAATGCCCTAGTCCAGTGCTTGTGAATATATCGAAAAGAATGACTAAGTCCAAAGGAAATTTATCTCTTACTCCACAAAAACGGCAACCGCAAATTCAACCCGAAACACCTACAAAGAAAAGACGTGTATGCATTTATTTATAATATATACTGATTGTTTTAGAATATAGAGAATATTTTAAGTTCTCTTAAAATAAAAGGTAAACGAGAATGTTTGCCATGACATAATAATTTTCTTCTCTTTTTGTTTGAAAAATCGAAAAATTTTTTATTCCCTATTTATTTAATTTTAAATTTTAATTCTTTATATTATTTTACAGTTATCCTTTGACACTGCAGCCATGCCTCCTGCAGAAAATGTAGCAGTACCCCTTGTAGAAGATATTGCAGTACCCTTTATTGAAAATATTGCGGTACCCCTTGTAGAAAAGGTGGCAATAGCGGCTCCTGAATTGCATATGGAAAAAACGGGAATGTTAGTTCCCTTACAACAAACAGACATGGAATTGGAATCATTAAATTCAAGCTACTTCGTGATTAATGAGCATTCGAAGAAAAGAAAAATTATTGATAAAAAGATTGCCTTAACTGACGAAGAACTCGGGAAATGGCGTCAGAATGTAAATATTCATAGCAAGGTGAGTTTCTAAATTATATAAATTTGCAAAAAATGCTTATATAAACTTACAATAAAAATTCAAAATGAGAAATTTTAATCTGAATGAAGATGTTCTAACTAGATTCTTCCATTATATTTAGAAAATAAATAAACCGATAAAAAAACGTTTGACATCAGCGATAAATCTTCTCAAGGAACCTTCATACTTACCTAAGCGATGGAACGCTACTTTACGCAATCTTTTTGTTGATCACATCACCGGACCGTTTACGAGTGTAGATGAAGATGTTGCACCTACTGAATTCGTGCAATGTAGATATATTCAGATGTTTGTTAAATATTTACGTTAATGCAAAGCTTTGAATAACTTTATATTTGTAGCCCAAGAAGCAATGCGTGTAGAAGAGACAATTAGTAAAAAAAATCTTGCTACGGAAGATTTATTGAACCTGTAGACTTTATTAATATTTTGCCAATAGCTCACGCGGATGTATCAGTGCCACCGTTATCGGAAGTAATACCGCATACAGTTACTTTAGAAGAAGGCATTAGGTAATAGTCTATTTTATTATGTGATGATGAATTACTATTGATATATTTATGTATATGAACTATTGATATATATACACTGTTAAAAATGTCATAAATGTTATAAATGAAATTTAATGTACTTTTAAGTTACACTAATTAAATTCAATTTTATGACACTAAATTAAATTTAATATATCTGCAACTGAAAAGTATATTTGTGTAAATGTACATGAAATTTAGTGTAGTTTTCATAAAATTTTACAAAGTTTAGTACATTTTTTTATTAAATTTTATGTAGATTTGCATGAAATTTAATATAAGTAAACGTTAAATTTAAGTTACTTATAACTTCATTTTCATTAACAACAGTAAATATTTTTAATGTATCTGCTTGAAATTTGCTTCCATTACATGTAACGGAAGCAAATTTCTTTTTTTTTAACAGTATACATATATATATTTAAGAAATAACTGAAATTTAATTATTAAGGATTATTCAGTTTTGTTTAATCTTTCAATTTTTCAATATTTCTTCAATTTCTCAATATCTATTATTTTGATATTTTATATTCGTTTAATATCTCAATTTCGCACCTTAATATTTTATTATCAAATGATACCATTTCAGCACTGTTGAGCACAGGCGAGATCAAGAAAAGTTACCAAGTATAAGTAACATTGACGAAAGCTTGGAGGATATCAACGCTTTACTAGAAAGACAGCCACTAGAAAGACATCCTTCGAAATCCATTTTAGGATCTCCTGCCATGTATTTTGAATTTTTTGTTGTTGTTCAGTAAAGAGCTAAACGTAACAATATTCTAAGTGTGTATTTGACAATTTTCATAGATATTTATAAATCATTAATCGAAAGTTTGAAGGAAGCATAAAATTTTTATTGCTTTATTTAACTAATTTTAATAGCTCTTTCTTCTATGAAACTTAGCATATTGTTATCTCAACTCTATCATTTATCAAAGAATTGTTTGATATAATATAAATATTGTTTTACTAGTAGCTCAAGTGGAATTTTACAACCCGAACTGACAAATAAAGATATTTTGGCTCAATTAGAAATTTTTTGGCTTAACGAGCCATGCGTCAATTTCAGTCAACTTATTCCAAACGACACAGTCACGGCAGAGGATGCTGCTGATGCTTTTAATATACTTCTCGGTAAGTGTTACTACGTTTGAAATATATTACTATATTTACTATTTAAATTATATTTATACTTAAAAAATAATGGGAATTTTATCTTATTTTCTTATTATATCTGCCTAATATTACACAATTCGTTCATAGAGTTGCATGCACAAAAGAAGCTTATTCTGCAGCAGACTGAGTGTTTTCGTACTCTGCGAATTTGGAGAATGGGAAAGTTGAATTAACAATATAACTAATATAACCAAGACATCATATAATATTTAATATTATAATGTTAACCTTATAATATTTAATTTGATATACATATTTACATCGCGAAACTTATTTATATTATTATTTTTAATGAGAATAGTACTTTATATTTTCTTACTTTTAACTTGTTCATGAGAGAAGAAAAATGCGAGACGCTATTAACTTTTAGCAATTTTAGGGAAAAATGATTGCAACGTTTTTCTTGAATTATTTTTGTTACTACTATTTAGTGAAGTACTTCATGTTTTAATGCATTTAACGTTTTAATAGAATGGAAAAAAGTTGACCTGCAGTATTTATTTCAAATATGTATTTGTTAAATTATCATAATTTTATTTTTCTTTATTTTTACGAGTATTTATTTTTACTGCAAATTATCATTACTGTTATTTAATAATATACTTTATGTTAAAGCCTTTGTTTCAGATGAAACAGAGAAAGATTTAATGCGCAATATTCGTTTATACGTCGTTTATGTGCATACGTTATATTTAAATTCATTTTTACATATTTAAGAGCATGTATTTATTCGTTTAGCTATGTTAGAAATCGTTGTTCATCTATTATAAAAATTGCGATATATTTTAATAAGAAGACAAAAGATGAAATGTTTATTTTATGTATTCAAGAGATTATAAATATCTGTATAAATGTTTATACAAGTATTGAAATCAGCAATATGACACTTCTAGCGCAATTAAAATATAAAATAATAAATGATTTCGTATTTAATTAGATTTTGCAGTTTTTATTTTGCGTTTAGTCTAATTCTGTTTACGCTCATGACTTAACTAAATAATTAAATCTTAAGAAATTAAGTCATTGAAGAGATATATTAAGAAAATTGAAACAAGGAATGTTGCTGGCTCAGACATTTCGTACAGTTTAGATTGTAAGAAATATTTAAATGATATTAGAAAGTTGAAAATTTGAATAATTTTTAATAACTAAATTTCTGTTTTAATAGCTTTTCAAATATAATTATTAATGATTTTGTAATTCTCGATATAACGGATTGTTATCTAATTGCTAATTTAATTTTAAGATGAACATTGTTAGAATTAATGGGCGAGTTCACAATCCGCAAAGCGGCTAGGCATGCTTGCCGAGCGAATGAGCATGATTGGTTCTTACCTGTGGATCCAACCAATTGTGTTTAATTGCTTGGTGAGCAGACTTGGGCTGCGGTCCACTTGACGCTACAAACGCTTCGAAGCATTCTTTGATTAATCAATTCGTAAAATTCTTTGTTCTGATTGATCGCTCAAACGCTTCGAAGCGTTTGTAGCGTCAAGTGGACCGCAGCCCTAGTCGCTTTGTCGATTTGAACGCGCCCAATAATATTGTTGATAAATTTGACTGCTGATGAATTTCACATATTGTGTCTTTTATTAGAAGAATACATATTTTACTTAATAGTAATATAAGAAAATGTATTGAAGATTTCACGGTTTTATCTATCTTTATATTTATATTAAACGCATATCTTTATATCAGTTTGTATATGACGGTTTTAATAAGCACCTCTGTGCACTGAGTGCGTCCATTTAAATTAGCTAATAATTTTTTTTAAACGAGTGGTGTCCTTGAGGTTTTTCGGGCTTAACTTCCAAAAGATAAAGCCCAAAGATAAACACGCCACTGCAGACCGTCTTCAATTAAAGCTCTAAGGTTTGTTCGCGTCGCAAGTTCCAACATGCTCCAACATGCTCCTACCATAGTTCCTACTCACTCTATCAAGCGCATTGGAATGAGTATGCTATTTGTCATAGAATTTGTCATAGCTTCTATATATTATATTCTTATATATTTCTATATGTACTTTTATATATGCATACGTCTATACAGTATAGAAGGATCTTTGGAATTTGCTCACTTTTGTAATTTTCACTTCACATTAAAATATAATTGATATCCATATCTCTCTCTCTCTCTCTATATATATATATATATATATATATATATATTAATGTAGATTAATTTTAATCGCAATTCAATTAACTCTTCATCTTTTTCTTAGGACTAAAAAAAGATAAAAAATAAGTTAAACTGAAATTAAAGTTAATTTTCATTGATAAAAATGAGCATGTAACAGAAAAAAAGACAGCTAATGAATGACACGAATAAGTTCCTTTGCATATAAAAAAAGATTCTATATATAATTATAATATATATATATTATAATATATATATGTATAATACATGTATGATAACATATATATGGCCTAATTATGTTTGTAAATTATTAACAGTATAAACACGGTTTAAACATTAATAAATAATGAATCCTCGCATAGCGAATTACCGCGACAGGCGGGGTGGCGGCGGAATGAAGTTACCGCTCGACGACGGCTAATTAGGACGCGTGCCGCGGCGCGGCGCCACTGGCTGCGCGCAGGCCCGCGCGGATCGATCGCCGCGCTTGCGAATCGTTATTATTTTTTAGACGGATTTATCGGCAATCGCGTCGCGGGAACCAATGCACGCGGATCGCATCGGTCAGCGATGTAGACAGAAATGTCGTATGATGCTCGCTAGAGCGGAATTCGCGATCGAACGGCGTCAAACGGCGTCCGCGCGCCGAATTTGGCCAGTACAGCTTCTTTTCTTTTTAGCGCGAATACTTTAAATCGCCTAACGATCAGCGCCGCACGCAGCGGCGGTGTTGCCAAGCGTACGTCCGCTGTCGCCGTGCCCCGCACAATCAGCCATGGACATGCGAATAAATGATACGCGATATCGTGACTGAAACTGCTCGATCGGTAACGTGGGTCTGATGGTTCCAAAGATAATAATAGAGCACTGACATTATCAACTGCTCTTGATTATTCGATATAAATCTGAGCGTTTAGCCCATAAATCGGCATTGTTTTCATAATTTGTTATTATTCGATGTTCTTTTAAATATTTATGTGCGTCTGTAATGTGAAAATTCTACATATTTTTGTAAAATTACTGTTCTGTAGTTAATGTTTCATGCATTGACCGCAGTATTTTCCAAGAGGGCGCGACTGCGCACGAAATTCGCAAATCACACGAATTTTCTAACGACCTGCGACCTTTGGTAGCGTCTCGTCATTGGGGATACAGCAGCTTCGTGTGTCGTCTGGTGTCGTCGTCACAGTCGCATTGTAATTGGCGTATACACGTGTTCAACAAATAGATCTGCGTGAAAAACACCGCCAAACGAAATCTGCGTTTAACCCTCGATCGTTCAACCTTTCACGAGCGCTTTTACGTAGCGTTTCCCAAACGCAAAAGACGCGAGACGACATCTTAAATTTTGGAATCGTCCGTTTGAAATGGTACGTGTATTCAACAACGAAACTAATATATATTTGATACTTTTAAAATTATTTTTTAAAGACAGCACTAGTTGTTTGAATCGCAACGAGACCGACTCGCAATCGAGCCGTATCGATCCGCAATTTTCTTATTATCATGAATATCGATTCGAATCGTTTGAAAATTAATCGCAAATTCCCCGACGGGCGGTTTTAATTTCAAAAAAATCATGTGGAGTGTCGCGAGAGCATTTGATTGATTCGGAAACGCCGATGGACATCGGATTTCCCGTGACGCTCTCATTTTTGCGAACGATCTCTTCGCTTTCGAGTAGCCGCCGATGCGATGGAAGAAGACAAATCTCGCGCTCCTTCCCTCCCCCCTGCCTATCGCGGTCGCGCAGCGACCAGTCGTGAAAATGCGACAATTTTTCGGCTCACGCGCCCTACGAATCTGCCCTTACTCGCCGCGGTGATCCGGCAACAGCGCGCGTCCGCGCGCGCCCACCCCTAGAGTCTCCAGACGTAAGAAAGTCCGGTCACTGACGAGATTTTCAAGCTTAAAATAGTTTAAAATTAAAATAAACTTTGCTTTAAATAGTTCACTTTAAATAATTAAAAATTTGAACTGTTAAAGACCGTCATTCAGCAGAGAAGCAAATTTTGCAACCTTCTTTAACATGATTAATTTTGTTCTTTTAGTTCCTTACTGGATCTAAATATATAAATTAATCATATTAAAGAATCTTACAATGAAAAACTGCTTTCTGCAGAACGCAACGATTCCTACGGAAATCGGGCGTGATCATTCCGAGAGCCCAGTGGAAATTGAAGAACATTGAATTATTAACTGTTTTAGCTGTAACGAGGATAAATTAATAAGGATTTTACTTTTTTTAACCAGTGTTTTATCATAAAAAATGTATAAATCTTAAAATTGTCCTTAATTCATCTTTTTAATGATAAAGCAGTGATTAAGGAAGGTACAATCCTTATTAATTTATTCTTGGAACAGCCAAAACAGTTAATAATTCGACATGCTTCAATTTCCAATGATCTTAAGATTTGTACATTTTTTATGATAAAGACGGTGATTAAGGAAGATAAAAATACTTACTAATTTTTCTTCGTGACAGTCAAAATAGTCGATAATATTAAAGTTCTTTAATTATTTCCGGGCTCTCAGAGCTATTTGACAGTCACGAAAATTTATCTCTTATAGGTATCAATCATGAAACTTTATCTCTAGCATGGAAAGTGAAAAGTGAAAATTTTAACCATTGAAGTTAATGGAGAAATTTTTCACTTTTCACTTTTCGTCCTATGAAAAAAGTTTCATGATTGAAACTTTTAGTCTTTAGGTTTGTTTGTTTAACTGAACTTTTTTTTGTTCTTGCACAATTAATTTTTTCTCTTTTTTTCTCCAATGTAAAAAAGGGAAGAAAAATAAGTTGTGCAAGATTAGCTAAAAAGAACAAGCCTTTTAATAGTAACTCGTCGATGATCGAGCCAATTAATATTCCCGTAATTGATTAAAAATAGCGTACGTGTACATATCTGCACGTACACATGCGCGTGCAGTTAACACATATCTACTTTTCAATTTTTCCACGTGTTCAGTCGTCATTTGATTGGTTCCGCCATTTTTCATCAAACCAATCAAAAATACAAGACCACATTAACCGGACTCTTACTTCTAGGATCCTCTACCCACCCTCGCTGGCTATGTGGCGCCGCGCAGCGGCGGCGGCGCGCGATTCAGGCGTGTTTTTGTATTCGCGTTGCGTTGCACCGTTCGGGTCGGTCGAGGGGGGGTGGTGCCGGGTGATGAGATGGGGCCCAAGATGGCGGCAGCCGTGCAGTCGAGCGAACGCGGTCTCGAGGTGTAAATCGCGCGCGCGTCGCATACTGACATTGGCAACCGCATAAGATGGACCGGCTCGATCGTGGCTCATCAATATTCGTCGCCCTGATTTTATAGCTCTCGTAGGAGACACCGCATGTAATCGTTGGCGATGCTCGCCTGACGTAGCAGCTAGCACGCGCTTCTCAACTCTTGAACCGGGCCGAAAAAAAAAGAAATCGTTCGCTCGTCTCGAACCCGTGAACATCCTGTCGAAAGTTCTAGCAAGATACCTCGTCGAAGCGTCGTCGTTGTCCTCGTGGTCCTAGCATTACCACGCATCGTGACGAGATAGCGCGCGAGAAGTCGCGGCACTCGCGTTTGTCATGGTAGGTTTTTTTTTAATTATTAATTCCGAGAAAAGAATTGAAAGAAAGAGGGAAATGGAGATACATATCCGAATTCGAAGCACGCGCTTCCTGTTAAAGGCTAGCACGTAATTTAGCTGTATTCCTTTCCCTCTTCTAGATAGAGAAACAACTAACCTAGAGACTGTCTTATGCATGACGCCCCTTTTTTTTTGTTCTCTTATGCCGAGCATGTATTTTTGCCGACATTCGAGTTCTAATGAGTCACCATGCGATCGGAATCGTAAACGATCGTTGATTTATCGATGAGAATACGATAAATATTTTAATGTTTTAAGTTTGACATTATTTATTTACGATATAATTAATTTCAATTAAGAGGTCTTTTTTTTATTTGTACACTAGCTGCATTAAAATTTTCTTCCGCCAAACAAACGTATATATATATATATATATATATATATAAATAATATCTATCTCACTTTAAGTTCTAAAAGTGTATACTAGTTCAGCTACAGAAAACAGACCTAGATATTAGGATTTGCAGCAGGATTCGAATGAGATTTTAATAATTAATTTATAATTCTGATATCTATCCTTCAGTTCAGATTTTGACAAAAATTATACATTAGAATTTTATCATAAACGAGCCTATTCATCAATGGGTTATATGCTTTTACTATGTTTGCTTTTACTTTTGTTTCTGATTCTTGTGATTCAAGTGGAATTTGTTGATTAGCATATGTGTTTTTGTAGGCAAGCAAAAAGTATGATGATGGAGTGAGCGATGATACCAGCGGAAGTGACTTTGATGATGAAGAGGATCCTGATAAAATTGAAGTGCCTGGTAAATTATAATAAACTTACACTTTGTGTATACATGTCTTGTTGTCCTATGAATCTTTATTTTGCACAAGATAATGCAATTACTCTTACATAAAATTTTAAAATCTATATAAGAAATTATTTTTATTA
The DNA here is from genome assembly GCF_001594055.1 of Mycetomoellerius zeteki. Taxonomy (NCBI): domain Eukaryota; kingdom Metazoa; phylum Arthropoda; class Insecta; order Hymenoptera; family Formicidae; genus Mycetomoellerius; species Mycetomoellerius zeteki. The sequence goes on along the minus strand of NW_017257727.1, from coordinate 293,137 downwards.
GGTGGAGGTAAAGATCTTGCGACTGCCGCTGTAATTGGAAGTATCAAAGAAGAGAAACCTCCAATTACAGACTTGCCAACAAATCCTGTGGATAAAACACAAGGACCATTAAACGGTAAGTCATATATATATATATATGAAATATTTAAAACAGTGCAAATCTTTCTAATTTCTTTTGTTTTATGAAAAGTCTATTTTTGCAAAAATTATTTTTAGAATTAGACCAAAAATTTGGTAACAAAATTCCTGGAGGATTAGTGACAAAAAATGCAACACCAGGTTATGAAATGGTGCATGTAGGAGGCTCTCAAGGTACCTCACCGGGTAATTTTGTTGGTGGAACAGGTCAATTGAATCAACTGAATCAATTAGCGGCTGGTGGATATCCTGGTTTTCCACCAGGATTGAATCTTGCAGGATTCAATCCTGCTGCCTTTCTTCAATCAAGTACATTTCTTTTTCATCATAATGAATTTTACTAGTAGAAACTTTTATTTTTGCCACTTGGCTTTTTAAACAATGTTTCATTTTTATACTAAGATGTATGTATGATTCTGTGATCATCTATGCACATACATCATTTATAAATTAAATTTTATTAGTATTATGATACTTAATTTTTAATTTTATTTTAATACTTGTTAAATGATAAATGAGAACAAAATGAGAAAATATTTTTAAATTTGATTATATATAAAGATAATATTGAAAGAAAAGTTAATATTAAATTTATGTATTGAAAAAATTAGGAAATTCAAAAATATAATTTCCAAATTCTTATTTTTGTGATAATTGGATTAATAATTAAATTGATACAATTGCATGTATTAATTATAAATATATATATATATATGTAAATATGTATGTATCAATAATCTTAATTATTTCCTAGGCATGGATATGAATGCTTTGATGGGTAGTTTCATGGGTATGCCTGGTATGAATATGGGAGTAAATCCTTTTGTTCAATTACTTAATCAAAGTGGGATTACCAACTGGGCAGGGTTGTCAGGTATTTGCAAAATTCTAATAAAAACAACTTGAAAAGCAAACTCGTACTATTCGTAATTTTATCACAGGAAAGACAGTGTCACAAATGTGGATGAATTCAGGTGATCCAACAAAATTGATGCAGCCAAATATTCCAGAAGAGGAAGAAGTAGACGATGAAGATATGGGTGTTGCTGAAACTTATGCTGATTATATGCCAACGAAACGTACGGTCAATATTTATTTTAATTTAGTTGTGCGTTATTTGCTTTAAATTAAAGTTTGCGATAATCAACAGTCAAACTCGGACGAAAGCATCCGGATCCGGTTGTCGAAACAGCATCTTTGTCGAGCGTCGAACCAACGGATGTTTGGTACAAAGTCTCCATAACGGAAGAGACGATACGATCCGGTGCGCTCTCTGCCCTTCAACTTGAGTCCATCACGTATGCTTCTCAACAGCACGAGCATCTCTTACCCGATGGTACACGCGCTGGATTTCTAATCGGCGATGGTGCGGGTGTTGGCAAGGGCAGGACTATAGCCGGTATTATATCCGAGAATTACTTGAAAGGTCGAAAACGTGCCATTTGGGTGTCGGTGTCAAATGATCTCAAATATGACGCCGAACGCGATTTGAACGACATAGGTGCATCGAAAATAGAAGTACGTAATTTATTTGTGTTGAATTGTGTCGAATATATTGTCGGAATTTCAAAACTTTAATTACGCAATGAATATTTTAACTATTTGAAATACTTATTAAAGATAAAGCGATGAAAAATTGCAATAAATAAATCGGCTTGCAGGTACATGCTTTGAATAAATTTAAATACGCGAAAATCTCGTCAGCTGTGAATGGTAATGTGAAGAAAGGTGTGATCTTTAGTACATATTCTGCATTAATTGGTGAATCGACACAGAGCGGCGGGAAATATAAGAGCCGATTGAAACAACTATTGCAATGGTGTGGCGAAGATTTTGATGGTCTGATAATTTTCGATGAGTGTCACCGCGCGAAGAATCTGTGTCCTACAGGAAGTTCAAAACCTACTAAGACAGGTTAGAACAAAATTTCATGCGTAAAGATTTTTTCAAGAGTAATTACACGAGTGACTTTATTTTATCGATGATATAAAAATTGTGCAGGATTAACGGTTTTGGAACTGCAGAATAAGCTTCCAAAAGCTAGAGTTGTGTATGCCAGTGCAACCGGTGCTTCTGAACCTCGCAATATGGCCTATATGGTACGACTAGGTATGTGGGGTGAGGGCACGCCTTTTCCGGAGTTCACTGGTTTTATTACTGCCGTGGAGAAGCGCGGTGTCGGCGCGATGGAAATCGTAGCGATGGATATGAAGCTGCGCGGCATGTATATCGCTCGGCAATTGAGTTTTCACGGTGTTGCCTTCAAAATCGAGGAAGTACCTCTTTCCAAAGATTTTACAAAAATTTACGATCATTCAGTGCGATTGGTAAGTTATTGTGCAAAAATGTAAATGCTTTGTTAATATTTCACTCGTTTGTGTTACATAATCTCATGCGATCTATTTTGATCTAGTGGGTGGAAGCGATGCAGAGGTTCCAGGAAGCAGCAGAGTTAATAGATGCGGAGAATCGTATGAAGAAAACAATGTGGGGCCAATTTTGGTCGGCACATCAACGTTTCTTCAAGTATCTTTGTATCGCTGCAAAGGTGAAGCATGCAGTGTCAGTAGCTCGCGAGGCAGTCAAGTGTGGCAAATGCGTGGTGATCGGTTTACAATCTACTGGTGAGGCACGTACTTTGGAACAGTTGGAACGTGACGACGGCGAGCTCAGCGACTTCGTTTCTACCGCAAAGTCAGTGGCGTTTTAGACAATTGAGAGAAAATTTCTTGCATGTATATATTAATTTATATATTGCTAATGCATTGAATAATTTACAGGGGAGTTCTGCAAACATTAGTCGAAAAACATTTCCCAGCCCCGGATCGTAATCGCATCCAACGTCTTCTGGGTTTAGAACCACCAAAATTCAAATTAGATGATGATGATCTGGACGCTGGCGGTTCTGCTGGAGGCAGCAAGAGGAAGCCGATCC
>NW_017257727.1:248733-290028 GCF_001594055.1 Mycetomoellerius zeteki | reverse complement strand
CGGAAGAGGAGATATCAGACGAGGAGAAAAACGGCGCTCACAGTTCTGACTCCGAATACAAATTAAGCGGCACCGAAAGTGAGGACGATCACCATACGGACGAAGAGAGCAACGCCAGCTCTGATTTCAATCCGTTCTTCAGTGATAGCGATTCTGACGTTGGTAAATATCAATCTTGTAACTTGATCTCTATTTTTCAATTGAAATTGTTATATTTATTTGTGTTGTTTGAAATTCCTAAAAATATTTGCATTTAAAACAAGATAAATATTCGGGTGTTAGAAAGAGAAAACGAAGATTCTTGGTGCAAAAAGTGCAAACAACACGAATAAACTTCTTAGGTTTATTTGTGTCGCATGCTTTAACATGCTCCTATTTATTCTAATGAATGCGCTGAAGTGAGTAGGAGCTGTGGTAGGAGGATATTTGAGCATGTTGTAATATACGACGTGAACAAACTTATTGTAATTGAAGAATTTCCAAAACTATTTTTTATGTTTTTATTTCTTTAGATCCTTGGGACAGGCGAAAGAAAAAGGGCAAGAAGCAGAAGAAACCTGCGAAGAAACGTTTGAGCACGCAGGATAAAATCCAATCAATGTTAGTGCATAAACAGTCCAGTAATAAAAGCAAACGTAACGGTGACACGGCAATGAGTGGGCCAATGAGTGCTACAGGCGGAGGTGTGCCTCAAAATCAAGCACCGCCTAGAGACTCTATCGAAAGAGCTTGCAGCATGAAAGAGGAATTATTATCACAAATAGAGATTCTTGGCGATCGATTGCCGCCAAATACACTAGATCAATTGATAGATGAGCTCGGCGGACCAGAAAATGTCGCGGAAATGACTGGTAGAAAGGGTCGCGTCGTGCAAAGGGAAGATGGTGGAATAGAATACGAGTCTAGGTCAGAGGTGGATGTTCCTTTAGAAACTCTTAACTTGACGGAGAAACAGAGGTGTGTATCAGTAAAACTTGTTATATAATGATTTTACATTCATTCTTTGTGCGTAAATTTTTAACCACTCACAGATTAGGATTATATACTGCTTTCTATAATGATGATAATTTATATCAATCCTTTGAGTTGAATGTTGGTATTCTATCGAATATCTTTGAATACATCAGGTTTATGGACGGAGAGAAGACTGTAGCGATAATCTCCGAAGCAGCTAGTAGCGGTATATCATTACAAAGCGATAGGCGAGCTAGAAATCAAATGCGACGTGTGCATATCACGCTCGAGTTGCCGTGGAGTGCGGACAGAGCGATACAGCAATTCGGACGAACGCATCGATCGAATCAGGTCAACGCACCGGAGTATATATTTCTTATATCAGATTTGGCCGGAGAGAGGCGATTCGCCTCGATCGTTGCGAAACGTCTGGAAAGTCTGGGTGCGTTAACGCACGGTGATCGTCGCGCGACTGAAACCCGAGATCTCTCGCAATTCAATATCGACAACAAGTACGGTCGTTCGGCTCTAGAAGCGACGATGAAAACTATAATGGGGTTTGTGTCAATTAAAAATACATTAAAGAAATATTCCATATAGAATATAGGCACTTAATTCGACTTAATAATTTCAGATACGAACCGCCATTAGTACCACCACCTCAGGATTATCAAGGTGATTTCTTTAAAGACGTGGCGGACGCGCTAGTAGGCGTCGGTTTGATTTGCAATAGCGAGAGTACGCCCGGTGTGCTCACGCTCGATAAGGATTACAACAACATGTCAAAGTTCCTGAATCGTATCCTTGGGATGCCAGTCGATTTGCAAAATCGTCTGTTCAAATACTTCACCGACACGCTCAACGCCATTATAACTCAGGCCAAGAAAACCGGTCGTTTCGACATGGGTATTCTTGACCTTGGTACATCAGGCGAGAACGTTCGCAGGGTGCGTCTTTATCGGTTTCTACGAAAGCATGCAACCGGCAAAGCACCAACGGAACTACACGTAGTCCATGTCGAGCGCGGTATGAGCTGGTCCGAGGTCACAGACAAGTTTTCGGAGCTGATTGGAGCTAAAGAGGGTTTCTATCTGAGTCATCAGATCCGCAATGGCAAACAGACGGCCATTCTCGCGGCCGCGGTGGATAGTGGCAAGAAAAAGTCCGAAAGCAAGAAGGATCAGCTTTATATGGTGTACAGGTAGTCATTTAAAATACCATTATATATCTACGATTTATCACAAACATATGCATTATAATTCTTGACGTTGGAAATTAATGATTGCGTATTGTCAGGCCCAACACGGGTCTGCAGCTACGACAAGAGTCTCTAGGTGAATTAGAGAAGAAGTACAAGAAGGTAAGCGCAGATGAGGCAGAGCCACACTGGACACAACAGTACGAGGCTTCCGTGAACACGTGTTCGCATGCGTATTGGAGTGGCAACTGTAAAAACACCACCCTTGGTATAGATTGCGAAGTGGGGCTAAGAAGACGTTCCTATAATGTATTAGCTGGTTCGGTTCTGAGTGTTTGGAGCCGCGTGGAGAATGTGCTCGCTACGCGATCCGGACATAACTCTAAGATGCAAGTTATACGGTTACGTACGGGTAAGTTGAGTTTGAAAATGACTATTCAATGTTTCGATTAATGTTCCAATAAGATTTGAAACCGTCTAATAATTTCCTATTGTCGTCCGTGACAGACGAAGGGTTGAAGATTGTCGGGACACTTATCCCGAAGTCTTGCATGGAGTCGTTACGTCAAGCGCTCTCCTCTGACGCAGAGAAGACAGAGGAACTGACGTTTTGAGCGCTGAGTCTCTCATCAAGGGTAAGGTTATCTTCTCCGAGATAATCTCTACGAGTATATAATCTTAATAAAATTACTTTATTGTAATCTCTTAATAAAATTTTTTTAATTTACTTCATTGATAATCTGACTTTATTGAAAAAATTACTTTATTGATAATCTTAATAAAATTACTTTATTGTCATAGATATAAATAGGACCAAGCGAGACTCTCGATGTGACGTAGCATACTGCGATTATAGGAAGACTCTTCTTTTCTTAAACCTTTCGTCCAAACGCGAGAAGAGGAGTGAGTTAAGATGTGTTAAGAAGTTAAGATGTGGCACCAAGTAGATTCCGAATTGAATCTACTAATCAGCGTGATGAACATAAGTAAACGCTTCCGATTAATTATCGACAAGGCTAAGATTACAACTTGCTGCTTATTTCTTTGTCATGTCTATGTAATCGTTCGCGAGAAATTTTAGCATTAACTCGCCACATACCAACGTAGATTTTTAAATAGTTGAATTCTTTCTTTTTATCATCTATATATATATATATATATATGTCCCTGTCACACTGATTATAATTAGAAGAGGAAGTTTATTTTTTATGTCGTCGCCGTTAATCATATTTTCATCCATGAAGTTTTAGCAGACAAACGTGTGGCACATAGTAGGATAAATACAAACTATTCTGCGAGAGAGCGTAACCATTTAGAGGAGTGACAGAGCACGTATTTTCCTGTAGGACATGTGAAGTATAACCGATTAATAGTTTATATGATTTAGAAACTTGTTATTTTAAGCTAGCCATTAACGCTAATGTCCGAAGAGCATCGACTGTTGTCATCGTAATAGTGCCAGTAAATTTAATTAAACGTGATAATTATTGAGGGAATGCGGATTAATCGAGAATAGAAAGACGATCGAAACAATCGATCCTTTTCGGAAAATATAAAAGTATACGCGACAGCTTTGGTTTTTGTTTGATCGTTAAATCAAACATAATTAGAGAGGTGTTGCACACATACACATGCTACTGCTACCGTTACTACTATAGGCTACCATTATTACTATAAATTATTGCTACTGCTATACTAGTACTAGTGCTCTACCGTTACAAAACTATCATTAATATTATCCAGATCTGAAGAGACGAGGTAATCACATGGATATTGCAAATGTGCTTTTCCGATTTTACCGTAAAAGTTAAGAGACACAAGTAAATCCATGGAAGTGTCCTCCGATTTTTATGATCTTTGAATATGTTGTTTTCTAGACAAAACGTATTTTTTTTATAATAGCACTTTTAGAGAATGCAATACCTCTTTGAAGAAAAGCGGTTTTTTTTTTTTCAAAGCGAATGTCGTTGATATTGTAATAAAAGTTGAATGGTTTGAAAATATTTTTAAAAATTATTATAAATATTGACAAATTGTTTGATTTATTATAATATATTATTTATAATAATTTAAAAAATTTGTTTAAATAACTAATAATTTCGTATATCAAATCAAACTAACAAAGTCCTTATAAATGAACTAATAATTTATTTAAACATTAAACATCTCTTACACTTTTGACATTTCGAAAAAAAAGTTTTTCTTCAAAAAGATGTTGCACTTTCTAAAAGTGCGATCAGACTTTTATTTAAAAAATCTTTTATTTTTTTGTCTAGAAAATATTTAAAACTTAAAATCAGATGAAGATACTTCCATGAATTTCTTTGTTATAATAGTATACAAGTGCCAAGTTATATGTTTATTTTCTTTATTTTCTTTTTTTATTATTATGACAATACGAATTAGTTAAAAAATGAATTTTAATTAAATAAAAAGTGTGTATTTTGTTCTATATATCATTGAATATACTGTAAGAAAAAGTCACATTCTTGACACAGGCAACTATTATTTTTAAAAGTATTATAAAATAAGAAAGTATTATATATTTGTGATATATTCCTAAATTATACAATTTTATAAAATTGGAATTTTTTTTATTTCTCGAACAATTGAGTCATATTTTTCTTTGTTTGCTGTATTTTCTTATGTGATTTTATAAAATTGAAACGGAATCGTAGAGATGTCTGGTGTCCGATATCTTCCTATATACCTCAACGAGATATTTATCGAAATTACTTAAGACACAACGCCTCGTCTCTCGACGATCTCCACCTATACTAATTAGCCTTAAAACATAAAAAAAGAAAAAAGAATTAGATGAAAAAAATAGTACATACAGCCGATATATTTATATTCAGATACATAAACTAGCAACCAGTGCGGCCTGCATGTATATTGGATGTAGATTGTTTATGTCCGTTTGTACGTCTGAACGAGATTTCGAAGAACGAGTGACTACGATATGGGCCTCGCGATTTATCATCTCTAATGGTATAATAAAACTTCAAAGATGCAGATTTAGAGCATAGAGTACTATCCGAACAGTTGAATAGAATCAATCCGTGATTAGAATCCTCATTTTAGTGATTTAACTCTTAAGAACGTGCGAATGATGCGTTTGCGTATGACGAGAGAAAGAGAGAGAGAGAGAGAGATTCGTCATCCACCTGTTTCCACAGTTATCTTCATCGTAAATAGTCTCGCGGTAGTTATACAGTAAAAACAACCGCGTGATTTCCTACGGATGACTATATATTACATTTATAAAGGAGATCGAGACAAAGGGGAGAACAACATCCGATTGTAAAATATCTATATAACTATCGGTAACCCCTTTTTGTAACAAATGAAGAAAGAAGGGAAGTGCGATATTTAATGTTAGAGCGAGACTTATCGTAGATTTAATTCTTTTAGCTATCGATTATTTGTAAGGCGTGATATATTAATTATTACTGCGTTACTTTAGCGAAATACGGGAAGCAGTAGATGCGATTCGAAGGTATTAACTGCATTCAATTCAGAGCTCGGTCTCACAACTCGCGACAGCAATTAAAAATTCAATAGCAGGATTTTATACAGAAAGTCATAAGGTAATTTATAGGAAGCTCTGATGAAGTTACTAAATATATATGTAAATATATATCGAGGCTATAAAAGAGAGGCGAAACTCTTTAGTGTGTACGGAACGCGTTTTGTGTTTGGTATTTTTTTTTTTACAATTATATCTCGCTTGAGTTCCTATTTTCTAGAGGAGACTTATAAATGTAGTATCTAGTACATGTGGAAACAGGCATTGTGCTTTCTAGTGAAAACTTTTTTTTTCGTAATGTGCTGTTTTCGCGGATGACTCAAGAGTGCACTGTGTGTGTATATATGCATATATAAATGTCTGTGTATGTAAAACCAATTCTTACCCGAAACGACGACGATACTCACCATTTTGGCTCTTCGAGAGCTTTTTTTTAAAGATCCCCCTTCGTTCTGCGCTTTATCGAGCTGATTGATCAACGCTAAACTATTTTTTTTTATAACGAAAATGCTAAATCAGCATACATCCTTTTCTTTTTATTGTTATTACCAAATGTGCTAAATAACGCAGAATGCAAAACTATTGGTTTATACAGATATGAAATATAATGATTTTCCTGCAAAATGTGCAAATCCCTTGTCCACCGAAACCTTTTCTTATAGAAATAAAGTTAACCATCACGAAAAGGAAATACGTACATAAATAAATCACGATGTCATCTTGTTCCGTTTCCAGAATTCGAAATCAATAAATCCATACAATTAGCGCTATTATAAACAAAGGCTATATCATATTTTAACATTTATTAAGTTAACGTGTTGAATGTGGATGAAAGTTTCATTTACATTATATATCCTCACGTCTTGTACTTCGGTATAAAAAAACTATACAGACAAGCTTCTTTTCGTGCACTTTGAACGCAAGCGGAAGGAACGCTTACTCAATCATTCACGCACACATACAATCTCGCATACCCTATCATGTTAAATTTCCTACATGTTTATTAGATCTCCATAGTACCTTTTAAACGTATGTATATCTTTACTGTGAAACGTATTGCAAAAATTTCCGTGGTGAAATAATCGCTATTTGGAGATGGAAGTATTTTTGTATCGTCTAGTGAAAGGCGTACAGAAGCATTAAAAACGTACAAATTCCAATAACGAGGCCGAGTATAACGGAATCTCTTCTCTTACGTAGATTTATCCTCTGCAGTAGACTGTTTACCGCCGGAAATCGATTGGAGATATCATTGAATCGAGTTCGTATACGTTTGAATGCCTGTCTCTGAGTCATAAGGTGATCCCGTGTCTCTATCGCTATGCTTATTTGGTCATTGATCAATCGGTCGGAACTAAAAAGATACATGATAATGTTAAGTATAAATATCTTAAGAACTTTTTAATATAAGTACAGGTATCTCACGGAAAGTATTGAAACTAATCAGCTGTCATTTTTGAATGTATTCAGTTAACGAAAAAACAAAAATTATGTTGAAAAATGAAAAGTGTAATTTTTAAGGGAAAATTTAACCAAATGTATGTAAATAAATACATTCGAAAATGACAGCTGTTTAGTTGTAACACCTTTCCATGAAATACCCTATATTTTCAAAAAAGTTAATAAAACTTAACATTATTTATCACAGCATCATTAACAAGACCAAGCTGACTTACTTATGAATATGTTGATTTTCCTTGAGATACATTTCGCGCCGATTCAATCCAGTCGCACTTTTGTAGTTGCTATATAAAACAGACACTGATTTAGTTTCTATCAATATAAAATCTGAAATATGCAATATATAAAATGAATGCGACACAGTCGTACATACTCTATTTCCTTACGGACACTGCCTAAAAGATCCTCGCGGTCTTTCCTAGCTGTAAAATTATTTCTAATTTTGTTGAATTCCAACTTGTAGTCTTTTAGTATTTCCTTGTGGCGTTGCATCGTGTGTAACATAGCTGCTCCGTTTGGCTGCAACTCGCTCATCCTCTCGTTTATGGAAAACAACTATGCCGATTGTGCTTGATCAGTATACCTGTTTACTTGCGTACGTACAGGAAAAAAAAGAAGAAGGATCTACCTTGGCGAGCAATGTTTCAATCTCTGACGCCATGTTCTCGAATACCTGTTCCTCGTCTAGGAGAGGAACCTCCTCTGTGCTGGCATGTCTCGTACCTGTATTTATGCCCAGCTTACTAAACGCCACTAGCTTTGCATCGATCTCATTTTCCAGATGTCTCGCCTGCTTTCTCAGATCTGTAACAGCGACTTGCATGATTAAGTAACAATTTCTAAATTTGAAGCATAAAAAGAACAGTCATCAAGAGCAAGAAGTATGTTCTTTTTAGGATACTATTATAGGTCTTTTTCTACACTCCAAGACTGAACTTTTTGCATAGTTCATCTTTTGTCTTTTTTCTTCAAGGGTTGTGTTGCAATTAAATTTACTACCAGTATTGAAAATTTTATAGTTTACATTATGTGCATTATAAATTTTCAGTACTGGCAGTAAATTTTGGAATATACAGCCAATGTGAAAAGAAAAAGATAAATCATGCAAGTAGTTCAGTCCTGGAGTATAGAAAAAAAAACAGGCCTAATCTCATGTCACGATTGTTTGTGAATCATAAATAATACAATGTGGAAACACGAATGGCACAGATGAGATTACGTCATTATCTAGGATAACGTACAGAACATGATCCTGCATTTTCGGAAACATTCCTTTGACCATCTCTGACAATGTAAACAAAGAATACAAATATCGAAATGTTGTTTCTTTTTCTTAAACGTCTAACGGTACTCGCAAGTTTCGCTGCGTCCTCAGACACGATCTTACCTTCCCAGTCGACCGTGTCTAGCGAGCCAGCCATTTATTTTGAATCGCAAACACACGCGTTCGTGGATGACACGTAAAACGTCACATAACCATCTCTGACAACGTAAACAAAGAATACAAATATCGAAGTGTTGTTCCTTTTTCTTAAACGTCTAACGGTACTCGCAAGTCTCACTGTGTCCTCAGACACGATCTTACCTTCCCAGTCGACCGTGCCTAGCGAGCCAGCCATTTATTTTGAATCGCAAACACACGCGTTCGTGGATGACACGTAAAACGTCACATAACACTCTTCCTCTATCTCCTCCGATGTCGAACGGATCTTGACAAACGAAGAAGAACGTAACGAGCCCTCTGCAAAGTGCGAATTGAGGAAATGGAAAAGCACGCAGCGACCTCACAGTTCATGATTCGTTGCACTCCGCACTTGCACTCGCTATTCATTTTAGGCTGCGATCCATTTGACGCTACAAACGTTTCGAAACATTCTTTGATTAGTCAATTCGTAAAATTCTTTGTTTTGATTGGTCGCTCAAACGCTTCGAAGCGTTTTGTAGCGTCAAGTGGACCGCAGTCTAAAGCGGGGAGCACAGACTTTTGCATAACGCATAACATGTAATGCATAAGAAATTCAATATATGCCATGGGCTTTAGCTGGGAGTCGATTATATATTTTGAAATGAGGTGAAAATTACAAAAGTGAGCAAATTCACTAGTTATTGACCAATTAAATTATGAGTATTCTAGTGAATTTGCTCACTTTTGTAATTTTCACCTTATTTTGAGATACATAGACTGTGTTCCAAATTTACTGCCAACACTTTAAATACAACAGTTTACGTTACGTGCACTATAGATTTTCAGTACAGGCATTCAATTTTGGAACATAGCCATAATCGATCCCCAATATTTTATTCCTGCACTCTCTGAACTAGTGTACCCGGTGCAATTTGAATTGAAACAAAAGGCCTGTTCTTTGTAGCTGAACCAGTTCATCTTTCTTCCTTTTCTCTTCAGGAGGAAAGAAAAAGAAGAAAGATGTAACTGGTGCAAAAGTTCAGCCAAAAATAACAGGCCTAAATATCTGTTTCATTTCAACTTATTGCACCGTGTGCACCTGTTCAGAAAGTACAAGAATAAGGCCGGAATCAGACTATGCATTGGGCGCATTCAGCAGAAAAGAGCGCTACTGGAGCGTTCGCTGTTATTGGTGTATTCTTTCAGATCATCCAATCAGAATTTTAGATCTAAAAGAATACACCAATAACAGCGAGCGCTCCAGTAGCACTCTTTTCTGCTAAATGCGCCCATTGAAGATTAAGATTGAAGATTAAAGATTAAAATTTGACCAGTGAGGACAAAGAAATTTTAGCTCCTATTGTTTTAATTGGTCATATTTCAATCTTTCAATCTTCAATCTTAATATTCAATGGCTGCGTTCAGCAGACTCAACAGTTTTGCAACCGTTTTATGATTGTCTGCTGAGATAGGACCATTCTTCTAGATCTAAAAGTATGATTCAATCAGCGCGAAGGAAACTTCCAACTGTTGCAAAACAAACATTCTGCTGAACGCAGCAATGTGTAGTCTGATTCCGACCTAAAAACCTTTTTAGCTGAACTTTTGCACCAGTTTTTTCTTTTTTCCTCCTAAAGAGAAAAGGAAGAAAGATGAACTGGTGCAAAAGTTCAGCTTCAGCTAAAAAGAACAGGCCTATAAGCTCATATCAGACGACAGACGTATGTCAAAAATTGCAAATGATTGTAAGTTGGAAAATAAATTTCGACCAATCGAATAACGTTGACATTAGTCCGCTTCGTCTTGATTGGTTGAATTTCGATTTCCAGCAATTTCCAGTTCACACAATCCTCAATTTTTTTATATGAATATTGATTATGTAATTTTTAATTATTTTATTTTTATTTAAAATTCAAAAGATAAAAGATTTATTTAAGATTCAAAATTCTATCGATTTTGAAAAGATCGATATTTTAGATACTTGATTAATCAAAACAATTTAAGGTTATAAATTAACAATAAAAAATTAAATGCTTATAAGTCCATCGAAATTTACGAATCGATAATTATTATTTAAAACGTATAATAAATCGAAAAAACTTGAATAGTTTTTATCTTAATTATAATTTAAAAAAAAAAGGAATAATATAAATTATAAATTAGAATTAATTTAAATACTTCACGAATATAAAAATATAGACATTAAAGATTCTGTGTCTTAAATTTCAAGAAAGAATAAATTTTTTTTTGCGCGTAGCATTTATTAGTTGCGTTCGGTAAATTGTCTTTTCAGATGCTAATCCAGCTGTTGTGTTTTCCGAACGCAGGTCGCAGTCTCCTAGAAATATGTACACATATGTTGCTGACAAGCATACCCAGAGCGGTATTGTTTAAAGATGGTGTGGCTCACGTTCGTGCATGATTTTTTCAGTGTTTTTCGAGTATTTCCATCACGTTTTCTTCTATCGTTTACACGCGACGCTGTGTAAGTACAGACCAAAGTTAAGTGGGTATTGTTCCCTCGCGATACCTGTAAACACAGTCAGCAAATCTGGATGAGACCAGGGAGAGGATGATCGCCGCCTCAGAACCGGTGGTAAAGTGGATTGTTATAATTATTTATTTATTTTTCCTATATTAATACTAAGACTAAGACAATCAGGAACCTAATGGCTAATAATGAATACAAACAAAGCATTATGGTTGTTCTGTAATGTGCTCTTTGTTTACTGTTTCTTGCTTTTTACCTTTTGCTTTTCTCCTCTTTGTGATCGTTTTAGCGACAATTATAGGATTGTTCGCGTCGCATGATCCAACATGTTCCAATATGCTCCTATCATAGTTCTTACTCACTCCACACGCTTGATAGAATGAGTAGAAGCTATGGTAGAAGCATGTTGGATCATGTTGAAGCTTGCGACGTGAACAAACCTTATATTTCTTGATATGTGTTTTCTGTTTTTTCTGAAGTTCGTATAGTTGTTCTACGATGTGCTTTTTGTTTCCTGTTTTTTGTTTTTTACCTTTTGCTTTTTTCCTCTTTGTGATCGTTTTATCGACAATTGTATTTCTTGATATGTGTTTTCTGTTTCTTCTGAAGTTCGTTAACGTTTATCTCGAGCAACAGAAAACGAAAAACAGGATAAGAGGCAAAAAGGCAAGATACAAAAAATAGCAAAAAGCAAGAAACAGGAAACAAAAAGCACATTGTAGAATAGGCTTTAGATTTTGAGGAAATATCATAACATAACATAGAGGCACCTGATTATTGTCTCTCATTTCAGATCTAACATCTCGTTGTCAATGTAGATCAAAAATCAAAATGTCCCTGAATCATGTCTAACTTGATTTATGTTTTTTACAACTCAAGTAATATTTTATCTCTATTTTGCTCTTTGTTCGACTTGTTAGCGATTTGTCTGTATAAAGTTAACCTTTTAGAATTTAATGTTGAATGAATAACTATTCTTATATCTGACTTACAACATGAATAACAATTACGCTATTTAATGTAAAATGAGAAGAGATTCAATGATCTGCTATGAAAACTCAGTAAAAATTATATGAAGTGATTAATAATATAAAAGCTTAATGTTTTTTTAAGGAATACAAGCCAGGTGGTCGGGAGATAATCTTAAAACATCCTGGATCCCTGATCAGTCAGCAGTCTAATATTCGAACGGTTGGTGGAGAAAATGTTCTATTAAAAAGATTTAGTGAAGTAAATATATCAGAAAAGTCTCCTGTAAGATTTCAAAATGAGTAACTACATAGAAAAGAGGAGAGAACGGGTTTAGAAATTTATGTTTGTAATTAGCAATGTTATCTGCTTCAAAACATGTTTCTGATTACATATACGTTATATACACATTAATTTGAAAATTATTTTGCTAATGTAATAGAAAATTAAATCTAATTTGAAGATAACTCGTGTCTCCTGACATCCGTTCTCTCGCAATTTATTTTTCTCCGTGCAAAATTTTTTCAAAATGATATTTAATGATAAATGCCTTATTTCTAGAAAGAGACATGGTTGGTACGCAGTAATAAAATATGTGGGGAGGAAGAATTGTATTACTCGGGTAAAGTAGCAGTTCACTGTAAAGGCAATCAAACTACTCGAGTGCTTAAAGCAACCTATACATGTGAAACCGATATTAAGCATGCACTTTGGTGTACCTTTCACACTAGTATCCCAGATCACTTGACCAAAAGTAAAGAATACGAAGCTGATGATTTCATCGACAAATCTATAGAATGTATTTGCTTGCTCGACTCCTATACTCTTAAAGTTTTTACAGAAAATGGTGAAGACTATATTTCTGCTTTACAATTTCAGGTAAAACATCTCTTTTTTTTCTTTTTTATAACAAAGTACGTAGCCGAGAGTGAAGATGCATGTGATGACTGTATTTTTTTGCATTGTAATCTTCGAGCGAATTATAAAATAAAATGCTTAAAATTTGAGAGCGAATATCAAAAAGATTTATTATATTGAATTTCACTTAATTTCAATTACACATTTATTAAAGACAAAGCTGACACTAGCATTCAAATGATTATTATCATTCCTTGAAACTGGAAGCCATTTACAAAAAAATTATTACAACCATTAAATGAATTATAAAAGTTTATACTAACTTGCCATATAATTTTAAATATATTAATTGATAACAGGTCTCCGCCGTATGGCCGACAAAATATGGGATTATACTTGAAAAATCTCAAGTGCCAATTACGGATTCGAGGTATATATAATTTATTTAAAAATTAAATAAAATAAAATCTCAATGATTTATGTCCCTACATTCTTATGTTTTATTGATAATTGATACAAAGTTTGAATTACAACGTGTTTACGTTCATGCATTTTATTTTCAGATACGTATCCTTTGAAAGCAGCAGAGTACCAACACAACATGATAATAATTTACCAGTGGCCTTTTCATTAATGCATCCATTAGATGAAATTTGTCCTCTACTTATTAAACATGGTAAATAAAATAGTTTATTTGCAGAATAAAATACGAATAATAACATGTATTGTAAAAAACTCATCTTATACATTTGCGTGACTTATGCAAAAAATGTTTCGATTAATTTTTATTGCTTATATAATTGAACTAAATATTTTAGGGTCTGTGTCGTACATGAACGACTCAAATCAGCAGATTATATTTACTAACTCAGAGCCATCCTTTGCTATGATATATGATACGAAGACAGGTTTGCATTCGGTTTACAAAATTCGCAAAGCGTCAGCCGAGGAATGCCAAATAGTTTGTGGAAGTAACGACACGATGAGTTTATTCAATCATTCAACGATGTCGCCATTAAATGTTGGCAGTAATTTATCCATTAATAAAAGCTACACCAATAAGGGTCCTCTAAGTCCCTTTCTTTTTGGTAAAGAAATATCCACATTTGCGAAAATATACATATGCATGTACATGAAAAAATTAAAATTTAGTTAATTAATATATCATAATAAAAAGAGAGACGTTTGTCAAGCTAAATAATAATTATATAATACAATTACATAATAATTATAATTATACAATTTGACCAAAATAAATGATAGGAAAAATTGATGTAAGTAAATGAAATGTATCTGTTGCAGGAGTGTCAAGCTTACAAATAAATAACTCTGGTTTAGGATTGCCTAATACTCCATTTGGATCGCGTACTACCTCTTATAGTACTAATTCGGGTGGACCATCACCTCAACAACAGCATTCACGTTCACAGAGCTCGATGGCTACCATCTCTCGTTGTCAATCACCTACGCAATCGATAGCTATGTCCCCTCTGCTTGGACCACCTGTAAACTCAAATATCTACCATAGCAGATTACATCAGACTGTCACGATAACTGGTTTAAATCAAACACATAGTCCAGCTCCCAGTTACAATAGCATCCGATTAAAAGATATTCCAACCGCAAGCAAACCTTTATATCCTGAGATCTGTCTTGAACATGTATGGACAGAGAATGTTGGTATGTCCAAGTAAGTCATTCACATATCTCGCGTTACGCATATTGTATCCGCTTTCAAGCTTTAAAGAGAAATTGATTAATATTTGTTAAATAATGAAAAAGTTGGAAAATTTTATTTTTATTTTTTTAGAGATATTTGTGGTCGTGCATCTAAGGTTTTTTTAACGTCGGATCTTGTTGGACAGAATTACTTGGGTTATTTAATTCCGAATCGTTCGCAACTATCTTTAATGAGATTAGAAAAGACTAACAAACAACAACAGATTATTTTCGGAATGGTAACTAACATCGTGGCTAAGGATGCTATTAATTTGTCGGTTGGTATATATTATTTATCTGCATATTTAAAATAAGGAAAACACAAAATGATTTGAAATTAAAAAAGTGTATGTTGATTAAAGTAACTTGATAGTAACATAAATTGGTTTCTTCCAGAATTTGCACATGATAGCAATTGTAGATTTGTCAAACGGTATAACGTTATACACAGGAGTTACATGCGTGGGTAAATTGCATATATCCGGCATGCTTTCGAATTTTACGGGCAGTAATTATTTTTTATCAAATAGTAATCCTAAGCTCGGATCTCCATTTCCGAGACGGAGTTCCTTGATTTCTCAGAGCTGTACAGCCTCGCACGAAATTAAATTTGAAGAAGCTTTACATTTACTGAGTCCTGTAGGTGGTAATTGTGCTCGTCCGCCAATACTGTTGGAAAATTCATTACTGGACACGAGTTTTCTTGCTTTGAAAGAAACTGTAGGCAATGAGATAACCGTGGAGTGCGGAAATAAGCAATATTTTCGTGTAGCAATACCTGTTGCCAGTACATCACCTTTAGGTAAGTATATTAAACCTGAGGAACATTAGCATATGAATAAATAAATTTATTAATAATAATTGCAAATAATTGAAATTAATTATTCTCATACGTATGTTATAGTTAACTAAAATTACATATTTTTTACAGTTACTAAATGTTTACATATACTACGAAATGTTCTTCAAAAAGATTTAGCGATGCAATTGTTGGTTAAATGGTACGGTGCTAGAAATGCCCCAGGCCCACAAGACTTTTCACCAGCACAAGAATGGGATCTCTTTCTTATAGTTCTGTTTACATTATTGGGATATGATGTAGAAAAACTGCGTGTGATACGAAATAATGAAAAAGATCAGTTTGCAGAATTACCCAGTTTACAGATGATGTTACCCAAAAAGCAGAAAACTAGTAATTGTGGATCGACTGGTGATTGGGTGTATATGTTAAATTCAAACGAATATGAAAGTTCTCGAACTTTTAACACGAATGTATTGAAGGGTCAGATAGTACCCTGTTTTATTAAATCTCTCAATGCTATAGAATCAAATAACATTGGCAAAATAAATGTGCAAGCCATCTTGTTTCCGCATTTTCCACTTATTTTATTTTCTCTTCATTTATTATACGAAGAATTAAAATTAAACAGCATTATATCGGAAAGTTTGCCATTGCTTGGGCAGTTATTGTATCAATTAAGCATAGATCTGAAGTTCGAAATGTATGCTCATCATTACTATCTTGATTCACCTTCATTGGTCTCTCTAAAAAACATGAAATCTCAAATTAGTGACTCAGATCTACAAAAAATAACAATTCCAAGTTACATACCTCAAAAACCACCAAATATATTTGAAACGTTAAACAGTATGTTGAGTGGAACGGATATGACTGGATTCCCATATTTAAGTTATGTTAATCCAAGAACGAGAAATGTAATATATCTAACAGCTCTAATAGCAAATGAAAATCGTATTGATATAATAGAAATGGAGAAATATATCAAAATAATTGTACCTGCTGGAAATCGTATCGATTTTCAAGAAACCGGAAGTAAATTTGACAAAGAGATACTGAAGAAATTGGAGAAACCCACAACGGACAGGATAATATTATTATATCACAAAATGGGTAAGATCACGATGCAGCAAACAATCAAGTATTACGAAAATTACCCCTTTCCTAAAGATGTAAAATAATATTTTGATCCTAGATATGAGAAAAGAAGATCTCGAGACATTGCCACCTGCGGTATCTTTGATGATAAAAGATGTTATGCATAGATGTAGAGAAAGTCCACCGTCGAATTGGCCTATGCATGCGTACGAACTCATAGATCGTCAAGATCTAGCCGTGTTAGATAAGCATTTAAAACCATTTTCGAGATTGCAATATATTGACAGTGAGACAAAAGATTATGGAATAAAGGATGAACAAGATGACGGCATGGAATTTGATGATATGGTAAATGATTGTTTTCTGCATTTATCTGTCTCTATATTAAATATATAGATACATTTTTTTACAATGCTTATAATATGAACTCTATTTTATTCAATAGATATTAAAACTACGATTTAGTAAGGATCATAGAATTGCTGAGGTACGAAGGTTGCTTAATTCTTCAAAACCAATGAGGATAGCAATAGTTCAAAGATCAAATGTAAGCGATCACGAATTCATAGAAGAGCAGGAAAGACACTTGCTCACGTTATGTACGAGAACAATGGCATTACCTGTAGCTAGAGGCATGTTTACATTGAGAACTTCCACTCCGATGATAACAGAGCAATTGCCCATTCCACGATTATGTTTAACCGGTATGATTGCATATCACGATTTGAATTTGTTCTCTTAATTGATTAATTAATCATTTTATACGTTTTCATTAGGTAAGGCACCGCCCCGTGGAACTACCGTCGAATTAACTCACATAGATGTTCCTCCAAATATGAATCTGTGGCCGCTTTTTCATAATGGCGTAGCTGCAGGCCTCTGCATTCATCCGGATGCTGCGAATATCGACTCGACATGGATAGTGTACAATAAACAGCAACAGGGTGAATACGGTGTAGAACATTCAGGATTTCTGATGGCTCTTGGTTTAAATGGACATCTGAAAAACTTAGCTCCTTTAAGTACATACGAATATCTAGCCGATTGTCACGAAGCTACTAGTGTTGGACTTTTACTGGGCTTATCAGCAACACATCGTGGCACGATGAATGTATCTATGACTAAATTACTATCATTGCACGTGGAAACACTTTTACCACCGACGAGTATCGAATTAAATGTACAACAAAATGTCCAAGTAGCGGCGCTAATGGGAGTTGGCCTTGTGTATCAAGGAACTGCGCATAGGCATATCTCGCATGCTTTATTATCTGAAATTGGTAATTATCTGTCACACACAATATATACATATATTGCTAATATGAATGCTAATATAAATTTATCTTTATAGGTAGGCCGCCAGGACCTGAAATGAAGAATTGTGTAGATCGCGAATCATATTCCTTAGCAGCAGGATTAGCATTAGGTTTAGTTATACTTGGCTCTGGTGGTGGAACAGATGTACCTGGGAGCATACCTGATACTTTGCACTATTATATGGTCGGTGGACACATAAGACCCTTTTCTGGAGCACAGAAAGATAAATACAAGTCTCCTAGGTACAATGAAATTTATATAATAATTAAATTTTTATAATTAAAAAATTCGTACAACTCTTTAAATATTTTAAATTTAAAAAAATTGCTTCAAAAGATGTAAAATTAAAATAAATTTAAAACCTTTTCCGTAAAAAATTCTATAAGTTTCTGCACATTTTCTCATTAAAATACAATCAAAGTACAACAATTTTTTTCAATTTATAAATTGTTTCTTTGTTTACAGTTATCAGATACGTGAAGGTGATTCGATAAATATCGATGTAACAAGCCCGGGAGCAACGATAGCTTTAGGATTAATGTACTTCAATACCGGAAATCGTGCAGTAGCAGAATGGATGCAACCACCTGATACACAATATTTATTGGAATTTGTAAGGCCAGATTTTCTGCTATTAAGAGTGCTCGCCAAATCATTAATTTTGTGGGATGATATCGAGCCAACCAAGTCATGGGTTTCTAGTCATGTGCCGAATATCGTTTATAAATATAGATTGCAAAAACCTACGCCAGAAGTTACGCAGAATGTGGATTTAGAAACTATCAAGTAAGTAATTGTATCTTCTCAAAAAAGCATTTTTGAATCTCTACATTCATTTTTATCTGATATACAAAATGCTATTTATCGTTATAATTTATAGCCAGGCCTACTGCAACATTATAGCGGGTGCTTGCATGGCACTGGGGCTGAGGTATGCAGGTACTGCTAATAAGAACGCTTTCAAGACTTTGTATAATTATGCTCAGATGTTCACGGCATTGTCACATAAAACTATAGCCGAATTGGCTGGCAAATCCACCGTTGAAACGTGTCTAAATGTTGTTCTGCTTTCAACTGCAGTGGTGATGGCGGGTACTGGCAATTTAGATGTATGTCTTGATATTTGCTGACAGTGACTCAAGAAGTACTTATTGACAATTCTGTATTTAAATTTGCAGATTATGAGGATATGCAGACACATACGCACTCGCGTAGGACTCACCAGCGGTGTAGTCACATATGGATCTCATTTAGCAACCCACATGGCTCTCGGTCTTCTTTTTTTGGGTGGTGGAAGATATACACTTTCCAACAGCCCGAATGCAGTGGCGGCTCTGATAATTTCGCTTTTCCCTAAGTTTCCAACCCACAGCAATGACAATAGGTTTGTGAATGTTGTTCTTATAATGATCCTTTAATTTTTTAAAAGATTTTAAAAAAGAAAAAAATTGTGAATGAAAATTATTTTTATCACAATAAAAAAAGCTTAAAAAAAGCTTTCTTTGCACACTTTTTAGATGATAATACTCTAAAATCTTTTGTATCTAAGCATTGTTATTATTTCGATAGGTATCATTTACAAGCTTTACGTCATTTATACGTATTAGCAGCTGAACCACGTATTATCTTACCGAGAGACATAGATACTGGTCAGTATTGTTATGCGACAATACATTTAACGTTCGAAACTGACAAAGAAGCTGACGGACAAGAGATCAGTCTACAAGCACCCTGTTTATTACCACAGTTATGTAGCTTGAAGAAGATTGAATTAAAAGATTCGAGATACTGGAAAATTACATTTTTGAAACATCACAACTGGCAACAATTAGAAAACATGTTAGAGAGACATGATTTCTTAAGCATTAAGCAGAGAGCTGGTTGTTTATCGTATCTGGAAGATCCTCATGTAAAACATTATTACTTAAAGAAATAGCTTAAAGTTATATAAATATTAAATGTATTTCATTAGACATCTTTGCAAATATTATTGATGAGCGTTTTATTTCAATTTATTATAGGGTTTTAGAAGCTTAGTGGCCCAAACTCTGACGACGGAAAATGCAATCGCATGGGCTGCGCGGCCAGAATATGTTACATCGTTTACAAATGATAAAACTGTATTGAACATAGTGATGTCTTTTTTGCAATGGTCTAAAAAAGGAATGATTCGTCCCGAAAGTATTAAGCATTCGTCGCAAAATGGTACAATTAATATACACTTTTAATATATACATTTATCTCAATATTAGTAGGTACCTAATATATTCTATATAATTTTTTTGTAAATTATACGAGTTTTTTATATAAAAAAAGTATGAATTATATTTACAACTATTTAATTTACAAATTAAGAGATATTATCATATGATATCTTTTCAAGTAATTCTCATCTATACTGATACATCTCCTTTTTCTATGCTAGCTCTCTTATTTCTCTCGCTTGTACATTTCGCAAAATAATAACATTTTCATCGAATAATACAACTTTAAATTTACAGATGTACAATGCAAAATGTCAGAATTTGAGCAGTACTTCCTTCACATGTTTGCAATAATTGTGTACGAATGCATTACAAAAGATAAAGTAAGTCTTATACCGTTATGGTTGCATATAATTAAAAGTATAAAAATTATCGAGGAACAACCAAACAGCTTTGCGATATGGCAAATAAAACTTCTTTTGTCACAAATGTCGAGGAAAAGCAACTTTATGGATGATGAAAATCCATTACTCAGCATAGAAAGTATGCTCGCAATTAAACAGAAAACATCGATTATTCTGGATAAATGGGAGCACGGTATTTATTAAAGCATGGCATTGCAATAATGCCAATAATTTATTGTTAATTTTGTTATATTTAACTTTTTTTTCTCTTTAGATATGAAATCTGTGTTTAAAGAATATCTTACGACTGGAAAAGTACAATTCTCCGATACTGCATCTCTAGCTAAAATGTGTGCATATTTTATATTCTATAATATACCATATCCAATCGACGATAAATCAATCTGTAAGTTTTCACAAACACGTAAATGTTTTTCATACTTGATAAGGATATCATTCACTTTCCATATTTATTTTTAGTGAACTCAATCACGATAGCGCAGAGCTCTTCTAGCATACCGAATATTACACTGTATAAATTGCGTAAAATTTTACAAACAAGTTGAAGGTAAAATCCTTATATATGTATAATAAAACATTAAAAATGGTTGAATATCTTTTAGTTTTTCTTTTCATTAAAGTCATCATATTTTTACATTGCAAATTAAAAACATTATAATTATAAATTATTAAAGAATTGAATTAGATAAAAGCATTATTCTACATCAGTATGTGGCTACATGAAATAATCTATAATTTATTTGTTGTATTTAACATTTAATATAAATTTGCATGACAATACATAAAGTAAAAATCGAATAAATGTATCTTTAAAATCTTATAAATAAAATAATTGAAAAGGGGGGGAGGGATAAATTGAGAAATAACTCATGTACATCATATAGGATAAAATGTCAATATTTTAGGGGTTGAATTTAATGGCCGGTAATAAGAACAAATATACAAATATAGGCATTTAGATTTTATTTTAAATAAACCATAATTACAAAAATGATCATTATTTATCTATAAAAATATTTATAGTTAGCAATATATATTAATATATTATAAATTATTTATTCAGGATCACAGAAGCCTTACAAATTAAACTCTCATCTCTGGTTGTACTCCATCGGAATTATTTGTATAATTTTTTTATATAATTCGATTCAATGTGTATATATATATATATATATTTATTAAGTTAGAGCCGCAAATATGTTGAATTGGTGAAAATTACAAAATATTACGTAAATAGCCTGTTTCGCCTTCTATAAAATTGTTCTTCGTGTATAATAGGTGTACCAGTTATCATATGTATCAAGTTGTCGATCCTTTCTCCAACAAAAGAATAAGAATATAAGCATCCAACCAAAATACCACCCAGATGACCGATGAAGGAAGAATTTGGGACCAACAAGTGTATCAATATTAACTCGAGCCACACCGCTAGTTTACTTGGTACTATTAATCCGTTGATATTGTGCAATTTGTCGCGTTCTTCGCACAGCGCAATAACTTTTAATGCAAATAATGTGGCAGAAAAACCGATAGCGCAAGCCGTGAAATATCCGTAATCTCCTGTTAACTGCATCAGAATATATCCTAGGAATACATACATAGCGCTACATCCGATAGACAATACACCCAGTAAAAGTACAAAATTCATCGTTCCGTAGATGGGCTCCAAGTAAGAACCTTTCAGAATAAAAGAAAGCATGTTGTAGTACAGATGCATGTCGGATCCATGTTCGAAATTTGAAAGGAAAAACGACCGCCAGTTTTTGTACTTGATTATTTTGATAGCTGATATGCATACATCTTCCGCGTTCCATGGCACCCGTATCAGACCCATATACAGTAAAGTCTAGAAAGAGAAAAATATTTACTTTCTATGGATATGATGCTGGTAAAAGCTTGTAAAAACTAAAGACTGTATAGCAATCGATTAGAAAGATCAATTCAAGTTTATTAAAGTGAGTAAACTGTATTAATTATAAAGATTGACCTAAAATATAGCAAAGCCAGATTGTTAAAATTATATCAAATGTTTGATAAAGATTACCTGTGCGATGATTCCAATTAGAGTAGCAGGTGGTATTTTATCAAGTCCAAAGTTCAGAGCCTGCATACACAGCAAGAATATGCCATTCTGCAGGCCCTGCTGCCGTCTTTGGCGCATCATAATAATACAGGATATGATTATTATGACAATTGCTCGATGAGGAGGATCAATTTCAAAATCAAAAAAAAAAAAAAACAAACTCACATCTCTACAGAATTCTCTTGTGAGTAAATTTTAGATATTCATATTTTTTTTATCAATATGGATAAACATGTGTGTCACTTCTCAAGTTTCGCTGAATCTGCACTTGCTCGATGTTTTGCGTTTATAAAAAAAAGAATCTGAACAATCAAAGTCGCCGCTTGATGCTGTAAAAAGAACAGTGAAATTAAAAGTGATTTTTAAAGGAAATTATACTGTGAGTATTCATACTCCAATCTTATACTTGAGATCATCTCTAATTGAATCTGATCTCAAGTGGTTTGAAAATTCTGTTTAGTCAACAAAATAATTCATTAAAACCTCAAAATCGTATTTAAACGATCTCAAATATAAAATCAGACTACAATTACCATTAAATTACATTTTAAAATTAGAAATCTGTAAGTATGCTCGAATAAAATTAACAGAGAATCCTAGAATAATTTATATCGTTGTGATACGAAAAACAATATCTAGCCTTGCAGTTTGTTACATTATTTTGAAAAGCTCCGTGACAAATTTGTTCATATAAATAATTATCCAATCAAATGGACGCAGAATGTATCGATTACATTGCAATATCGCGCGCAATTCGTACGTCCTGCTGCTGTTTGTTCAGTAGATAAAACAGATCTTTTAACCTACAAAAATACCTTTTTTTCAACGCGCTCTATTTTCATTTGTATCTCAGGTCCACGATCACGGCTGTCACTTCTGCATCTTCCTCAAGGAGACACCTGACAACGACAAGTTTCTAAACTGTTGAGAAAATAAAATTTCCCATCTGTCTGATGCTTAGAATCACTATACCAATATAGAAACAAACGAAACTGAATGAAACGACTGGACAGAACGTGACATCGATGGCGTGAAATTTTGAAAGATGACGTAGTGCATGCTGATTGGCTGCATCGTGTCGATGTTCTCCCTCTCCCATTTCGATATATCGCGCGATTGGGGATGGACGACGCGGCGAGGTTACGAGGTATCGAAGTCGAAGTCTCGGTCGAAATACCACATGCCACTGAACTACATATGTATGATGCTCCAGGAGCTGGATACGTGTTGTCGACCGTGTAGCGGAGCATTTCTATCTGAAAGAGCATCTTCCACGCGTTTATATCCGAGAAGATAAGGACTTATAAGCATAGGATGCGCGATCACTTTTTCTTATCATAAAGATAAGATAGTCTGATCTTTCAAAAGGACGACACAAGTTGAGTGTTTGCGATATTAATAGATAACGTGGCACCCGTAATTTCTCTCTTGGTTCTCTCTGGAAAATAACGAATCCTTATTACTTTCCATTGACAGATGCGTCGATAGAGTGACGCTAGTGTTTGAATAATATTTCACAAGGTAAGGAACAAGCTTTTTACTAATTGTTCTGGTTGTTTTATTTTGTTGGTATATCAGACAACAGTGTCCAGAAGACATCTTTATGATGTCTTTTAAATATCTTTTAGGCTTGGTTGCACCAATATAAGATTAACTTTAATTTTGGTTCAGTTTATTCTTTACTTTCTTCTAATTCTAAGATAAACAATAAGTTAAACTGAGATTGAAGTTAATCTTATATTGGTGGAATTGGACCTTATACCTGTTATTCTACCAATGTAGATTAACTTCAATATTGGTTCAATTTGATAATTATCTTTTTCTAATTTTTTGAACTAGAAAAAGCTGGAGAGTTAAATTGATTCAAGATTAAAATTAAACTACGTTGGTAGAAATTGGCATTTGTACCAATGTAAATTAACTCTAATCTTGGTTTAACTTATTCTTTATTCTTTTCTAATTTTTAGAACTAGAAAAAGATAAGAGTAAGTTAAACCAAGATTAAAGTTCATCTACATTGATAGAAACATTTGATATGTATGTACCAAAAGATGTCTTTATGACATCTTTTAGACATGTTATGTTATCTGAGATATCACTTTTGATATAATACAGTACTCCATGAGATGTCCTTAGGATGTAGAACATCCTCAGGATGAGTTTAGGACATCCCTTGGAGAACTGTGTTGTATGGGTGATATTGGACTCAGAAGTAACAAAATGTTCTTTGTGGCATAAGATGGTAAAAAAGAACGGGCTTTGGAAGCTAACGCAGCTTCGGGCGTTGATGAAGAATGTTCAACCTAGTGGATGGTCTCTCATTCGAAAAAAAGGTATCCAGGCTCTGATCGTCACTGGAGAGGACGCACATCAATCAGAATATTCGACGGAGCGAGATCAGAGACGATGTTTCATCAGCGGATTCCGTGGTTCCTACGGCACGGTAGTCATACTGCACGACGCAGCATTGTTGTGGACTGATGGAAGATATTACCAACAAGCTATGTCGGAGTTAGATCCGTCAGAGGCATGGACTTTGATGAGGGAAGGTTTACTGGACACACCTACCATTACCGCATGGCTCTCCGCGAATTTACCACCAAAATCCGTAGTCGGAGCGGACGCTAATCTAATAAGTTTCACGGAATGGACGCGATTGCAGAACAGTTTAATCGATGCTGGTCACGATTTGATCCCACTTTCTGAAAACTTGGTGGACAAAGTATGGGGTGACGATCAGCCAGCACCAACAACCAACATAGTTTTGCCACAATTGTTACGATATTCAGGTCGAAGTGCAGGAGACAAAGTAAAAGCGTGTCGCGATGCTATGCGAGAGAATGGCACGACGATACTTGTAGTGACTGCATTGGATGCGATTGCATATCTATTAAATTGGAGAGGATCTGATATACCTTTCAATCCTGTCTTTTTTGCATACGTCATTCTCACTTTGAAAGATGTACATATCTTTATAGATAGAAGTAGGCTTAGCCAGGAAGCATTGGAACAACTGAAAAACGAGGGTGTTGATCCAATCTTTCACGCCTACGAGGATATACATGTTTATATAAAATCATTCGTACAATCGTGTTCATTTGAGAAAGATAAAATATGGATCAGCAATAAATCCAGCTTTGCGCTACATCCGGATGTTGCGACTATTCAGAAACACACGGACATTACACCTATTAGCGTTATGAAATCGATAAAGAATGCTACCGAAATAGATGGGATGAGAGCGGCGCATGTGAGAGATTCTGTCGCTCTTGTAAAATATTTTGCTTGGCTAGAAGATAAGATTAAGAATACGAACGAATTGATTACAGAAATTTCAGGTGCGACGCGGCTGGAACAATTTAGACAGTAAGTCAATTATGTATATTTTAAAGCAATACATTTTTTACAATGTAAAATGTAGATAATGTAGATACAAGAAATTAATTTTTTCTATAAGGGAACAAGCTCATTTTGTCGGATTAAGTTTTACCACTATATCGTCTGTCGGTCCTCATGGAGCAGTTATTCATTATGCACCTACGGCAGAGACTGATGTGCCTATTACAAATAAAGAACTTTATCTCTGTGATTCTGGTGCACAATATCATGATGGTACGACAGATGTAACGAGAACGTTACATTTTGGTGAACCTACGAGTTTCGAACGTGAATGTTTCACCAGAGTTTTTAAAGGACAATGCCGGCTATCGACAATGGTATTCCCCTTGAAAACGAAAGGAAATTACCTAGATACACTGGCACGTGAAAGTTTATGGAGCGTTGGGTATGAAAATTTTTATTAAAATATTATATGAAAACGTATTTTATGCGAAAAAATCAAACTCGTTTTATATCTAACTGTGAATTAACTTTAGTCTCGATTATCTTCACGGTACTGGCCATGGAGTAGGATCTTATCTCAATGTCCACGAAGAGCCAATTGGTATCTCATGGAAGCCGCATCCAGATGACCCAGGTTTACAACTAGGAATGTTCTTATCAAACGGTATGATAAAAACATATAAATAAAATGTAATCGTTTACGTAATCGAAACAATCAAAACAACTTATATATTTTTGAAACAGAACCAGGATATTACGAAGACGGTAAGTTTGGTGTCAGATTAGAGAATGTTGAGTTAGTTGTTCCTGCAAAGACACCTTACAATCATAAAAACCGAGGTTTTCTGACATTTGAAACCATGACGCTTGTACCTATTCAAACGAGTCTGCTTGATATATCAATGCTCACTGATAAAGAGGTATGCGCGTTCTCACATATTTCTCATTTTATTTAAAAATATTTCAATTATGTTTCATGACATCTTATTCCAGATCGAATATTTGAATAATTATCATGTAAAATGTTTGGAAGTTTTAAAACCTTTGCTACAAGGACCGAAGAACATTCAAGCACTTAAGTGGCTTGAGAAACAAACCCTTCCTATTTCTCGCCCTAACTGTAATTTAGCACGATGAACTGTAAAAAAAATCTCTTGAGAGTATGTAACATAACGAGATTGTGTCTGATTTAAACCAATATTACAACGAGGCAGCAAATATTCAATTGGCACATAAAATTCATATAATTTTGTGTACATGGATGTGCAGTATTATAATCCATCCATGTACACGCGATTACTTAAATTGACTATACGTGAGTGAATAAACAACTAACGAATAGCGAAAGTGAAAATTTTATTTAAGACGCTTTGATTATATTTAAGACATTGCACTGTTTTATAAGTCAAATTGCAAATGAATCAAATTCTAATAATCATTTCATTTGCATTTACTATAACGTAAATATCTAAATAGAAAATATATTCGTATACAATTTGTTCGTTTTTTATTCATTCACTATATATCTATCACCTTGAGAGAGAAAGAAACAAACCTCTATCACGGATGCAATCCATTTAACGTTCCAACGTCCGCATGCATCATTTCATCCTTGTTCAACATTTGATAAACAAAAAGAATGAAATGATGCTCGCAAGCGTTGTGAACATTAAGTAGAACACACCCCATGTTGATCATACGATGTTCAATGTATCAAAATGAATCAAGTGTTACAGTTTATTATTCATATCTTTATATATATATACATATATACATATATACAAAAACATTTTATTTTAATAACAGATATATGGATTTAAAATGGTATTATAAGCCATCAATTGCATCACAATTTTATCTCGATATATATCTACACTAAAACTATGTGATATACATTTTTTAATTCCCCATCTATTCTTTTGGCACATGTTATTTATTTTATGTTGAAACTGTGTTATATATGATTAAGTAAGAAGATTTATACAGAAGAAAATATTTACTTTTTAATTTCAAAAGAAACGGTGTTTAAAAGTTGACAAGTTTAGGTTGTTCAAAATACGCGCGCGTAGATACACTCAGCGTCATTAATTTCTGGATTAGTTCTTTTTTATTGAATACTTCTAGATATAAAATTTAGAAAATTATGTTATACAGAATTAAATTGAGCAATATAAATACAGATTTAGTATTTTAATTGACAGTTATGATAAATCTAATTCGGAAATGGAAATGCAATGTTATGCTGAACCGCCATCTCTACGCAGTTTGCTAACATGAAGCCATTTTCGGGTCTCAGGATCGAACGCATCTAGTTGTTTCTGTTTCATGGTTTAGAACGGACATGTATGAGGCCAATATTTGTCCATTTTCGTCGTATGTACGTTAAATTTTTTGAGTCTATTGATTGGCTGTAGAATAGAGAGATCCGAGTACTCTTCTCTATCCTGCAGTCAATTAACACACTTGAAAAATTTATCGTACAACAAATGTAATATCAGAGCTTAAATTATTGAAACTGACGATTAAAGCTTTGACATTCGAAACAAATTAGATCATAAAATTAAATGCCAAACTGTCCTAAAATAATTTTTTTTTTTTCAATAGGTATTTCGAGAACCAAGAAAAATATCAAAGGCGTACTTTCAAAGCGTTTGGAATATTATAATTTTGCTTAAAATACAATACATGTATTTTGATATTTTGCGTACTTTCTAGCCGATCAAAATTAACATGTCCAATAATTCCCGAATATAAACGTACTTTAATAAAGAATCTTTGTGTCTGCTCTCTTTACCAAACATTTTACGCGTATATAAAATATATGTATCCACCAAATAATTATCTGATGAATATTTTCGCATTACAATATATTTATCAAATAGCCGAGATAAGTATGAATTATGCGTGGGTAGATAATCCATCGCCGCTGATAGATATCGCATAATTTACTTGGCGGAAGTAATCTGCATGGGAGATATGTGTTGTGTGAAAACTGTGGAAATGTTTTTCAAATGCGTGCATTTTATATTTGAAAAGTTATTTAATTAATTGAGATTCATGTCCAGGCTGAGGAATATTTTTCATAATAAATTATTTGCAAGTTTTTAAGATGATTATTAGCATCATTATTAAAATAGACGATCAATCTAATTTGAGATATACATATATTAATTTCAGCTTCAGTTTGCGATTGCATTTCAAGTCCGACGAATCTTATCGGGGCGCAGTTTATAAAACTGAAGTAATGTATTTGCAAAAATTAGTATTTAATATTATTAAGCACTAAGATTCGCTTTGACCAAAAATAGGATTATTTCTACTAATTGTTATATTATTAAAAATTTTATAATTGAAATTTATATTTATAAGATACATGAAATGCCTTTTGCCTTGTTCGCGATACTTCTTGTCAAAATATTCTAGAAATTGACGAATGTTGATTTGTCAATTCAATACTGACGTCCGCATTTTATAATATATTCTACGGTTATTTCTACGCTCTCACAGGATGCCGCGTGTAAATAACGCGTTTTTAAATACCTTTAATATTTATAGAAGGTGCACCTGTGGAATGTGTATTATATATTGTCTGTACGGCGAAATATATAAATATTTCTCCATACAGAAATATTTGTTTGATCAGCAGACTGTATAAAAGTGGAAATTAAATGATATAATCATATTTTGATTAAATAATTTTATCAATGGATTTTTGATATGCATATAAATATATTCTCTCTTTACGAGATTAGATTAATTTATACATATAATTAACCAATATCCTTTATAACCATGTAAAGCGATTGATTATAGCCATTATTATCTTGACTTTTTATAATATAATTATAAGCGAATATAATTATCGTGAGCGCACGAGGGATGATGGGGAAAACAGCAATCAGGAGAGCAGGACAGTTCCAACGCTTGATTGAAAAATGTAGTTTCCCATATACCTTGCATTTGTTGTAATAAAAAAAATAAAGATCGAAACATTTGTTATATAATAAGATTTGCTTAATAATAGCACGAACACCTAATTTCGGCTCATAGTCCCTTTTTGTATTAAGATTTTTTAGCTTAAAAAAATTGAAGAGACATGTAACTTTTCTTATCTTAACACGAGAACACAAAGAACGCAAAATTACGCCATTACCATCTTCTGAAAAATAAATAATGAATAAAATTTAAGCAGTAAAACTGTAATTTGTTATTAAAAATATTTTCTTTATAA
The DNA here is from genome assembly GCF_001594055.1 of Mycetomoellerius zeteki. NCBI lineage: Eukaryota > Metazoa > Arthropoda > Insecta > Hymenoptera > Formicidae > Mycetomoellerius > Mycetomoellerius zeteki. The sequence continues at coordinate 259,945 of NW_017257727.1, read as the reverse complement.
AAAAATGCATATTTTTGTGAAAAATATTGAAGAAATATTGTTTACAGTAGTTATTTAAATTTAATTTAGATATTGATAGTTCTAGAAATGATATTGCCACATTTTCACTAGTGCGACGTCATATTTAAATAAAGAGAACTGATGAACATTTCATACTCTTACATGAAAATAATACGGTAAAATTTCATTTTTGTCACTTCCAAAATATTCTTTAAACTCCGTTCTTTTACATCCATATCACTCTTCAAAATTTTTATATTTTATTTACAATTACATTACTTAAAACTCTCCTTATAAGAATTCAAACTGTTTTAGAAAATTATTTAAAGAAAACTATACGGTCAAAAAGTCTGAAAAAATTTAGAATGCCATATTAATTAAAATTATTCTTAATATTTAATTAAATCCTTATATTAAGTGAAAAAACTAGAGAACCTTCTTAATTTAATTATTCCAAATGAGCCTAGTATATTATCAAATTTATTTACATTAAAAAAAATAAAATTCGTTGCGCGCTTAAAATAACATCACCGTTTCTACAATCAGCCAAAATTTCCATCAATAAGCTATCTATCAATAGTTTGGAAAGATTGGGAAACTCTGGATAAACGCATGTTTTTATAATCTCCGGTTGGAAACGCGTCGTGGACGAATGGTAACGAAGAGTAAGTGGAAAAAAATAATGAGAATTAAAAAGTCGTCACGGATGAGGCAACTACCGTCATTGACAAGTGTGAGAATTGCATTAAGTGAGCCCGCATTACGTTAAACAAGCCTCGCGCATCATTCTATAAATATTGCACGCGATGTGTAAACTCGCGTCAATCGATTACCGGCAAGGGTTTTCGCGAACGCCTGTCGCACCCGCCGGCACCCTCTTTCTCTATCGCCGACGTAACAACAATAACCGTGTGGCACCGCGTAATTCTGAAAATAGCGACGGCAAGAGGTGAGCTGACGCTATTTCGAGTCGCGTGTCAAAACACATCGCGATACGCGATGCGTATCGGGGGCTGCCGGCTGCGTTCCAGCGCAAGAGTCTGCAAATCACGAAAGGTGAGCCGTCGCGCCGCGTCGCGCCGCCCGACCGCGTGCATTCTGACGCGCCCGTGTATACGTCTGTATGCGTGCGTTTAGTCCGCTTCTATATATAGACTTGAATCCCTGCGTATCTCAATGTCAGGGTGAATGACGGGAGGGTGAAGGGCGATAGAGTTGCAAGCAGGGTCGCCAGGACGCTCTCCCCAGTGTCATCCCCGACGGTCAAGGGCAGTGGCGTCGCGTGACGTCACGCGACGCTGCAGTGACGCAACTAGTCACCAAGGGCAACCCACGGTTATGGTCGCTTGGCAACCCCTTTTCGCCCTACTGCTCCGTACTCCCTCCCACCCTCTTATCCCACCTCATATCGCAGCCGCACTCTCTATCTCGCGTACACGTGCCGTTGCTCAATGAACTCTCCCCGCCGTCTCTCCCTTTCTCACTCGCTCTCTCTCTCTCGTTCTCTTTCGCTCTTTTTCTCCTGGTTCCCCCACCACGGTCGTTCCGTTCGCCATGACGTGACCCTAACCCCTAGCGGGGCCTTCCGCGGATGCTGCGAGCTGCGACGCAACGGAGTAACGACACCCCGGCCGGTTTTACCCTTCTCTTTACCCTCACCGCCCACCATCGGGATTTTTCACTTTAATATCAACACACGCTAATTTTGAAAAATATCATAAACCCAGCCGGTCCGTAATACCAGGAATTATATTCCTCTCGCTCCGAAATCGTGGTGTAAAATCGTGCAATGCGTCATGGTATCCCATGCTTTGCTATTTAATGAATAATCGATAAAATTGTTTCAATCCCGGATACCAGAGAGTATCCTGGAAAGTTTCAACCTTTGCTCGTCCTAGACAACAGGTGTTTAGACGTCAAGTCGAAGGAAAGATTTTGTTATTAAAATACCTGACGATTTATATTTATCTGAAATGTCGATCATATATGATTGAAGTCCCAATTTATCCGTCTTGATTTGCCCGCGACGAAAAATATCTTTTCGTTAGCTTTTACGTTCGTTCAAAAAAAAAAAACACTTTACTTTTGTGAGAAGAAAAGGTGATAAAAGAAGGAAAAAAAAGATTGAAACTGTCCCAACTGTCCCCAAGCCAAGACAGACATCTATTAAGATAAAGAAAGAAAAGGATGCGCGCGAGATGTTAAGGGAGACGCGGAGAACGAAAGGCAGGCAAAACACAGAAAGAGAGAAAAGGAGAGGGAAAAAAAAAAGGAGAGTACTCGGAGGGATTTCTCGCGGTGAGACGGAGAACAGCGGAAGGTATACCGCGAAGTGCAGAGGAGCCTTCATCTCGCTCTCGGTCCTATTTATAGACGTGCTCTCAGCTTCACTCGTGCCCACTGTCGCTCGCGCACTGTCTTTCTTATATAGGTGCCCGTATACCTATATATACGTAGCGACTATATCGCCCGTTTCTCTCTCTTTCTCTCTTTTTACGGGCGTGCTACCGAGTCGAGACCAAAACCGTGCAAGATGTCCGGAGCGAGAGATCGATCGCGTCGGATTCAAACTGCAAAACAATTGTCTGCGTTACGGTAGCGGATGTCGCGTATATTTCAGCTGAAAAGATGCTTTTGTAACAACGATAGAGGTTGAGGTAATGCCTTCACTGGCGGATCTACGAGGGGGGCCATGGGGGCCATAGTTCCCCGCTTTGGAGTCTCCTTTTTACAAAATATTTATAGCAAAATGTTATATATAATATATTTAATATTTTTGAAATGCTTAATTACAATTTTGATATTCCAAAACTATTTTTTAGTTTAAGAAAAACTCTTAGATATAAAAATATATTTTATTACATACTTTTTCTGTGTTAATATAATTTTAAATAAAACGTTTTATGAATTATACATTTAAATAATACTTTCAATGTAATAATTTAAATAATAACTTAATATTCTGTTTTTCATATTTGACCTTAAAATAAAATGTTGCTTACGGCAATAAAAAAGTTAAAAATGTTTTGCGAGATTATTTTTTGCCTATTAGTAGAAACTTAAAAAATATAGTGAATCTTATATATTTCAACCTGCGTTGAACATAATGATGCTATTTGTTTTCATTGAAAATTTGGAGATCATCATTTTTCAGATTAAAATCTTAATTTTCACTGAAAAGTAAGACTTTATAATCTGAAAAATGATGATGTTCCTCACATTTTCAAGGAAACCAATAACACTATCGTGTTCAATAGATCAAAATCTATCAGATTTACTGTGTCTTTTATGTTTCTATTAGTCGACGAAAAACAACCTTTTTTAAACATTGTTCTTTTTGGATCCGCCAATGAGAACGCCTTTCGCGTCCTCATCCTCATGGCTGGACCATTTGAACGTTTTGAACGTACGCGGTTCTCGCTACAGTTTACCTTTCGCGATTCTGTCACGACCGTGATTAAATTTGTTGGTTTAATTAAATCTCCATTAGATTTTTATCGGAAACAGACTGACATTTTCTTTAGCGATATATATATCTGGGGATACATGTGTATGTTCGGTGACGCGCACGTGTCGACGCGTATGCTCAACAGCAAAATAATTTCTTTTTCGCGAAAATTTTATTAAATATTTTCTCGCTTAAAAATTTTAATATCAAATGTTATGAACATCTCTGCTCCTTTCTCAAATTGAAATTATATAAAATTTGCTTGAAATTAACCGGACAACAAAATCTTATTATTTACGTATTATTTAACGGCGTAACCTATCAAAATTTCTTCTATAACTGAATATTTGCAAAATTTATTTATCGATATTTTTTTATTATAAAGGAAACTATATTTTATCTTTTGAATAGAATGTTCAATTTTTTATTCTTTTTAGGGAAAACTGTTTTGCCTTTTGAAATTGAATATTCAGCTTATTATTTACGTATTATTTAACGGTGTAATATCTATCAAAATTTTTTTCTATAATTGAATACTTGTAAAATTTATTTATTGATATTTTTATTAAGGGAAACTATTATTTTACCTTTTGACTAGAATGTTCAGCTTTTTATTCTTTTTTATAAATGGTTCAAGTTAAAGACACAAAGTTTTACAAATGATATTTTTATTTGACATCTTATAATTGAATCCAAACTTCATTCCAAATCAATCAACTTGATGTTGCGAATTTGAGGATTTTCACGTTAGTTTGCCTTAATACTATCGGAATGCTTAAGATCGTGCGTGGACTAATGCCCCGTGAGCTTGTTGTATACATTTCGTGTTTGTTACACAGAGCGTCGAGGAAAGGTTGAAGTGTTTAAAAACTCGACGGCATGTTCTTTGATCAACATAGAGTCGACTATCTTTTTAAGTAAAATATTGATATGCCGATAATTATGTGCGTTGAAAACAATAATTTTTTTTAGATTTAAGAGGTTTCGGATATAAATACAATTTTGGACATAACTTCAAGCGAATTTTGGGATAACGGAATTTTTATTTAAAGCTTAGATAATTTATATAATAAAATTTTGGCCGAGAAAAAATCGACTCCAAATTGCTCAAGGAATGCGTCGACCAGTCATTTAATTCCTTCTCTGACAGTTTGTATACAACTTGTGAAAGGGTTACGAAAATAATCAAAACAACTTGGCCTCGAGTCAATGTTAATTGTATTTCTGTTAATAATTGTTGCAAGATTGTTCGCGTTACCCGCTTTGCAAAGAGAAGCATATGCAGGAGCGATGATGACAACACGAATATACAGGTAGCTGGGAGCCTTTGTTATGTGCATTGCACTCAGAGTGCAATATGTATAATAATTACATATAATTTATCTAGCGATAGGATAATACTATCTGTAAAAAAAGTATTTTCTTGGGGACGCGCTTGCATTACATTGCGTTTACAATTTATGTAGTGCGTATCATCGCGTTCGCATATGGCGTGTGTGTGTGTGTGTGTGTGTGTGTGTGTGTGTTGTCGCGCGCGCGTGTGTGTATATGTGCGTGTACATATGCATATGCGACTTTACGTTTATAATTCGTATAAGCTTGGGTATACCATGTCATTTCTGTCACTGTTGCAACGCATTGCACGCCAGAACAGTCGTTACAATATAATAAAAATAATTATTTAACTTTAACAATATATTCATTTGATATAGTCATCTTGTTAATAAATAGAGCAACATATACATAACATTAACAATTGCTAAATATATGTATACACGTACGAGATAATAATGCGAAATGAAGAAAAGAAAAGAAGGGGACGGGGGCAGGAAGGAGGGGGCGGGAAATGGCAAGAGAACGTTAGATTTTACATACATACAGCAATTATGTATAATAAGTATATACATATGTACATGAAATATTTCTTTCAACAACGATAATCACGTTTAATTACAATTATTCGTGGAATTTTTTTACAATTATGTGGGAAAGGAGGAAGGAAAGGATTGAGGAAATGAAAGAATGATTGAGAATTGGAAGTATTTGACGGAGACAGCCGAGATTTAGCGTGTTCGGAGCACGAAGAAAATATGCGAGAACGTACATGTAAGAACAACGAGATAGTTAAAAAAAAAAAAATAAGGGAGAAGGAAAGAAAAGCGATCGCTGCTACAAAATCAAAATTCAATATCCCGTGAAAATTATACGGGGAAATTCACGAAAATATATTGCACAATTTCACCGGCAGGGAAACGTAGCTTCGGGAAAAATTTTAACAATCGTCGAAACTAAGTTTCTCAACAACATTTTATCGCAACACGAGGAGAGGAATTTTTTTTTCTTCCTTTTTATCATCTATATCTCTTCTAACGCAATTCCTTAAAATCTTTTTAAAAAATAAATACTTTTTGTTTTGACCATTTTCTTTTTATGAGAGAGAGATTCAGTGTGTGAATCAATAGTTATATATACAAATATATACTTAATAAAAAAATATTTCTATTTCCGTTGCCGCGAACCTTGTCAACAGCCCCGCTTTCCTTGAGAGATAGACCTACCTACAAATATACAGCTCCATCCATGGAAACATGAATTTCTTGGGAATTGCATTCGAACCACATGAGTCTTTTAAATTGCGCTTTTAAGGGGGAGGTGGAGTGGGGTAGAGGGTGGTGAGGTAGGGAACAAGATATATGCTCTTAAATATTGAGTCCCGCTTTTCTCATATTGACCATGGAACGAGTCGATATATAATACTTCATCGTTTTACGTAGCATTACATTCTCTCACAGTCGTTTGCATGCAATGAGACGCATTGCTCCTCCTCATCCCACCCTTATTCCTCCTCTCGTCTCTCCCTCCTTTTCACTCTCTCTCCCTGTCTCTCTTTTCTATCTATCTTCCGCTTCACTCTATAGTTCCCGGAAGCTGCGGATGGTATCGATTTCATGTTATACAATTGCACGAAAATGCTCTCGCCACGCTCAATGGCATCTAGATAGATGCCACCGAATATCTTGCGAGAGGTAAGGGAGGGGGTGAGCGAGCGAGAGAGAGAGAGAGAGAGAGAGGAGGGGTGGAAGAGAGAGAAAATTCACATTTTGTACGTATCTGGATACAAGCTAAGACACGAAGAGACATGTAAAGCAGAATAATAATGTCTGTCATTTTTCTATTTTAAGAACAGGATTTTTTTTATAATCGGACGATTAACTTCCATTTCATTGTAATGGCTCCCATTCAACTGTGAGTTCGTTTTCAATGATCGCACAGATTGTAGTATATTTTAAGTACTTCGATTTTTCGCTGTGACGCAAGAGACATTATTTTTGTACAGTGAGAAAACCGTATTCTTATGAATTTCATCTTAAAATACTTGAAGTTAATCGTTCTCTCACGAATGATAAAAATTGCATATACGACATCTAATTTTTTCTTTTTTGACTCACATAATTTTCAGAATGAGCAAATTGTTTATTATTATTCTTATGATTTATAGATATGATAGTGAAAATTTCAAAGAATTCTTGTGCTCGTAAGACTCAATTAATTTGTATCCAGCTATGTTTTAAGATAATATAAAGAACGATAAATAATGGAGAACTGACGATAAATAACGGATCAGTCGGCGACGGATCAGTTTTGACCGCCTAAAGATTTCCGCAATTTCTTCATCGGTCATCATGAGAGATGCAGAAAAGAAAAGATGATCGATGGTCGAGAAAGAGAAGAGGAGAGAGAGAGAGAGAGAAAGAGAGAGAGAAGGGAGAGGGAAATAAGAACCGGGACATAGATCACAACTTGTCAGAACGTGACAAACGTAATGAGATCTCAGACGTTAAAGGGGATTTTTCAACATCGTTGTCATGGAATTCATTGATTGCAGGGTGACGACGCGTGGCTCTGGTGATGGGTTCTTGGATTAGCATGAGACGCCTCACGCTTCAGCCTCTGCTTCAAATGTACCTTCGCGTGGCGCTTCTTCTCGTCGCTCCTGGCGAACTTTCGGCCGCACTGATCACAGCAAAACGGTTTTTCACCCGTGTGCGTGCGCACGTGGGTGGTTAGGTGATCGCTCCTTGAAAACGAGCGCATGCAGATGCGACACTGAAACGGCTTCTGTCCGGTGTGGATACGTATGTGCCGGGTAAGCTCGTCGCTGCGGGAGAACCTGCGATCGCAGCCGTCCACCGGACAGGCATAGGGCCGCTCGTGGACCGGTGTTTTACTCGGTCGATTCGGGTACTTCCGTGGTTTCACGGGAACCAATCGAAGTGGTATTGTGCTTTGCTGATAGACCTGAGAAAGAATCTCGTGGCCCTTCGACGTGCTCGGATTGTATTCGGCCAGCTGGACTCCCGCGTTACCGCAGGTGCCAGATGGTGGAGCTTGTTGCTGTTGTTGTTGAGCTTGCGCTTGAGCTTGTTGCGGCTGTTGTACATTTGGAGTGTAACCGGTACCGGTTGGCTCCTGCTTCAACGTTGTCTCCTGGTGATGGGTGTGCGAATGATGGTGGGAGAGAAGACCAGGATCGTAAGCATCCTCGTGACCCGTCAGCCAGGTCGTGGAGGTGGTGGTCGCCGTGTCGTGATAACCAGGCGGTGGGGGTGGCTTCGAATCGACCTGCAGTAATTCGACGGTCTCGCCGCTGTACGCGGTCGAGTGTAGGTTGGGGTGAAGGAACGGCTGGCCCGCCAAGGTTAAGGTTGGTGACGGTAACGGCGCCCACAGCTCCTGACCCGTCGGTTGTTGTGGTTGCTGCTGCTGGTCGCCCTGGAGATTGCTCAGGGGCGAGGACTGCGTACAGGTCGTGGTGAAGACGCCGCGATAGGTCAACGTCGGTACATTGCAGATATTCACGCTCGTCGCGGGCGCGGTAGACGTGGAATGCGGTGAGTATAAAATTACCCCACTCTGCAACGCGTTACAGCGATCCGCCTCGTCCTGGGTTTGGTGGTGGCGCGACGGCGGACTGCTCGAGGAAGGCGCGTTCGACGTGACGGCATTTCGCGCGTCCTGATGGTGATGATGCCGATGATCCCTACCGGCGGACGCGCCGTTCTCGTCATCCTCCGCGGTCGCATCTTCTAGAGAGAGATCCTCGCTCGCCAGGCTGCCTGTGAAACACCGATAAAATCATCGTTTAGTCTCGATTTCAAACGTAACACGTGCATGTCATTATATGTATGTTTCATGTCCTGTATACGCGACGAATGGGTGTGTATTTGTACCGGGAGCCGACAGGAAGAAACACGCGATACGGGGGTGACTTTATCTCTCAAAGGCTCTATCTTTTGTCTGCATCCTGCCGCGTTGTTACTTCCTTTCGTACTCATATAATTGCTGAGTGACGTTGAGAGAGTACTCATCAAAATCACAAATAAATGAAAATGCAATACTGCGCAACTTTTGTTTATAAAAAGATTTTACCGAATTCGATAATATAATTTTCTCGATATAACTTTTCGAATATATCGCTGAGGAATAAAACGCGAAGAGATCGTAATTGTGTGTTTGCGCTTTTATTAAATATACGTACTTGCATGTCGGGAGATAAAAAGGTATATAGCAAACGCTTTTGTAAAGCTGTACGATAATCGGGAGGGTTATTACGGTACTGAGGGTGGTGGAGGTGGGGACGGCTGGAAGCATGAATGAACCGAACCGAAGGGATAGTGGGAGGAGGCGGGCGAGAGAGGAAGAGGAGGTGGTGATGCAGAGGAGGGTCTCTGAATGTCGGGGTCGTTGGGTATTGATCTGCGACAGGCGGACAGACCTTCGATATTACGTGTTTTCGCGGGCGAGTGTAATAAACGTCAGTAACAAGCCTCGTGGCTCTTCGCCGCAGACGCCACCGGCTGATGCTTGCCCACCGCCGAGAGTACGTTACTCGAGTACTTGGACGATATCTAAATTTTCCCGCGAATGATGCAGATGTTAACGACCAGGCATCAAGGAACGCAAGGAGCTCGCGAACGTATAGAAAGCGAAAGGTCGACGAAAGCGAAACAGTACGTATTCAATGAGCGCCGTATTTTCGACCATGTAATCCTGTTAATGTTCGCCGAATCACGAAGGATACAGATTGTATCCAATCGGTCCCGCGGATCTCAACTATGCAACAACGATCGCATATCGTATATGTTGTTCTCCTTTATGCGTTACGCCACCAACGAAACGCATTCGGAGTAAATGAAGTCGTAATGCGATGAAGTAGGTATTCGAGTAAAGCTGCGTTAAGAGAAACGAGAGGATTGTCCCTCTCTTTCAATTCTCGTCTTAAGGATTAGCTGGTGTAGGTACCTGAGATTGGTGGCGGTTCGACAAGCGCGGAGGGCCCGAAGAAAGACGGTAGGTCGCTGCTGGTGGTAACCGGTGTGTTCAAGTCGCCGGGCTTATCCTTATCGTTCGTATCGTGAATATCGCTCCTGCAATTCCTGATACAACTCTTGTCATCATCGTCGGGTTGCCGGTGCTGCTTGCCGTCCACGATATCGGTGGACGGTGACGAGGCATTGGGGTGCAGCTGATGCTGATGATGATCGTCCAATCGATGATGATGCTGATGATGTCGGTCGTGGTTGTGTTCCGTGGGGGTTGTTGAGCTGATTTGAAGTTGCATATGTAACGGCACGTTTGAGGACAGGGAGAGCTGCGGCGTGTTCCTGCCGCAGCTGGTAGAGGACGAATTCGTGCAGGTCGCGTTCACGGATGTCCCGCTGACGCCGCAAGTGACCGAGCTGGACGAGGAGGCCGCGTTGTACGGTAAACACGCGTCGAAGCTAAGCTGCACCGGCAGATTGAACGTCGCGTGATGATGATGATGATGATGACCCAGTGGTGGCGAGGAGAGCAGAAACGGGCTGGTGGCCGCGTGCGGCTGCGAGCCCACCACCTCTACGCCGTCCATAGTCATCCTCTGGAGCTGATCGCCTCCCTGGGCGACGGCAGAATCCTCGGTGCCGCACTGCGTGTCCTCGCCTGCGGTTGTATCGTTCAACGTAATTATTATGGTTAAAATTACTGCCGCAATCCTCGATCACTCCAAGTTATTATTCCAAGAGCAATTAAATATCTTTCTCTCTCTTTCTCCCAATGTAAATAGCGCGCGTGTTAAAGATGTGTAAATAATGCGTTAATGTCTCCCGATCTATCAAAGGGATCGATCCGTCACTCTACTCCTTTCAGCTAGTAGGATTAGTAGTGATTAAGTATGTGTGACGTTTCCCTCTTTCTTGCTCGATCGCGTGGCGCGCGCCCTTGGTTAACTCAATCGAACCGTCCGCGCGCCGGCTTGACGCGAGAAAAAGGTGTCTTCCTTCCCGCCTTGGCTTTTTTTGTTTTTTATTTTTACCTCGATGGATGCCACCGACCGTGGCCGGTAACACCACGTCGCGGAATGGACCACCACCGACCACTAGTAATCACCATCACCGACACCAATTTACCACCACCGTGTGCGCCAAGGAAGCTACGCGCGTGTAGAACCGTTGCGATTGTCTTGAATACGCATAGATATTTCGTCGATCGGTCAGTTTGACCTGGTATCACCGTTTTTCACCTCGCGACCGATGAGGAGAACAGACTTATAAACGACGGTAAATATTGTGGGTAAACGCGTGTGTACGTCCGGTACGCGCACCGCTCTCGGGAATATTACACTCCTCTTCTCACCTTCCGGACGTTACGGACGCGTCCGAGAGAGCCGATGTGAATACGCGTCGGAAAGCGAGGCAAAAGTATTCGTGCGGCGAGAGAAGACGT
>NW_017257727.1:247826-248597 GCF_001594055.1 Mycetomoellerius zeteki | reverse complement strand
CGTACGTGAGCGCGCTCGCGCGCGCGCGAGTGGCCGCGCGCGTTTTACGTCGCGTCGACAACTCTTTCTCTTTCTCCCTCTCTCTGTCTCTTTCTTTCTCTTTCTTTCCCTTTCTCTATCTTCTTCCCTCTTTCTCTCTATGTCCATCCATGCTCATCCGTCTCTCTTTCAAACCGCGCGCGGGTTCGCTTCTATTTTCTTTCTTTCTTTCTTTCTTTAAACGCGACTCTCCTTCGAGTAAAGGTGTAGCTTGGCCGAGAGAATATGTATTGGCTCGTGCACGGCAACGTTGTTAAAGGACGCGCGATGCGTGGGGGTCGCGCACGAACTGAGCCGAGCGGCGGCGCGCCCCGTAGTTTTATGAATGGACCGCCGAGACTGTCCCATATTTGGAAGCGCGGAGTCGAGACCGCCAGCCAATCCCCGCCCGGCCGGACCACTGTCTACGCACGCGTGTGTGCGCGCGGGATACGTCTTCGTACGTATGTCGTATGCGTATATTTATACACGCCAGCGTATACATGTGTATTTAAGATACACGCGCGTATATTTAAATACACGTACGACGCACGCAGATCCTATACGCACACGTATATGTATACGCTGCACGCGAGTATCGCATATACGCATTTATAAGTGTAAGATCTGAACGATCCCCTCTCCCCCTCGCCCCCCCCAGCTCACCCCCACCACAGTCACCGTGCTTCTCGCGCGCCGTCGTAGTTACCAGCCAGTGCTTACGAAGTACGAACGTATATCTACCCCCACCAG
>NW_017257727.1:166436-247714 GCF_001594055.1 Mycetomoellerius zeteki | reverse complement strand
CGTGACGTAGACTCGCGGCGCGCGACTGTTGTCCCCCTCCCCACGAGGTACTTTCGAGAACGCGCGCGAGCACGCGACGGAGGAAGATGGAGGAAAAGCCGCGAACTGCCGCGTAAGGAGAGCGAAAACGCGAAGCGGAGAACAGAGCGCGATCAATCTGACGTTACATCGCGGAGCGACTCTGTCACCAATTTGGACGACCTAACGCGGACGAGAAATTTTGTTTCTTTTTTCTTCTCTTTTTCTTTCTCGTGTTGCAGAGGAATAAGCGACAAAAACGTCGGCGTCTCGTTTTTCGGATGCGTGTAGTTAATCATAAATTAAAATAAGCAGGCCGGATCGCGTGTCGAAACTTAATTGTCGCCGGTCGTCAACGTCGATAACTATTCCTGTCATAACCACGCTTGTCGGCGGTGCGAAATTATTAACCGCTCGTACCTAGCCGGGGCAAATATGGTAAGCCGTGTACCGCGGTAAATTATCTTGTATTACTGTCAATTATGCGCGAAGCCCTAGAGAATAAGTATTCACTTACGCGCGGAGCGCGTAAATTACCGCCATTATCGTCGTTATATTGGTAACTAAGCCCGCTGAGAAAAGGCGTGCGGCATGATAATGAAATTCCGCAGATCGCTATCCCGCTCGTATCGCACGGGATGACGTGGAGGAGACCATCGATCGCGGGGGAGCAAGGGATCTGCTATTCCCCCCCCCTCTCTCTCTCTCTCTCTCTCTCTCTCTCTCACTCTCTCTCTTTCTCTCTGGTCTACTCCGCTATTATTGGATCTATCACGACGAACGGAGCGTCGAGAATGTGGCCTCTCGCGTTTGGCCGATTGCATATATGTATGTATAAATAGTTACGTAGTCATCCACGGTAAAAGCGATACAAATCCGTCGCGTATGGAGAAAGTAATCTTATCCCCGGACGGTGGTTTTCTCCTTCTTTCTCTCTCTCTCTCTCTCTCTCTTTCTCTCTCACTCTCTCCCTCTGTCTCTCACATCTGCGAGCGCGCGTGTCTGCCATACATGAGACAGACCGCGGCACCTCTTCTCGGGAGGGTAAGAGACGCGTGCCATTTGTGCGGACGCGTGCGTCCGTCCGTGCGTGCTTGCATGCGTGCGTGCGTGAGCGCCCGGTTAGCAGTCACGTATATACGCGCACGCGCGTACGATCTTTTTCTCGCGGGCGTCTCGCAACCACCTGATGCCCTATTTGGCACCACGCGCTGCCACGCGCCCGTTCCCCCTCTCCCTTCCCTTGCTCTCCGTCTTGCTCTCTTGGTGTCTCTTGCCCCCTTCCCGCCGCCGTGCCGTGTATCTGTCTATATGTTTCTCTCTCTCTCTCTCTCTCTCTCTCTCTCTCTCTCTCTCTCTCTCTCTCTCTCTTCAATTTTCTTTAATTTTGTTTTTATCATATTTTGTACTTTATTTTTTATTTTATTTTATTTTTGTTGAATTTATTATGCTGTGTTTCTTTTGTTTTTTTTTTGTAATCAATTTTCTTTAACTTTTATAATTTTCTCTTTTATAGTTTTCAATATCATATTTGTATTAATTTGTTCTTAAAGAGCACAGTTCTAAAATGGTAATAAACATCTTATTTATTTATACATCTCTCATTCCTCCTGTTTGACGCGCTTTTTATTTCTTTTTTTAATTATCCTTCGATAAGAAGATAGGATTTTGCCTTTATTATAATTCTGTAAAGAAGCTCAACGCGCGTTTCTTCAATAATCGAAATTGAGTAGAAATATGCGATAATACGCAGTCAGATTTGCACAAAGCGAGATACAAGCCGCTATATTATTCTCTATGTCTCGATTTTTACGTAATGTTGAAAGATATCGATTTAATTTATATGTAAAATTTAGATAATCTCCAAATCTCTGTTCTATTCTGGAAGTAATATTATTGATGACGAAATCATATAGCAGTTAGGAAATGGATACTAGCAAACGGTTTTGCTTTCAGATAATGCGGACACCAGACCTATAATTAATGAGACTACCAAATAAGTCGATACTCTTGAAGAATACGTCATACCTATTATTGATCTCTCTTATATTTTTTATTATCATAGGCTATCCAAGTCAGTCTGACATATTTGACTATTTTTTTAGTTTAACGACAAATAATTAGCGCGCAGTTTGCCTGAACTGAAAATTATAAAAATTGACAGAAAAAAATATTATTGAGCAGATATTATTTTGGTCTTCTTTGCTTATTTGTGTTGATTATTTTTTCACACGGAAGAATGATCATAGGTTAATAAGATAATAATATAGAAATTATCTCGTTTTGTTAATTTTCTGTGTAATTAGACATCGGATTTTTTATAGACATAATATAAAATATAAAAATATACGCAAAATATGCAAATATACACAAATATACAATATGCAAATATGCAACAATATACAATATATAAATAAATATGCATTTTTAGAATGCTTTTTTAATAAAATAAATTTCTATTTCTGTCTTTCGAATCTACTTTCTAAAAATATATGCAACTGCATAAAAATCCAATGTCTAGTAATATAATAACACGTATAAGATACTCTATAAGATGATCTCATACGTGATATGCGTTAATACTACGTTGTGTCCAATCGACTTTATGTAAAAATCAGTGCACGTACACGAGAGCAAAGAGACAGTGACGCACGCCAACGACGTTGATCTGGCACAACAAAATGTTCTAAATTTATCAATGGCTCTCGACGAGGTGGTGGGCGCGCACTATTCGTGGCCCTAATCGACGCGATTTTGCGCGGGCGAGCGACGCTATTTCAAGCCGCCACGCAACCACCTGAGCCACCCAGCATCCCCAAATACCCGGGATGACTAGTGTGGCGAGCGTGAAATATTTTCCTGTGCTGCCGATGAGTCAGTCAACTGATGATGCGAGATTTTTGGCAGTGATTGCCGTCGCTCGTCCTCTCGCGATCACGTTGCGTCGTCTCTCGTCCTCGCTCGGTTGTCGCCGCCTTTCTGCATTGTATATCTTTTATTGATCGACGCGCGAGAGACGCAGGTCGTGTACGGAAGATAAATAAGAATTCGCGTGCGATAACACGATGGCGCGATCGGTGGTCATGGGAATTCTAGGTTGACGCGAGATGTGTAAATTAAGATGCTTTCGTTAGGATGACGCTGCACGTAAAATTACGAAAAGTGAACAATACGAGATGTTCTGGCATACCCGCGATTCTGAATTCCTTTCGAACGATGCGCTTTAAACGTCACATAGTGAGTTCTTGGTACGCGAAAGTAGATATCTATTTAAAAACTTGGAATACAAAGGGGGGAACTGAATAATCTATATAGAATTTCGTTTGAGGAAAGTCAGATTTAAAAGGAGCATATTTAGTGGATTTAAAGGAAAACGTTTATTCGTACGATTAAAGCGGATCTTCTGTTTGTGTGTATAATTATATGTGTATGTATCATATTCAATAGGACGGAATTGGTGTTAATTGTTTAATTAATTAATAAAAATAGTCCTATTTTCGGTCAAACCGGATCTTAGTGCTTAATACTAAATGCAAATTTTTTGCAAATATATTATTTTAATTACATTATTAATTATTTAACATCTAATAGAAGTAACGTGGTTTCTTCCATTTAAATATTTTTATGCCCGTTTTTATCAATGCAGATTAATTTAATCTCGGTTCAACTTATCATTCATTTTTTCTAGTTTTAAAAATTAGAAAGAGATGAAGAGTAAGTTGAACCAAGATTAAAGTTCATCTATATGATGGAAACGATCATTCAATTTTGTCTTATTCAATAATACAATATTTACAATTTTTAATATTCATTCCTATGTTTGTATTCTTAAACCTTCATACTTAATTTTAATGGAATCATGATAAAAAAATCTTTTTTAAATTCTATTAAGAAAACTTTAATAAAATTCATACTAAAAAAATAAATAAAGTATCTTTTAAAACCGTAATGCGAATATAAAGGACTTAAACAATCAACTTGGATCTTTAGTGCTTAAATAGTTCGGTGTGAATTTACATATTATTACATATCTAATCCCACAAACTGCGTATCGAATTTAATTTTCAGTCTTGTCTTAAGACACAATCCTAACAAAACTAGAGTAGTAATATTACAAATTAAATTGACAAGCAATTTAAAAATATTGATGCTCATAGGCATCTTAGAAAAATTTTAATGATTCAATACTGATAAGCATCTAAAAATTAAATTAACTTTTTTTTTCAAAATTTTGACTATTTTTCCAACATGCACATTATTATGTACGTCTGATTTCAGACAATGTTGATATTACTAAATAATATCAACGGATAATGTCTTCAAATTTGATGTACATTACAATGTACGAGTATAGGGGAGAGTGGTCTAAATCGGACCTTTTCAGCCATCGTGCAAAAATTTTTTTAAAAAAGAAAATTCTTGTAAATCATTATTTAAAAGGTGTTAAAAATTTGAAAAATAATTGATTTAAGATAATTAAAGAGTGTAAAATTCAAAAATATCAAGCATTTCGTGATCACTTTTGCGATTTATTATAAAATTTGTTCCAAAGTTCGAAAGGACCCGTGTCTAAATCAGACAGTACAATGAATAACTTATAGGCCTGGTTGTAGTACTGCTAATCGATTGACCAGATCTGGTCCAAGCAATTAAATTAGTAAAATATCGTGAGTCATCAAACTCAGATTAGTTGAGTTTTATTGATTTCAATTCTAATAATATAAACAGCCAGTAATTTCTTTTTCTGAAAAAATTTTTATCTTTGTCAAATTGCTCGTTTTTACTCAATACTAAGAGAAATACATTAAAATATTTTAAAATTCTATCTAAAAATCCATAAAAATAGTTTTCGATCTGAACCAGGGGATGGAATCGATGGTTTCAAATCGGATCGGAAAAAGCGTTTTTACATTTTCCATTATAGTTTAACACACAGGTGAGAGATACGTCAAAATGGTCTAAAGCAAAAATGAAGTGAATTAAATGATCTTTCCAATGGCACCTTTGATTTCACGATCGAATTTATTTACACTTTATAAAGAGCAAAAACTGCAAATACGTCCGATTATAGACCACTCTCCCCTATACTTAAATGTGACGCCATTTTTACCCCATTCTTCTCTAATTGTCTTTCCATTAATTGTATTTTAAAGCGACGTGTACCGTTTTAAAAATTTAACATGATATCTCGAAAACTAAAAATATTGGCGACGATTTCAAGAGAACGTACAATGATAAATATGTCGCAAAGAAACGTACGAGTAACTACACGCTTCTCACGCTTTGTATCGCCATTTATGCGAAACAGCCGCTGCAGGCGATGTATTTTAAATCGCTCCTGTACCGCGGCGATCGCTATTACGTACTTTGGTGCTACGCGAGCGGTGAGTCACGACGATTCGCGACGACTCGTGAGGCTTTCGCACGTTTTTGCGCGACACGTTACCGAGATCGTTGATTAATGATCGTTTCCGGTAGATAGGAGCATTTACTTCGACCTTTGAGAAGCTTGTACTGCAATGATGAGAGTGTTATTTCCGATTATGACAGTCGCCTCGGCAGAATTATCTACATCAGATCAACGAGAGTGTAATTTAATTAAGAAACCCTTAACGAGATAAAATCCACAAGATCGTTCAAGATCATCGAAGATCTTAAAGACTCGATGACTCTTCAAAACGGAGAAAGTCGGAGGCAATCTTTTAGATATCTTCAATCCATCGAGAATCAAGAATTAAATATTAAATCAATAAAATGCAGAGTTCTAAGGGAGAATTGCGAAAAAAGAAGAATTCTCTTTACAGTTAGATTAATGGCTAACCAGCGGCGCTTCTAAAATCGCTGGCTACAGGCTATTACTTACGTTATTCATCATAAGCCCATGGAATGAGGCTCGAGTTCTTCTCACGTATACATTAGAATGAAATCGCCGAAGCAATTACCGAACAAAAGCACAATTTATATTACTCAGTATGAAATGCTCGAACGAAAAATAAACAATCGTAATTTCTTCTAATTTTTCTTTTATAAATGGCAAAATATCGATTGCCGAATTGGTAGACTCAAGCGATGTAATCATCAATGTCAAAGCTGAATTAAATTGAACGAATGAAGTCATAGGGATCGTAAAGTATATGACATTAGTAAAAAAAATACATATTCGTAAAAAAATGTATATATACAATATATATATAAATTGTAAATGAGTTTGAATAAACTGTTGATTTTCGATAAGAGCTTGGCGGCGAAATGACCAAAAGTAGTATAATGATACGGACTTTCTAAAAACGGACGCATTCGATGGTCTCTAAGAAGTATGCAAATTTATTAGCGCGGAGGCGTAGACGCGAATTTACTATCACGTGGAGAACTGTGCATTTTAACTACAATTTATATCGCACTTCCTCGTTTCCGCGACCTTTTAACGCGCAGTTCTGTTACAATGAGCACTTACGCGAGGGACACACGTCTAAGACCGCGCATCGTGGCCGGGATATCGCGATGGTAACTACCATTATGTCGTACACCACGCCCGAGAATTTGATTTTTCCGAGAGGGATCGTGGCATCCAGCCTCTACCTTCCTCGTGCGTTACACTCACGCGTGAAAAGATATAAGCTTATTTCGCGCACGCAGTGTCGGCTTTATGTTGGTACACTTTTTTTTTTTTTAACAAATCTCTATTAATAATGACCGGAGCAGCGGAAAAAGATTTACCACGTGAAGAAGTTACAAAAGCGTAATGCAAGCAAATATTAATAAACCGTGATAACGTCAGGGCAAGGCTAACGTGGTAGGTGGGGAGAGTCTGAACTGACTAAAAATATAATTGCTTTACGAACCGCGGATGTGGATACTTTATATAAAATTTCTGTTAAAAATATAATGTTTAAAATAGTGTGGATACATGATAAAATAGGAGAGAGAGAAGGAGAGATAGAAAGAGAAAGAGAGAGAGAGAGAAAAGACAGAAGGAGAGAAAGAGGATAAGATCGCTCGTATAAAATCAGGAAGCAAAAAAGGATATTGCACGCTTTTTACTTTTTTCTATCGCGGAAAAGCTGTAACCGATATTTTCAAAGTTATTACCAAGATAAAAATTATTTTTATATCACAAATTTATAGCGTTTCTATACATACACGTATATACAAAGTAGCGTTATACGCTGATTTTCTTGAACTTGATCTTTTTTTAGAGATATTTTTTATTATAGATAATATTCTTTTTAATTTTTATTATTAAATATTGTGCTATTTTTTAAGTTCAAATTGAATTTCGATCATAATGTACTAGATAAAAAATCAAATATGCTTACTGAATTTTGTCCCCGTTTGCAAGCTGCAGGATATGATCAACGTGATGCTACAAAAAAAGCTTCTTTAATTGATCAATTAGTAAAATTCTTTCTCTTGATTGATCAATCAAATGCTTCAAAGTAGTTCACAGCATTTATATAGTGAAACTTTGACCGCACCCTTAGTTTTCAAAAGAAAATCCATTTTCAGTCATTTGTAACATAAGAATGATTGGATCTCAGAACGACTTGTTAAGAAAACACTTCGGAATTATGGAAGAATTCCTAAATGAAAGGTATAATCTGATAAAAGTTCGGAGCGTTCTGTATAGATGATAATTAGCAGGAACTCTCGTTCACTTCTATCGGAAAGCCGAAGTAAAAAAATCCGCTTGGAAGCACGACTTCTGAAACAAGAATGGTGCATCGATCCGAAATGCGCATTTCACACGAGATACGGTCGTAAGTCCACCCAGACAATCCTCCCGAGACTATTTTTGCACCGTGGCCTATCGATTTCTGGGATCCTCTCCTTCTCGCGCACTATAGCCCGTGTACTTGGACGTCAACGGCGGCTAACGTATAACGCGTAGTTAACCCCCTTCGTCTTGTTCCCGCTTAGTCTTATCGGTCGATGCTGACGTAGATGCTTCATACGTCTATGAGCCATTCATAGACAATAACAGCTCACCAACACGCGCGCATGCCAGCGTATTTTTATCACGCTATAGCGCATCGACGTACAAATCCATAAAGCTATGGCGTAAAAATACATGGGAGCAACGTGTTGGTCTCGCGATTATCGTGACGATTCCCATGCAAGGTCGCTGAATATAACACTTTCCATATGAGTCCACACGGATCGTTAAATCGCGCACGTAAGCGGGTCGATTTTTTTCTTTCTCCAAGCGCGTCGTCGCGACACCCTTCTGCCTGTCATTGGCACTTATGTTTGCAAGGGTGCGCCCCGGACTCGTAATATTATCGTCGATTCGTATGATGTGGACCGAATACGCGACATGCGTCCGAAAATTTCTTGGATACGCACAACTGTTACGGCATCAAAAATGAAATCCGATTGCACGGGTATAATGCGTTCTGCACTTTGGACCGGTGTAGCAACGTCATTTATTCATGATCTCTCAATTTTCTTACTTCAGAAAGTTTGTCAGTTGCGTAAATTACTGTTGAGCGAAATAAAGCAAACTTTCGCGGCCTTTTATTTTTCCATAATCGTATTTGAGAGTTTTAAGACCACGTCGATTCTAACATTCTCGTGATGGTATATTCTCTGGATATAGTCTCTGCAAAAGTGACTGGATTTAAAAATTTATACTTTATAAATATAAATTTTTATACTCCGTATAAAAATGAATGTTATATACATGTGAAACAATAAGTTCAATAAAATCTCTATTTAAATATTTAACAGTACAATTTTATAGTTTAAATAAAAATTTTTTCATTTTATCTTAATTATTTTTAAAAAATATGTCTCCTTATTGAAATCATTTTTAATTCAGGTTCTAAATTGCCGAAAAACTTTTGTATTACTTCTAAATACAATATAAAATAATCTATAATTTTTTCATATTTTTTTATTTTGTTAAAAAATACATACAATCCTTAAATAAAGCATTCTTAAATAAGCTTTTTTGCGAGAGTAACATTAATCGCGTGAGATTAATTGAGTTTTTCATCAATTTTCTCTATTTTTTATTTTAAATTGATCAATTTGGCTTCTGATAGGCTGGATTACTCAAGTAATCCAAGAGAGAATATGTCAAGTAGGTAAAGTGCTATTCGGTAATTGGTGTATATAATGCTACGCGCGGAACAATTGTATATACAGTGGCAAGGGCCACTTAAAGTATCTGATTTTACGCTCCGTTGAATGGGAATAGCAGGTACACTAAGACGTCAATTATCTAGATCACTCGAAGACATAAATAATACACCTGTTATCGATTATTCTCAACAAAAATTTTATCGAAAAAAATTAATATGTAAGTAATGTAAAATAATATTTTTATATATAAAATTAATATGTAATTAATGTTTTTACTGTTTTAGGCTTTCAAAAAATGTGAAAACTTCCAATTACCTTTCAATATCTCTGTTACATTACCAAATTTTTGGTAATGTAATGACTTTTTTTAACAAGATATTTTAGAAAAAACTGGGCCTTCTCTTTATTTCGGGGAAATTTGAGAGTAAAACTTCGTTTATGTAAAAAGAGACTTTTTGTTAGATTGTAAATGGAGGATTAAAGAATGTTATCCGACTCACCAACGCATCATCGATATTTAAATTCGCATTTTATCTCGAAAGAAAGTCTTGTAGCGCATTGTTATTCAGTTGTTGAAGAATTTCGTGATATCGTTAATCGATTTTACGCTACCGATATCTGCAAGAATGGATCAAATAATTATTATCGGTGTGACATTTCGTGTTACACGAAGAGCGATGTTGGCTCTCATTTTAATCGCGCCGCATGATTATACCTTGATAAAGACGCTTATGACGCAATATCGACGTTTGCACTTCTTACGTTATCATATACGTAATTTAGTTTACGATAAAAATTTTATTGTGTTTTACGATCGATTGTCAGGGTGGGTATACGTCAGCTTTGACGTATGCGATAAGTTTGTGACGACTATTCGGCATATGTCCGTGCTATGTCACGCGATGTAAGCGTAATAAAACGATATTATTCTGCGATTGTTTTATTTTAATCTAAATATGTATAGCTAATTTAGCAATAGTGCCACATTAGCCACATTATCCTCCAGAGAATATTCTTCCAGAATATTTCTCGGTAAATTATCTTAAATAAATTGTATATATAATTTCATATTTGTGTGTGTGTGAGTGTGTTTCTTCTCGGGAATTATATTTGAAAAGATTTCATGAGACGAAGTTTATGTCATAAGAAGTCACTAATAATAAGAGAAGGATCAATTTTTATAATTATTATCCTATCAACCATACTGATATATATAAAAGGACTCTTCGAGATATAAAAATCTTGAATAGGATAAATAATGGATAAATCAGTAAGAGCTATAAGATCGTTGAGTGCTCAGATTCTTTTTTAAGAATTGATCGATTTGTTTATATAATTGAACAAATATCTTTTCTCTTTTATAAATTGTAATATTATTGTAAAAAACGCGTTACTTTATATATTATTTAATGTATTTATACTTTAAGTATAATACTGATAAATATGATAAATATTTAATGTGATTTTTTAATTTAAAAACAATTTCGGTACCATAAATATTTAATATCACAAAGTTATATTTGTATCACGATAAATTTTTATAGCACCCTCGAATTTAAAGAAGACACTTCTGTTGCAAGAAATTTCGTGGTTAAACGCAACGTGACGTATCGTAAAAATTAATGCGCGCAGATACCTTTTGCTAAGATACTTTTATGCGCGACTCTGCGAGAGAAAGAAGAGAGAGTGCGAGCAGAACCAGCATTATTAAAAGGACGTCAATGAGAGCCGGGCATCTAGAGAGAAAGAGAGAGAGAAAAAGACAGAGACAGAGGAGAAAGAGAGAAGGTGACTCGTTCCCTTTTATCCGCCCACTGTGGGTTCGTGTATGATGTACGATTTCCTGTCTTACGAATCCATACAATAATAACGAAATGTCAGGCGTGTACATGCGATTTACTATGCGTTACCATACGAAGGTACGACACTTTAGATAATGACCTACGCAAAGTGTGTGTTTAATCCATTGCGTGCATACGCGAATGGGAGAAAGGATTTCTCTCGCACACGAAATCCGCGTAAGCAGCACTTTGAAACATTAAAGCAAAAATGTAACGTTGATGAAGACATTTTCATATATGAAGGACTAGATTAAACATAAATGTCTGTAAGCTTCGGATGTCCTTTAAATGAGAATCAGTTATTATCGGACTTTTAATCATTTTAACGTCGATGGGAGGCGTTTCGGTCCCTTGTATAAACTTGACCTGATGATGTAACACGCCCAATTCAGCGGGACTACCGACGGCTCGTGGAATTAAGAGTTATCGGTTCTTCAATATCTTTCTCGGCTCGTGTTGGGCGACTCAATACGCGCGTTTTTTCTCCCTCTTTCGTCCTTTTATATATATGTATTATCTTTCACAAGCGGCGCCGTCTAGAAATTATTAGACACAGAAAAATCTATTTATGAAATAATTATGCATAATATATTATATTATAATCTTTCGGTCCAAGAGTGAAGTTAAATTATTCTGTCTGTAATGCGATGTACAGAACATAACAATAAAAGTTTCTCAATCAGTGCATTCTCAAGATATAGGAATATTTCAAATGTTAAACGCGTGTTTTTAAAGTCTGCAATTCTTTCTAAAAATTAAAATTTCTCTTTCTCATTTTCTGTACGATAGTTTTCATATTTATTATAATAGTATGTCGAAATCGTGTTGGATTCCTAAATTAAATTTTTAACACGCTAGATTGCTTGCGATGACTGTCTTCCGTCAATATTAATAAAAAATTGCTTTTTGTGACGAAATTATTTATACAAGTATTATAAAAAATATGTCTGGTACAAAAGTTGTACAATATGATGTTTTATCACAAGATTCTAGGTCAATTCACGTCAAGATCACCGATCTTGCAATCTCGATTATAAACGATGACAGCCATTATCCGACGGCAAGATCTAAAATCGCGCGTGAACTTGTATCTCGAACGTGAATTCGAAATCTTATCGATATTTTAAGATATGAATTGAATTTGTGCAAATCCGAAAGTTTATGTATATGATATTTACATACATATATATACACATTGTTTGTTAAAGTATTCTTACATATATTTCACCGCATAAATTAAAAGCTGTATTTTGCCGTCGGTAAAACTTCGTAGATCGTTTCTCTATTCTTTTTGTCATTTCTCTCTAAATTTATTTAATAATTTGATGTCTAGCAAATCAATACTCCCCCATAATGTGTTTAAAATTTCCGTCGGTTTATAGGTTTCGATCCCATCAATTCGAAATAACAATAGCGGATATTTTTACTACGAATTTTATTCACGTTGATAGTTTCATTATTTTTTTCATTATTTTTATGCTTAGTTATTTATACTTATTGTGTATCTTGTTGCATACTTATTATATATTAAGTATAACTGTTGTATACATATATTAAAATATTACAAGATACAATTAATTCTTATTATAAGTGAACAGAAGAGATAATACATATTTGAAATCAATTTGAATAACAAAAAATTGTTATGCTATTTACGTGTATAAATATAACCATAACAAATATACGACATACTTATTAAATATTGTCTTCGCTTTATCTAGTATAAGTAAAAGATTCAAATATCATAAAACATTCATCGTTTGACGTCTGACAAAATTGACGTATTGAGAAGTATTTGTCAGATATTTTTCGCACATTAAGGTAAATTATTGTTTTATTATTAAGGTGTTTGTAGCAAAGTTATAAGTGTTTGAATTACAATATTGATGTTTTTAACGTGGTTAATAGTATAGAAGGCTGTATAGCAGATAATTCGTTAGTTGCTTCTATCAATATCATTACGTGATATATATCACTATTGCAGCAATTGGTTAGAAACGAATTAATTTAATTAATAATTACGAACTTAACAGCGAATAATCCGTTCTAAGAATTGCTGTTACGGGTTAAGTGAATACAAGCCACGGGTTCGAGCTAAAGTAATGTGAGTATGTCTTGCTTAATTTTAATATTTAGTTAATAATATATTTTTATATTTTCCGAAATATCGAATGGACGGTTCAGTTGGTAGCATCGAGTCGATCGCAATTTATGCAATTTTAAGTAAGAAATTTGTGGAAAATGAGTAGCGATTTTGACTCCGATTTTTTTTAACAGTGATAGTCCTAGTAGTACATTCATTAGCGTAAACATTGACATACGTTGGGGATATATCAGGCTAATATTGCACGAATTGCAATTCTGATATTGGAAACGTAATTATTCCCTCACTCCCCCGGAAATAATCAACGTTAATGACTTTTAAGGAAATTTTCGCGTTGAAATATAAGACAAGTCTATATATTATAATATAAAAGTTAATCGTATTAACAATATCTAGAAAAATTTCATTGACTTTTATTGTACTGTTTTGAAAATACTTAATTTCTAAATTTATAAAATTTTTACAAGTAAACGTATAACTTTATCCCGTAAGATATTTTCTTTTAAATTAAAACACCTATATATAAGACAAAAATTAAAAAATCATTAATAATAATTACAAAGTAAACACTTACATTCAATGAAAAAAAGCAAGAATGTTTGTCAAATGGATAATGCGTGTACATCAAATGAGCATCTTATAACTTTTATTTTGTTATTTTAAAAATATTTAATATCAAAATTAACAATGTATTATATATACTGGCATTACAGCGAATTAGATATTGTTGAGAATGTTTTCATATTATTATTTTAATCGTTTTACACAATTTTACGAATAAACTGTTTATTGATTAGGAAGCAGCGCGAAAACCTCCTTAAGAACGTCATTAAAACGCCTGCATCATTATTGATTATGACGATACAAAGGTACCGATAACATTTTCGTACACGAAAGTTTGAACGGTTTGCGTTCGGATAATCTCAGCTTTGCGTTTGATTTCTATCATTATCAACAACGCGCGGAGTCCACGAAGGTCTCTCACAAGCCACATTCGCATGGTGACAAGAAATTTAATAGCTAGTCTAGAAATACAGGTTTCGTCGTGCTGATCTTAAAACTCTTAAAGATCGATTATCATACATAGTCGCGCGAGAAGTGTGTTTGGACCGGTGTTAATACCAGTAGCCGTACGAGTCAGTGTTCCTGCCGATAGATAGAAGAAAAGTGCGACAAAAAAGAAAGAAACGTCGAATGACTCGAGAGTGACATAAACTGTGTTTCTCGCGTTTATCAATGCGCGTGGCGTTGCAAGAAAAATCATCGGGGAACGTCGGAAAAGACAATTCCGAATCCACTTTGAATCTTCGCGGCAAAGTGGAAGATATTCGCGGTTCTTCGGGGGAGGGGGGAAGAAAGGAAACATTCCCTTGAACCTTCCATTCGATTTCGCGTCATTCAGAATCAGTGTTACTAGATTTGATACATATCTAACTATATCAACACTCTGGCACCACATTGCAGATAACAGACAAATGAAAGAGACAAACAAGAATTTTTGATACCTTTTGATTCAATCTGGTAGATTTTTGTCATTTAGTTGTACAATTTACTTATTGCCTCTGGTAACACTGTTCAGAATGCTCATCGCAAATACTCGGACATTACCTGACGGCGGCGGCACGTGATGATGATGATGGTGAAGATGATGATATCCCAGCGCGGGCGGTGGCGGTGGGTAGACCGCTCCCCAGATGCAGGACGCAGCCGCCGCGGTCGCCTGCTGTTGCTGCTGGTGATGATGATGATGGTGATGCTGCTGCTGCTGTTGCTGCTGCTGTTGATGCTGCTGCTGCTGCTGCTGCAGTAGCTGTTGCACTTGCGCAATGTCCTCCGCGAACGGATTGCCGTTGTTATGCTGGAGGTGCTCGAACCCCGCGAGCGGATTCGCGGGCTCGTAATTGCTGCGCCCGGTCGTGTGTTCGCGGCGCATCGCGAGCGCCAGCATCTTTTCAACCTGTCCCGTCGCCGGTCGTCGTCGCGGTGCCGATCCACGTGATCCTCGCGCCCAATCTCGCGCGCACCGCCGACTCGCGTGCCTTCGTCGACGACGATGCCGTGGAGGACGTGGGTGAACGCACGTACATGTCACGGCGCCGCTAAGACACCCTCGCTACCCGGGATTACTCCAGTCATTCGTCGGTTCCCGCACGGAGTTCAGTTCCCGCCACAGTCAGAATTTCACGAGAACGAACGGATAACACACTTAAGCTGAGAGACATTCGGTGATCTCCTCGATCGTGAGGCAAATTCGACGTAGAACACGCGGATGTGTAGCATGTGATCCACGCTATCCTTCAGCACGAACGATTGCTAATCGGTCCTCGGGGAGGATAAGACGCCGCAAAGGACTCGCTGTTATATATTCCGTATGAGAGTTTGCGAATCGATTGCGTGCGCTTCCTCAGCGCACCCAACTACTCCTGATTATATTTTCAAGCACGTGGAACCCGTATATGGTCACGCGAACGAAACTTAGCCGGACATTAAATTGTTCTCGAGCAATTATCCAATAAATTGGTACTTGGTATCGCTCTCCCTCGAATGGTATCGCGCTGAACTAGAATCGCTTGAAGCGTACCGGAAAAGGATGTTCTCGGAGCGTGGCCGATAAACGCGACGTACCGGTACGAGTGCTGGTCGCACTGTATCACCGGAGGATACCGCTCTCTTGCTCTTCCTTCGTGTTCCTCCAGCGCATCGACCTTCCGCTCTCTTTGACACGTTGGCCCCACCTTCGATTCTCTTCCTTCTCGCGCGCCTTCGGCTCCTTCCTCTCTTTCGCGAATCCCGTCGCACTGTCCTCACGCGCCGGCTCCTATTATCACGCTTAGGCTCACTCGCATCTATGGTCCTCTCGTCGGTCCTCTCGTTGATCCGATGGCCGATGGCCAATGGCGGTGGCGAGGTGCGAGGTAAGGAGAGATCGTGGACGAAGGCGAGGCAACGAAGGCGACGAAGGCGAGACAAGGCGAAGAGAAGCGTAGAGAAGCGACTAAAGGGGTTCAGCGATGGCCCGCGCTAGACTAATAAAGCGTGGCTCGCGCGCGAAGCTGTCGGGTGCCTGGAGAGCGCGCTCGCACGTTCGCGCGCTCGTGCACTCACGGGCGAAGAGACGCAGAGGAGAGGAACCCCCTCGCCGATCAGAGGCGGTTTGTGATGTCGTTGGCGCGTCGCGCGTTCACGTTCGATTCCCCGCGACGCTACGCCGCACCGGTCCCGGCCGATGACGAGATTCAAACGGCAGCGTCACGTGTCGTCGACATCACCCCGTGCATGGGTACTCCCGCTACTGTTGACGGTGATTGTCTACGGTCTACGTGAAACAACCCCCCCCCTCATTCATCCCCCTCTTCCCCCGTCTCTCGCTTCTCTACTTCCCTCCTCCGTTTCTTCGTTAGCTTCCTCTCGCGGGTTCTCTCTCCTCGCCCTTGTCTCGCCCCCGTTTCTTCCACGGGTTCCGGGCCATTCGTCTCTCCCGCGTGGTCTGCAATCTCCATTCATTCCTTTCCCCCGCCACCCTTCGCGTGCAAAGGATATCTTCCCTCTTCTCGCCGTGTATATACCTTCTCGCGCCGTATTTCCCCCGTTCCCCGATCCGAACCTGGTACATCTCGCGGTGTCCTCTCTCCATCCGGCTATCCCTCCCCTTGGATACCGACGACCGGCTCCACGTTCCCTTCCTCGAGGTATACGATAGCGTCTCTGTCTCGTCAATCTTTCCTCTTTCTCAGTGCCCCGAACGTTTGAACACCAACGCGTTCATCGTCGGTACCACAACCGACGTTCGCCGGGTGACGTCACCGGCGTGGGCGCACCCCCGTGCAAGAGAAAGAGAGAAAGGAAAAAAGAGACAGAAATAGAAAGAGAGAGAGAGAGAGAGAGAGAGAGAGAGAGAGAGAGAGAGAGAGAGATTCTTTCTCCCATCTCTCTTTTCAAGTGTGTCCTCTTTTCTCTCATCTCCTTCTCTCTTCCTTTATCCCCGTGAATTCCACTCCTCCGCTTTCTGTGGTCCGAGTTTATCTCCTTTATCTCTCTCCTTTCTTGCTTTTTGCACGCGCGTGCCGGAAGACACCTAATCGATCGGTGACACAACGCAAGGAGTCACGGCAGAACAGTGCCAAAAAAAGGAAACGATAAAAGTTTCACGTTCATCAATTTTAGCGATAGATCGAAACGTGCGGGGATCGGGAAGGACCATGGATGGACCGGGATGGGGAAGTCCACGGAATCGCCATTCGACAAAGGATTCAGAGGTCGTCGGCCTCGCAGCTTGAACCTATTTCGTTCTCCGAGTGGAAAAGGACAGTAGCTCTTCAGCTCTTGGAGTCAGTTTACCCTCAGCAAAATATGCAAAGCTGACTACACGACCGAGGATACAAATTCGTAAATTATCAAGAAAAACACGATGAGAATGACACGATGGGAAAGCGAGAAACGATTGATCGGCAACTGAAAAGTCTCGATGATGGTACCATTAAAGATCGTCAAATACGGTGTCGGTGGAAGTCGACGATGGCCGATGTCAATGACGACGTCGAAGATTGTGACGATGTCAACGTCGACTATGACGACGATAATAAGAGACGCGATGACGATGACAACGACTAGCAACGGAAACAACTACGACAACACGAATCATCATGGCGGTGGCATAGTCACAAGCGTTGCGCGCCATATCGGGTAAGACTGTTCTACGTGGGCTTAACATCTATCTCGTCGTCTCCCACCCCTGGCCTCGCGTTACCGAGCAAACACACCTTTTTAGCGGCATTTCATTAATATCATAATGGCAATGGAGATCAAGCGAATGAGTCGGTCTGCCCCGGGGGCAGACTTGGAACCAAGAGGCGCTTCTTCGTAGCCAACGCCTCTCGCCGTACGCTAACTGTCTCGCGTTCGAGTAGATCATTTGTCTTCCTCAGTAAAGTACAACTACGCGTGTTGTAGACCCCAGCGATTCTCCGCTGGGCACGAGTCGCTCTCGCGAGGTCGCGAAATGATCCTCCATCAAGATATTTCTTTCTTTGGAATATTTTGTAAGAACAGACTTTTGCATTTAACTCGTTAAATTAAACTATTTTTTATTGTACTGTAATATTATAATCCACAAAGGAACAAAGAATCACAATCGCAATATAATAATATATATAAGGATTTATATCGCAATGACACAAAATAAGCAGATATTGTTTCCTCTTATCATTTTCTACAGGCTTCATACACTTTGCACTCCTTTATGTTTTGAGGGCATTCAGATTTTTAAATACTGATATAAAATTTTTAATAACGATCATTGGATCTAATTTGAAACAGGAGATTTTAGATGAAAAATAGAACTAGTTCTGTTCAAAGGTACACAAATTTTCTGCAGACTTCTAACCAATGTTGAAAACTGTTTATAATTGCAACGTATAATTTACGAACCCTCAAATAAGTTGTTACATTGTAATCAAGCTCGTCTATTTGCGTGGAACAAAACGACCAAATTAGGAAAAAAAACTGGCTACCGAGCGTAATAGTCGATTGGACTATTACGAACAATTCGATGAGATAACTCGCTTGAGATTACCGAGCTTCCTTAGCGCGCCGCTTCTATTCAACGAGTTATAGATAAAGTGCATGCTCTCGCGCGCTTATACGCCTGGCTCTCGAACCACCTCATCCTGACTAATTACGGCGAAGCCACGAGCGACACCGGATTAGCATTCCGGTCGCCTTAGATACGAGAAGTTGCGAATGAACGTTACCTTCGCGCCGCAAGAAGAGGGGAGGACGGTTTCTGATTCTGACTGTAGTATATCCGCTCTCTCCTTCTCCTCTTTTCCTCTCCCTCGCTCTCCCTCTGAGAGACATAATTCGAAATTGTCGGCTGGGTCAAAGAGCAGAACTCGGCTACTTAAGCGAGTTGACTCTGGTGTTCTTCGGGGTCACGTGCCACAGCTTCTTCTTCTCCTGCTGTAATCTCCTACCGTTGCCCTTGTTCTTCCTTCATTATCGTATGAAAGAATTTTCACTAGCACGGTTTAATATTAATGTCACGGTATTCGTATGTACTTTCACGCTAGTAATTAGTGTAACGACATAAAATTACATCCATGATGATGTATAAATTTTTATATAGATAGATTATTCTCTCTTTCTCGTACAATTAGTTGTATAATAATAAAAATGTACCAAGAATTACAAGATGTCTTAAAAAAGAATCGTTTAGTAAACATTATCAAATTTTTTTACTCACAATCATTTTGTGAACATCATTCACTTTTCGAGGTGAATAATATTAAATGATTGTCAGTAAAAAATCTTTGATCAATGTAGACAAAAAAAATTAATTACATTATAGATAGGAACTGTTTTCGAAAATCCATAAAATAAGACAATAAAAAGATGACTAACGAGATTCTGTATCATTAAAATCGAGAAACGTTTTTATCTTCGACAAGATCAATCTTGTGCTCCAAGTCAATTGGAGATTTCCTACTCACAGTCAGTAATTCTGTGAGTAGTTTACTCTCTTGAATCTTTTTTTTTCCAATACTCTATATATAATTTATTTTGCGATCTGATATTGTCGCAAGTACATTATACAGATCGCTGGCGTCGCGCTATTAGCCGCTAACGTGACGTACATTCTCCTACATTCTGTCATATCCTCCGGTCATTTACGACGGCCGAGAACACGCGGTCTTGGAGGCACAACCGTGCCGATCTGACCTCATCGGATGTGGCTCTGATTTGCTCAATTCGTCCACGACGTTCCTTCGCTCGTACACGGTCGCGTACATCTCTCACGGGCGCTTCAATACACGGTCGTCTTGCGCGGAAAAAGAGCCTCTGCGCGATTGCTATCGTCTCTGCCTCATTATTCCATTATGATGGCGTGTGGCGTGTGCCATACCCCATCCGCCTCGCCTTCCCAGTGTTGACCGCTCTCCTCTTTCCCCTCCTCCTTGCTCTTCTCCTTTTTCGTATCCTTACTCTTCTCTCTCTCTCTCTCTCTCTCTCTCTCTCTCTCTCTCTCCTCTAATGTTCCTTTCCCCTCGACTGTAGTCTTCTTCTCTGGCGTTTTCCTCCCCATCCGTTTTCTCCTTCTCATTCATCCGTCGAACCATCTTGGTTCATGTTCCTCTGGCTTCCTTCGTACAGAGCACCAACGGAGAGACACCGCGTACACATCTTCGTGACGATGACGTGCGTGATATTACGCGCCGAGATACGTGGAGCCAACACCAACGAGAGAAGGAACGAAAGAGGGAGAGAAAGTGAGATGATGAGAGAATGTTACGAAGAAGAGAGAAAAGAAACGAGCGAGCGACGAGGAGGCGCAAAAGGTGGTATAGTGGGAGGAGGACAGGGAATGAGGGATGGACGGTGCAGGGACGAGGCAGGGCAGAGACTCTCAAATGGTTCGAAACAGGTTCCAGGACCGTTGCTCACTTCGATCCCTCGGTGGGTGGAGAACGAGTTACAGTACGCGCGCTGGCCGCGGAAGACAGCTGGGTTTTGGTTACAGGCGTGCGTGGCGAGGCTGCGAGATGAGGAGAAGGTGGAGATAAAACAGGAGAGAAAGAATCTCTCTTTCGAGCTATATGTACGGTGCATGCGAAGTTAACGTTGACATTTTCTGTTATTGAAGAATTATTGTCAGCGGAACTACTAAGAATACGCGATAGGTGATCTAGGTCGACAGTAGAATTTTCTTTGATACTCGTAGGAAGCAATGTCGTCTGTTCTAATTGATTGCTGAGATAAATTATATATATTTGAACCTTGCGGATGTTTTATAACTATTTTACACGAAATGCGGAAATTGTATGCGTTTGAAGAAAGACTGATAGAAAGAAGATAATTATCAAAAGTTTTGAAAATATATTTATTTATTATGGACTGAAAAATTCAAAGCTGTATTTTTATTACTTAATTCGATAATATACGAACTTTTGCTTATTTGTCAATTTAATTTCTCAATAACCAGATAGTAAAAGTCTTAAAAATGTATTTATTTGTTATTGAATGAAAAATTCGAAGCTGTATTTTTATTATTTAATTTTATATTATGTTATGTTAATTTAATTTCTTATATACACAGATAAAATTTTCAGAAGTTTTAAAAATACATTTACTTATTACTGACTGAAAAATTTGAATCTGTATTTTTATCATTTAATTAAATATTATACGAACATCTGTTTATTTCTTAATTTAACTTCTTATATACACTGACACCTACATGTTAAGCGCCGTTTAGTGTCAACGGAATATATGTAGCTAGATATTGCATATTAAAAAATTCGAAGCTAGGAGCTATTTATCGGCTGCAATAAGTGAACGTGCGCGCGCGCGAGCGCGTTTGAGCGCTGTTAGAATGACTGAATCCGCTCCTGCGAGCGATGATATCATTCGTATGTCGAAACGGTAAGCGAGCTGTCTCCTATCTCATGCTCTCTGCTCCGTGCTGCGGTAGAAGATTTTATTCGAATCCTTTTCCTACATTCATTAAGTATTCCGCTTCCTGCGCCGCTTATGAAACTGCGTTTGGGATTATCTATACTTATACGAATCCATATCGGGAATGAAACGACGATCATCTAGAAATATTACAACATTGCGTTAACTGTATATATAATTTATGCAATTTTTTGTAGGTCTAAAAATGTTTCTTGTCATTTTATTATGTATGCTAGTTCTTCCCTCCGTAAAAGCATCACCTCAATTGTTGATTTTAGATAATTGAAATTTTATTAGGGAGAAGCTTATAAGATTCTTATCGACAAGAGTATGTATACATGAAGCTTTCGATTAATAAATGGCACTCAGAAACAATAATGTAGCATAAAAAATACAATTTTAATAAATTGCCATATTGAATTTTGTTTCAGAAAGACTATGGCACACACACACACACACACACATACACAGAAAAACGTAAGCAGTGAGACGTAAGCAAATCAATATTTTTTATTTACTATTACTTATGTTACTGCCTTATGATCTTTATTATAATTGACCGATTCGTTTACTGTTTACGGTTGTCTTATATTTTTTTGTGCGCCATAGCTCTAAAAGTATCTGTATTACACGAATAACGCAATGAAATGAAAGTATTTAAAAATCTCGTCTTTTTCATCTTTTATACCAGCTCTTTCCTCCAAAATATAAATTTAATCGCGCACGGAAAGAATAATTTTGCTGAAGTATCTAAAATTTAGGTAGATCTGAAAATAATTTTGATAGACCATTAAAATGATTATGTAGGAAACTCAAACATGATAAACAATGCTGTAAAAAGTTTTGACATTCTAGCAACAATTTGAGCATCTTATATAATTATTTTAACAGTTTAATAAAATTATTTTCAAATGTGTACCTAGTTTTTTTCAGATACTTCAGCAAAACCTTCTTTCCATGATTTAACTTACTCTTCATCCTTTTCTAGTTTTAAAAATTAAAAAAAATGAAGAGAAGTCGAACCGAAGTTAAAATTAATCTATACTGATGAAAACAGACATTAATCTTGCTCTAAATAATACAATTTACGTTAGCACGCAGTATTGCATTGTCAGAAACAGGCTTTATAAAAATAAATCAAAAAGTGAAATTTTCGTGTCTTTGTAATACGAAGCGATGTATGATTGCGCACATATTAAAGATTCAATTTCCATCAGGTAAGATATTATCACTGACAAGTAAAATTTTATTCAAGTAAGTAGATAAATAAGAACTTCGTCAAACAACACGCCCAAACTCTTAAGTGCGATGATTTCGTGAAGTGATTACATGCATCACATTGCACGAGAGGCTCGCACGGTTGAGCAGCACTGAAGAAGTGGCAAGGCACGCGACAAGGCAGCGTGTCCCACACGCGTTTGCTTCGAGAAGCTCTCTTCAAATCAAATCACGTAACGCATAATGTGTGTATATATATATTATATGTTATATATACTATATATACATATATCTTTCGGTGAAATCGTTGAATCGCATGTTGAATCTTGGAGCGGGAGCGAAAGACTCGCGACCATTGGCGAGCTGCAAAAATCCGCCATTAAAATTCGCGAGCCGCGGGCTCCTCCCATCGCGACGTTCGGGATGTGCGTTTCGCGATATTGCTGATCGCGCATGCTACAATGTTGACGCCTTATCTTTCTTAAGTTACAATCGTTTGCAGCCTGAAAGAATCACACAAAAATAATCGAGCCGGAAGTTTGGATTTTGAGCGTATTTGCATTCCGTCAGAATTTAAATGTACACAGAAAGAACAATTTTACTGAATTATCTAAAAATTTAGCTACATATAGATCTGAAAATAATTTTATTATACTATCAAACTAATCATGTATAGATATAGAAGGCTTAAACTAGTTACTAGAATGTCAAAACTTTTTGCAGCATTGCTCATCATATTTGAGTTTCCTACATAATTATTATATAATATTTTGATAGTCCAACAAAATTATTTTCAGATCTGAGTCTACCTAAAGTTTTAGATATTTCAACAAAATCGTCCTTTCTGTATAATTATAATTTGAATTTTTTATTGCTGAAGCGATCGTCTACAATTTAAATAAAGAAAGAAAAAGTCAGAAGATACAACTTTGAAGAGTTTTATCAGCTCGTGATAATAATATAAGGGACGTTAATTTTAAAATATTAATAATATTAAGGAATGTTAATTTTACAATAGAAAAATTTTAGATCAAGCATAACGAAAAATACATAATTTGCAGTTTGTTTTTTTTCAGGCTTTTCAAAACTCTATCTCGAAAAGCCTCCTCAAAAATGTCTTTCTTTCGAACTAAAATACCATAAAAGCGTTATAAATCTTGTGATATATAATACTATAAAATTTTATTGGTTGAAATATCAAACCTTGTTTTATGTTAAATAATATTGAGCAACTGAGAATTAAATCGGAAGAATGATTCACACTGATCACAGTGATCACCATCTCGCGAAATTTGTAGCCAATGGATCTCTGTAAATTTTAAAATTCTGGATTCGAAGGTTAACTTTTTTTTTATCAATTTTTCAGGCGTTTCTATCCGCGGGACTTCAGTTGAGGCTGGCGCCTCTCTGGTGGTATCACGCGAGACACGAGAAGGAGAGGGCTTAATTCGCCGTGCATTTCCCCTTATTTGGACTTCCGCGCTCGATCAGGCTGCAGGAGGGAGCGCGGCGACTTTGGGAGGGAACGAGAGGGCCGAGCCTTCGAGATGTATGGCGAGGGACTCGCTGAGTGATGAATGTATATACGCGTCTCATTCATCTCCTACTCTATTCGGTGACAAGTTAGATCGGTGGGACATCGCGCGTTAAAATTTATTCACGGAAAGACCCTGCCTTTTTCACTTTTAGCGCTCGCTACTGCGCGAAAATACGAATCGCTTTCTTTCCCGTTCAGTTTACGATATCTTCCTCAAGAAGGACGTTTAACGAGGTAACGCAAATATCGTTTAGCAAATTTATAACTCAGGAAATTATAGCATAAAATTAAAAAAAATGAAGTTATTGTAGCAAATGATAAGTTTGATAATCACCTTCTTCAATAGCTATTTTTAATGATATTAAAAATCGAGACGTCGATAAACTTTTATTCACAATCAAACTGCTCGTCTTTCACTGGATACTATGAACGAATGTTTTGTGAGTTTGCAATTGAAGCGTTGCACTACTGTTTGCCAATCCAAATTGATTCGTAAGCCCAGCACCCTTAGATTCTATTCACGTATCAAATGTATCGCGACTGGTATCAAACAGAAGAAATTATTCAATTCAATCCATACAATTGATGATCTTAGTGCGACCATTCATATGTCGTTGTCGTCCAAACGGTAGTCAAATTGTGCGTCGTTCGACTTTAACGTCTCACCTAAATTGGATAATCCGAAAAGACGTTTAAAAAGATATTATAACTATAAAAAAATATACGAGGAGAGAGAGAAGTTCTACAAAACATTACATTATAATTTTCACATCCATTTTCTCCATTTATTCCAATGTTTCCGTTACAAATTTTGATAAATTAGTTGGAAAAAAATTATTATGATCGTCTTTTCTTTTTTCGTTTAATCTTCGGTTTTCTTCTTAAAGTAAATATGCATCATGCACTATATAATCTTCGATATATTTAATATCAGTTGTGTCTATCTAACTGCGTTTGATTTCTTTCCCTTTCCTTAGAAGATATCACGAAAGCACTACGAAAGCAATATCACGATATTCATATGCTTCGGGCAAATTTAATTGATATTCCAGGCCGAGCTGAATCGCCCTACAAAAAAAAGCTTGACGATCATAGCAGACTGTTCTGACATCAGGAGACTGGGAACGTACTAAGATACGTGATAACCATCTTCCAGCTTCATGACTGCTATATGCAGACAACTATTTAATGTCTGTATTATTATTAATAACAATATAAATCAATAAACCATAAAAAAGTGATACAAATAAAATAAAATATGAAAGAGAGATTAAATAAAAAGAAAATACGATTGATTTAAAAAATATGAAGAGAAATCAAGATATATAATAGTTCAAAATAAATCTGTAAATATGAATAATATGAATTTAATAAAATAAATTCGGCTCATTATATATTTATAAACATTAGGTGATTTTATAAATAAATATCTATTAAAATAATGTTTTTGTGTCAATATTTACAATACTTGCAAGAGAATCTTCGTAAATACTAACAATATAAATTAATAGTATAAATTACAAAGGATGATATTATAGTAGATATTATTATACCAATTTACGAGAGTGAGAAATCTTAATTTTCTGACAGTCATGTTAGTGTCGTAAAAGCCATTATCATGGTTGCTACAAGCATACACAGAAACGCAGGCAGAGAAAAACATATTGAAGAGTGACATACTGGTAAGTATACGTAGAGCATGTAGTATTGGTTCGATAAAACACCGAATAAACGGTTCTCCGTGCCCTAATGCGATTCCGTTCTGGCTATTATGTGCTCCACCACTCGGAGATCATTGCTCTTTATCGTGTCAGGGCGCAACGAGTTCTCCTTTTTTAGGAACAACACAACATACCGTAGCGTTCGTCGTCCCAATCGAAATCGTAATCTACTGCGTGCCTCGTGCATACGGAAAAACGATCTCGTGTAAGAACGAGAAAGCAAGAAACGATGGGAACGAGACCAGGGAAAAAAAGATGACACTGCCCATAATTTATCCTGGATCTTATTTCACGCGAGACCACGTGTGACTATAATTGCATGAAAAAGAGTAAGATACGTTATCAGATTATTTTGATAAATCCCGAAATTTGTGATAAGAACATTCTGTTAACGAGTTGTTTTTTACAAATATCATAATGTAACACCAAGGTAGTTGATTACGTTTTATTGTATTTAACTGTTACTTATATAATGTTGTATAATGTACTCTACACACGCCTTATGCTGCAAAATACATTCGTTTTAGGATGCAATTCTGATCGGCTTGAACGCATTTAAAATCCATTATCATGGACTTTTGTTTCACTTCAAATGTATGTTCATCCCCGAATAAAAGTGTATTGAAAAAAATTTACACCATGAAAATGTAACGTAATATATGATACACCATGAAAATGTAATGTAATATATAATACCTTCAGGAATGAATTCAGCATTTAAGATAATAAAATAAGTTCGTATATATATATATATATATGTATATACAAACATATATCCGATTTCTCTTCGTTTTAAATTTGCAATTATTTTTATTTTTCGCTTCGATATATTTTTTTTGTTTCCATAAAAATAGTTCGAAATAACTGTCTTAAATTTTATATTGCTGCAACAGATAAAATCGAGTTGTACTAAACAAGTAAAGTTTCACAGTGGTTGACATCAAAACAGTTAAGTTAAAAACAGATTTAAGGTGCGCACGTATCGAGCAACAGGTTTTGTCATTTATCTTTTAACTTTTTTGTCACATATTAGAGGTTACTTGCTGGAAACCTCGTTCAATTCATTGGATGAAATTTAATTCTTGTTAATGGATTTTTTTATAAACATGGGTTTCAAATAACAAAAACCAAACGAAACGAATATAATTTATATAAATCTATCTTACTCTTCTAAAGTGTCAAATTCATTACTGAAATGGATTTTACGTCCCGTATAGTAAAAGGCTAAATTCTTAACAATATCATCCATCATCCATCATGTATATACATATTTGTTAAACACTGTTAATCAAGCGAGACAAATGCCGATTTTACGCTCTTAACTGTGATCTTAGTTCAAATTTTGTTGCCATTTGTTCGTATCTGTAAAATATGAAAAATCTAGCTCATCGCGGGATAGCAACGGCTCCGCGTGATCTCCACGAAAATGAAAAACTCCGAAAACGGAACAGGAGACAGAAAAATATAGAGTGAGAGGAAGGGAGGCGGGAGGGGGTTGGTGGGGAGGGAGAGAGGAGAAAAAGGGAGAAAGAGAGAAGGCATCTAAATGTTGGTCCAGGCGCGTGGGACGTTGATTGCGGTTAGGCTCGTGCCTACTCCCTCTTCTTATACTCCAACCCTTCTCTCCACTCCGCCACGCATGTCGGCGTCGCGCCGCGTCTTACTCTCTCCTTTTTCGCTCCTCTCTCTTTTGAGAGAGACTCTGAATACCGGTCCGGTCTGTCGTACGGTTGTGCCGGTGTAAGTCGTCTCTCGCTAAGGATACACACGCACGTGCGTGCACGGAACGGGCTCACATACGTACGGGGACCCCGGCCCCGGCCCAGTCGGCTGGCCGGTCGGTCGGACGGCGGAGAAGGTAGGTATATAGTATATAGAGAGAAGGCGACTTCTCTCCTCTCTATGCGTGAGAGAGTGCCGGTTAATGCACGTACATCTCTCGCCGCTTATACATAGATTTGGATGGTGCATGGACCAGTCCTGACACGCGAACGCGCGCCCGCGAGCCGCGCGCGCCGTGGCCGTCTCGGACACAATGCTAGAGAGATCCGTGCCACACCTCTTTTCTTCCTTCTTCTTTTCCATCCCGAGTCCTCGGCGCGCCCTTGCGTCGGATATCTCCTCCTATATTCTCGCTATCTCGATACTTTTCACGATCTTCTTCTTTCCTTCGTTACTTCAGCCGTTTCATCTACTTCTTTTTCTTCTTTTCTTCTTTTACACGGGCAACGATTCTCTCCCCTCAAATCTTCCTTCGCCCCTTTCACGCGCGCGCGATATCGCCTCAATACGTACCCGATAGTACTTTATCGTGTATTTATGCGTTTCTGTCACTTTTGCTTCTGACATATCCTTGCTTGTTCGATAAAATCTCCGCAGTGATTTGCGAGCGTACTAATTTTATCGGTGCGAGAAGAGCAAGTTCTAAAGGCTTTCACGACGCGATAGTTCCGACCAGAAACTAAGATATAAGTTGCATGATAATTATCATTGAAGTAAAATTATCGAAATTTACGCGGCTTTAAATTTGTATATTCTACACTGAAAAAAATTTACTAAATTTTAATAAATATTTGTTTGAATACTATTAAATATTGACTAAATGTATAATCATTTTTTTATTGATACATATTTATTTACTTAAGTAAATCTTTAATTAGTATTCAAACAAATATTTATTAAAATTTACTAAATTTTTTTCAGTGTACAAATTTTTTAAAACATCCTCCAGCGTAAAATTTCGAATTGAATTCTCGTATAAATTATTATGCAATTAAGTACCACTTTTAAACGCATGATTATGAGATATATTACCGCAACCGCTTCTAAAAACTAGCGTGTAGTTAAACTTGTTGGGTCGCAAAGCGTTTAGTGAAAATTGTCGGTTGTTGCATATTTGCTCGCATGTATCAGTTCTCTGCCGTGACTGCAATATATAATAATATCCTTAAAAAAATGATGTACCATGTCGTTTATGCGCGTGAAACGCGCACGCGCGTATCATTCGTGACCAGACAGAACAGGAGAACCTTCAATCATCAATTTATGAATGAACGGTTAAGTTCCTTTCGGTGAAAGTCTAAGGCGTACACACCGAGAGGCTGAGAGTGAAGAAAAAAGGAATCGCTTGGGCAAGGTGGGGACTGTAGTTAGATACCGAGGAGCGAAACGAAGCTCATGAAAAACTGAAGCTGTAATATTTTATTTATCAATTACATAACAAAAAGTTGCCCAACACGCAATGTTTACTGAGAAACAACAGATATAGATTGTGCTTTAAAATTCACTGTCGGTGCTAAATATTTACGTGAGCAGTTTGATAAATCAATGACTTTTTAAAAGAAGGCTAAGTTGAAAATAAGTCAAATTTTGATAACAAAAATGTTAAAAAAACTGACTTATCAAACTGCCCTCGTATAGTACATGTGACGTAAAGTATAAATTTTTCAGCTCTCGTAGTGAATTTTAATCTCATGATGATATGATAATATTAGCTCTGTTCATGTTATTTGCACTTTTTGCTCTTAGCATCTTCGCTTCCTCCTTCCTTAACGTCCAAATATATATTTATCTCATTTTAAATGTAAAAATTTTTTAAGATTCCAAGCAACGCGAACAGATTTATTATTGTATTAGGAAAATTCTACAGTTGCCAGAAATGCGTAAAGTTACATTTGGAGCGTACTTCAAAATGCAAATTTGATCCGTAAATGTTTAATACAGTATGTAAAAAATTAGATATAAAGCTTAAAAAATTATTAGTTCATACAATATGAAATTAACTGATAAAAATATAATTTTTTAATAGTTATGGCTATACATAATACCTATAAATACTACGCTTTTACGTAATTTTATATTATAAGTCAATGTTTTTTAACATGTGAGATATTTTCGAATTATCTTATATTATTCTACATATACAAATATTAATTTTAATTTCTAATTAAACATAACTTAAGAAGCTTGAATTTTTTAATAATTGTTTTTAAAATGATTCAATCAGTTATTACGTTGTTAATAAACTTGCAAAACGACCTGATAACTAGCTACTTGACTTGTGATACAGTTATGGCTCATACTAAGAGATGGCAGGAGTTGCTTAATGAAATGAAGCAAGTAACTGATATTTATAATCTTATTGCATTCTTTCGTTTCTTCCATCGCTTTTCCATTCATATTAAAGTATGTTTACTCGTGCCATAATTAAAAAAATATAATTTGCATTGTATACGTCAAATATATTTTTCAAAAATTGTTCAATTTTTATTAAAATTCACAGAAAGAAATATATTATAAGTTATTATAAAATTAGAATTTTTAATTAAAGAATTAAAAAAACAAGTTGTTTATCAAGTTC
Organism: Mycetomoellerius zeteki; assembly: GCF_001594055.1. Taxonomy (NCBI): domain Eukaryota; kingdom Metazoa; phylum Arthropoda; class Insecta; order Hymenoptera; family Formicidae; genus Mycetomoellerius; species Mycetomoellerius zeteki. The sequence continues at coordinate 217,380 of NW_017257727.1, read as the reverse complement.
AATATAAAAAGTTAAATTAGATATATGAATTATAAATTTCTTTTGTACATCAGGTTGAAAGTATGCTAAAAAAGTCAGTTCCATTATTTGAATCTTTACTCGAGAGAGTTTTCTTTAACCAAAATACAAGTTTCAAGTGTTAACATAGGTACAACTTTTCATCTATCTTTATTTAGATTAAAAAAAAACAAGTCAATTTTTATTTTAAAGCGTTATTTCTATAATTAATGAGAACAGGCTCTATTTATATTGTAAATAAGAGATTAAACGCAAAAGGATAAAAATGCGAATGATGTAATAAAAAATGCGCTATAAAAAGGAAACTATTGAAGATAACGATCAACCCATAAATAATATATATAACCCATAATAATATTTTCCTGTTTCAAGAAAAGCATCTATTTAGAACCAAAGAATTCTCGCGACTATATTTTTCCATACTTTTTTATTATTAAATCCAATCACAGATTCAATATTTCTTAACTTTTTTGCTGCAACTTGTAAGTGCAAAAGACGCTATCATTATGTTAATCCATAAAAAAAGCTTACTTTTCAAAACAATTTTTTATATTTACACACCTTTCTTTTGTAAAGAGCAGACGTTATTTGTACAATTGTAAAAATAAATAAATGTAAAACTAAGTTGATGTAATTTGGAGTAAAACGTGATGCGCGCACACAAAGCACGCGCGCGCATAATTCCTGTTTTCTGAGGTTACTGGGTGAGTCACTCTGTATACGTTTGACTACTTTGGCTCAGTAAAGTGAGGTAAAGGCGATCCCCATTATGATATCAATTAATTACGCGGTTTCTGCGTGATGAGACCATCCGGTTTGGTAAGGTAAGTCTTACGCACCAACGCGAATACCGTGTCCCGACGGCGTTACCACCATCGGAATGACATAGCAATGCGAAGAATTCGAATAACGGGTTACCGTGATACGCCGCGTCGCGTCGGGCGATGATCCCTTAGCTGTTATCGATCTTCATCCCTTCGGTCCCGCGCGACAATGACGTCGATTGACACTTATTGCGCTCACAACACACCTTTCTTGAATAACTTAAAAGATTTCTTTTTAAGGATCGTATATGTGTATACAATCATAAAACGTTTATATTGTACAAATAAAATCGCTATTAAAAATATTACTATTATATTTCATTATTCTTTTATCTCCTTCCTCTTCATAAACTTAGTTTAACATAATTGATACATTACTTCTCTAAATTCTTTGAAGTGGAATCTCATTCTAAAAAGTAAAAATTGAACCAGTCCTGAAAAAGAGTGGCTTAATTTTCAATCTTTAAGTGTGAGATTTCATTCCTCAAAATGAGATTCACTTTAAAAGTTTTAGAGACTGTGCAAGTAGATTCTTTCTTAAAAAGAATCTCTCGCGTTTCCCCAATTTTTGATAATAATCATGACAATGATCTCATTACCACACATTCTTCGCTTCAATGAACGTCTTCCGGCCCATCAAATGCAAAAGGGCAGACATAGCTGGCAGGAACCGCATTTCGGAATTGAATTCGTCCAACTGGAAAAATGATACGACAGAAGTGAATCAATATAATTTACAATATATAATAATATAATATAAGAATCTATAGTAATATAATTATAATCCGAATAATTACACGTTTATGAACATTTTAATTTATTATTTATCTGTATCTTTAAAAATTTAGGAGCAAATTGTTTTGGAAATTATTTTGAACTTTTTAAAGTGATGTATTTTCACGTCCATTATGTTTCTTGCTGGTACACGGAAAGATCGATTTTGCTGGAGTATCCAAAAATTTAGCTAGATATAGATCTGAAAATAATTTTGTTGGACCATCAAAGTAATTATGTAAAACGTTCAAACCTGTCGCTAGAATATCAAAACTTTGCAGCATTGATCGCGTTTGAGATTCCTACGTAATTATTTTGATGGACCAACAAAATTATTTTCAGATCTGTATTTAACTAAATTTTTTAAATATTTCAACAAAATAATTTTTTCCATATCGTTTTTGGACGCAATAATAATTTTAAAAATCCCATTGAAAATTCAATAAAGTACTCGAGATATAAATGACTATACGGAAGGAAGATGCGCCAAAGAGAGATGAAGAGAGAGAGAAAGAGAGAGAAGGGGGAGAACCCAACACTCTCTCGAATACGCGCGTGTCCTGGATCAAGGATGCAAATATGGCATAGTATTCTGCGCCGTGTGTCTCGCTCGCGTTTGGATATATACCTCTACCTAGACAGTAATATTGGTAGGTAATTCAAGCGAGGTAGGTTGAGCCGCACCCTGTTCCTCAAGCATCCACCGAAAGACCTCCGTCGTGGACACTCGTGCTCGTGTGCGCGTGCAGCGCGAGCGCGCGCGCGCACCATCGCACGCACGCACACACGCGCACGAATATCTCCGGATACTCCTTATAACGTCTCGTACGGGAATGGTACTAACGTGCATGCATACACTCCGGACCCGCGAACGAGCTCGACGAGGGTCTGAGATGCGAGGTGAACGTCCCCCACAATATCTAAAATCTGTGCGCCCTCGCGCGCGCGAGTACGCGTGAACGCGTGCGTGAGTGCATACGTGCGTGCGTGCGTGCGTGCGTGCGTGCGTGCGTGCATCATCGTTCCATACAGTCGTGTGTTCATCTCACGTAAAACTTGACGGTGTTGACTTGTGGTCGTACGCTTGTGCATGGACCCACAAACGGGTGTGTTGGTGTGAGCGCACGGTTTGTCTTTCCCTCTCTTTCGCGCTCTTTCTCCTTTCTTTCTTCGTCGTATCCACGGCCATAGGTGGTAGAACGAGCCTGTCCAGTTTTCCCATGGGAACAATACCCCACGGGATATATAATAACAATGGTCACGAGCGTGGGAGACGGGTCGATCTTTATTTACCCGTTCGTTTTTTGTTTTTCTTCCACGTCCCATCGCCCGTCCTTTTTGTCTTACTGTCCTCTTCTTTACCCTTCCCCGTTGTTTTCCTTCGTTCTTACTTACGCTCTGTTTCTCCACCTACTTCTTATTTCTTGCTCCTTTTCCTCTCTCGTCTCTGGACTGCATCCTTCCTCTCTTACTCGTACTCGTGATTCTCATCCGCGCGAAACTATTACGATTTCACGTGTCACTCTTTAGATCCACGCGAATCTTCATCATTTTCTCTTTCTCCGCTATCCTTCCTCGCTCTTCATGTACCTCTTTCTCTTTAGCACTCCCTTTGAGGAGGTAGGGCACGCGAATGTGGGAGGGATGGTTTCCGGTCGCCCACGTGCCCCCATGACGACCACTTCGTCGAAGTATCGGGAAATCGAGTAAAACATATTCTCGCGAATATCTCTCAAAGCAAGAAGTTACTGATTTAACATTTACGAGATACGATTAAGTAAGAGATACTATAATAATATTAAAGGGAATATATAGCGAGTTCACTTGAACCTTAGTCCCAATTCCATCAATGTAAGGCTGTAACTTTAATGTAACCTTAATCTCGGTTTAACTTATTGTTTATTTTTTTCTCTAATTCTAAGAATTAGAAAAAAATAAAGAATAAATTGAACTGAAATTAAAATTAATTTTATATCAGTAGAACCAAACCTTAATAACGTTATGTTACGAAATTTGACTCTACTCCGCTTCGTCTGTCAGTGATATAATTTATCAAAAGCTTAAAATAAAAAAAAAATTTTCCTCTGTTATTAGTCTTGAAGTCTTTGCCTTTTGTGTTTGCTGTGTATAATTCAATATTTTGTATGTAATAAATTTTTCACTTTTGATTCAGTCGTGTGAAATAAAAGGTTTTTTTTATTGCTGCACTAAAACTTTCCTTCTCGCTTTATCAAACATCAAACATACACAGAGAAGAAAACACAGTGGTAGCAACTATTGAGATGACAATATATATAGATTTATATGTAGAAAATTAATATAAACAGTTGAATAAACTTATAATTATTACAATATAAAATAGTTTACCAAACTGTATATGTGTGTGTGTGTGTGTGTGTGTGTGTGTGTGTGTGTGTGCGTACACAGTAATTCTACATGTAAAACTTGCATAGTTGTTACCACTATAATGTTTTTCTCTGAGTAAATGTACTTACTTGAAGTACAAAGAGTATACACATATATATATTTTAGCTACAAGAAACAGACCTGAAGATGCGAAACGAGATAAAGCAGAAGTTTCTTTAAGAATACAAACCGCGCAAAAAGTAGGTACACGAGATCATAAAGTTATGTAAATATGGAATTAAAATATTTTATCTACATTCGCGTGTGACCAGGTAAATTTGTTCTCCCGAATTAGACAAATCTCACACCTTGCCGGGAGACGTGCGACGGGTACGTCGCACGTAGAGATACGCAAATATTAGACCCCATCGCGCCCCACTACGGTAGCGGGCTGTTGCGCCAAGACTCACCATTTCTAAGCTCCTATCTATACACCTGAATCGAGAGGATTTTCACAACGACGCCGGCCGATGAGAGAAAAGGAGAGAGAGAAGGAGAGAGCCCTGACTAGATTGTCGCGTGGGCGACCGGAAACCGTACCTTCCTACCGTCTTTGGTCGTCACTCGACGGCTCCGCGAGAGAGGGGAAGTGAAGAGAAGGAGAAGGCAGACCGGTCAAGAACTCGCCATATTCTTCGACGTTCTTCTGCCGATACATCGACTGTACGCACAGGCGGATCTCGTGCGGGACAAACGCGCGATATCTTTGCATCGAGAATACATGAAAAATCCTTGGGGGTGGAGTGGGGAAGAAAACGCTTTTTTTTTCTCATCTCAGTAAACGATTACGGCGAAGATTGCGGCGCAAAACATTATTCTAAAGCACGATCTTGGACTGATATTCATAGTCGATTTTTCTATTTGAAACTGTTACAGTTTTTGGCCCAATTTTTTCTATCTAATTAACTAATTGTGATTAAGCTTAACCTGATGTTTCATCCAATGGACCCACCTCTAACATCATCACAGATGAAGTCCATTAGACATCAGATCAAACCTAATCACAAATTAATCAAAAAATGAAAAAAAAACGGGTCTCAAGATATCATAAGCCAATCAGAGGATTTAAGACAGTTTCAAAATAAGAAAACAGACTATGAATTCCGCTCTTGCAGTATTGCGCGGGTTATACATTTGTTTCTGATTTTTCGGTGATTTTCAAATTTTGAATTCTTTCCGTCGCTTACACCCAGTTCGACCGCTCCCGTACAGCACAGACTTCCAAGGAACGTTCTAAAGACGTCCATAGGATATCCCTATGTCCTCTAAACGTAATTCTAAGGACGCTTCCAGGATATCTCTCGGATAAAGCGTGCTGTGTGAACAGCTACCAGAACAAACAGGGCGACCGGAGAGGTGGCCGCATTGAGAAACAAGCCGGGATTAATGGGCCGGCCAGCCGGATCGGCGGAACCAATGATATGACGAAAGAAGCAAAGGATATCGCGCTTATCCTCAAATGGTAGAGAGGTGATGACCTCGATCCTACGTTCGCGCGTTGCAAACGCGCTGCGCGGCGGCGCGACGTCGCGCCGGCATGCATATCGTTCCCCGTTCCCGTCCTGCACCTCGTTCCGCCTGTTTTCTGCCCCGGCCCGATCTGACTGAACGTTCTCGACCGGCCTGCCCACACAACACACGCGCCCGCCGCGCGCGCCTGCCCTTCTGTCAATTATATTTACTATTTCATTCATACCGCCGACTCTTGGTTCACGGGCCGTGCCCATTCACTAGACAACCACCTCGCGCGCGCACGCGCGGAAATTGGCTAGGGGACGCGATTATCTGATAATCTTTCTCCACTTAAAAATTGGAAGCTTGTTTTCTTTTGGTAGTAATCCTGGTTCTCTATTGACAAGTTCTAGAATTTTGAGTTAACATATTAATTATATTTAATCGTACGATATTGTGTGTAGAGATATATAATTATAATATTATATAATAATTATTAAGAAATTTATTAATTGTTATATAAAATTTTTATGTAATATTATTGTTGATTATTTAGATATAAATGTCAAAAGATTGAAATAAAAGCTAGAAAATAACTTATATTTATAAATAGATATGCACATATGTTTTTTAAAATGCACGGTATTTCTTTGATTTTTGCAATTATATAAAGTTTAAATTTAACTATATAATACAATCAAATTTTTACAATTTAACTTTTACTTTTTAACATTTTGGACGATTTGTACTGGATCAGAATTTAAGCTAGAATTACTATGTATAATTTTATAATATTAAATTTTAAATATTATGTAAAATATATTATACACAGAATTTTATTTTGTAATTTAACAATTTAGCAAATTATAGTTTATCTAAAGTAAGATTTAATTTTAAATCTAAATTTTATTAAATCAAACTTTCTCTTAAATTAGCTAAAATTATTGGTTTTCTTATTTATAAATTTTTTTATTTTGAATTATATATAGATCGAAAATAATTAATATCATAATATTTTTATTAAGGAAAAATCGAGATCTCATATTTATTTAAAATTATAATCATATAATTAAAATTAAAACCATGAATTATAAGACACACTTATGTAATTTTCATAAGCGAGAACAATTTACCGATATATTGTAATATAAAAGTTTGTAAAAAAATTATGAAAATTTTAACAACCTTTTATGTACAGTAATAATTTTTTAATTATTATTAATATGTTATTACTTAATTCTGCGTATGGTGTATTTAAAATCGATGAAGTAAGAGAAAAATATTATATAATTAAATTACGTCTTATTTTCTTACTTCACTTAAGGTAAACGCTCGATCTATTTATTTGTTTTGTGTATAAAATCTACTATTTTAAACATTACATATAGTAACTATTTATTATTTCATTTGAGTTTACACGCGTAAAATCCTACATAAAATAACATTTTTTTCAACATTTGGAAGAAACTGCAGGAGAAAGACACATGCAAATGATGAAATAACTAAATTAATACAATAATTTAAAAAAAGACAAATCTGTTTGATTTTAAAAAATAAAGATAAGGAAGGAATTACAAGAATCAATCATGCTTCCATTCAAAATATTAAAGTTCTGTCAACAAGATGGCGTAATTAAACAGGGAAAGGCTTGTTAGGGGAAAAATGTCACTATAGCTAAAATATCTCTTATTGGATATTAAAATATCGGACACTGGTTACTGGACGTAATATTAATTTTTGTACAAATAAGTTTGATTTAGCTTTATTATTAAATTTAAAAATGTTGTGACATATAAAAAAACTTTCTTACACCATTACACATAAAAAAAATTTTATTCGTAAGTCAACTGTCATAAGCAAATCGACCAATCATAGTAAGAAATGTGTCTTAGAATATATAACTATAATTGGTTGGTAATATGCTTATGATCTTACAATTATTACGACTAAAACTTTTTTATATGTGATGGCTTTTATTTTATTTTTAAAATATCTCAACAACAATAAAAAGTCTCAAGAATGGCTGCCATTTTGAAATTCTTGATTGTGATTGGTCACTTACCGTTTACATTTGTCTTTGCGTTATAACCTTTATATTTCATGAATACAGCTACGTATGATCTAGGGATATTATCTGTCAGAACTTCTTGTTTACTTGATTTTAGTGATTGTAGTGATGGAGACGTCCGCCTTGAATCTGGTGAGTCTTCTTTCTTCGCATAATATATTTTTATATTGTTTGTATATTGTATAATATATTTTTACATTGTTGTGCCAGTTACTGTACGAGTCAGTACGAGTCGAGTAAAGAAAGATAATCATTTAATTATGATCTCTTTTAGAAGTGTCGTCGATACATATTTATTGAGCTAGAAATAAAATAGATACTAATAACAAAAACATACGTGTTGGTTTATTGAATAAATCGCGAGGATTATTAAAAATTATTTCTACATATTTTATTCATTATACACTGAATCATCAACAAAATTGATCATAATACTTTCGATCTAAGGCACATGAAAAGCAGAGGAGAGCAGAAGCATTGTTGCGAGAGGGGAAGTTTGAGGAAGCAGCCAAATGTCACGAGACTGTAGCTGATCTTCTAGCAGAGGCTCATGAACAACTTGAATCCAGTCTTATCCGTGTGCATGCGTCTACTGTATCTTCACAAGACACTTCAAAATTTCTGACACCTATTCATTCACTTGTCACATTGGAATCTCTCAGTCTACAACGAGATCATCATAAGAGACAAGCAGCTGTTGTCAGGTATATAACATTTATACATCATTTCTATTCTTTTCCACTGAACTTTCTACATCATGCATTTTTTTTCTTTCTACATTTGAGAAAAAAAAGAAAACACGCATTCAGCTAATAAGACCAGACCTTACTTGTAAATTATCTATCTTACATAGCTTATCATTTATGTATGATTTTTTATTTATTGATAAATAAAAATTTTATTCATTAGAATGAAGCAGGCACAGTATGAGGAATACAAAACAACCTTAGAAAATCATCAGAAGGATCTTCTCAATAAACACGCAGCTAGATATAGTGAAAAAGATAATTGTACAGATATAAGAATTGATAAGTTTGATGGTTCTTTACGTCAGGCTATATATAAAACTATCGATGAACAAGACAGTCTTCTAAGTTTGATAGATATCAAGTTGCCACTGTCTAGTGCTGAAGAAAAAAGTTTCAAACATCCGAAAGACACAGGCACTGTTATAGAAGAGCTCAAGACCGTTAACAGCCAATTACGATCTCTCGTAGGTAGCTTGCTCAGTCAACTAGAAGCAAAAGAAGAAGAAGTACGCCAACTGACATCATCCTCTATGTCCTCTTGATCCTTTACCTCAGTTGACACCTCTTGAAATGCCACTTTTCGATTTTACATCTACATAAAATGCAAGTTTTCTACGTCTAAAATACATTCATAAATTTTCGAAAGAAACTTTAAAGTGAAACTAATATTAATCAATCATGATTAGTGCTGAAAGTACTATATTTTCAAATATATTAATATAATGGAGTGTATATAATTCTAAATTTTGTATAAGATATAGAAAATGTAACGCGTATTTTTGTTGTAAATTTTGATAGAAAAGGGCGGTGTATATGTTGAAAAAATGTATATATTTTTTTGTTGTGCCTCTTTGATTTATGCTGAAGTTGTTTAAAAGTTTGACTGTGTATCGAATCAACACTATAGAAGATTAATAACTTCTGAAAAAAAAATTAATAATAAGTGAAGATTCCTCTGTGAGTGATCAATTTGTAAATAGACGAGTTCCGAGCAAATCGAGGGTTTCACGGACGATTGTTCGATCATTGGTCCTGAGAATAATCCTCTGTAATCCATTATTATGGAAATAAAGCAAAAGTTCAAATCTAAGTATCGCAATTTCGTGAGTGCGGAAGTGCCGCAATTGTGAGAGATTAATTAATGCTTTTCTTTTTGTTCCTATATTGACCTAAATATTCTTCATTTTAACATATTTTTAACAAATTACAAAAATATATTAAAAAATGTATCATATAACTGGCCTGTTTTTTATTAAAATTTTCTTTCTTTAGCCAAATATCAAACATACTACTTTATTTCACTTTAGGTTTACTTTAAAGTATACACTAATTCAGCTATGGAAAATAGACCTACGATCTCTAACGATCGATGTCTTCAATAAATACTTGGATAAAAATATAAATATAAGTTGCTCGTATCAGCTTCTTGAACTTCGCAATGTTCCTAATTTGAAGTGGTAATGTCCACAATTGATAATGTATAGCGTGATAAGAGCAAGGAACTTATGACCCCCAGCGAAGATATGTATCAAATCGAAAGATAGTATTATAGTATTAGACAAATACTATCTTCGAGATCATGTCACGATCTGTCGTTAATTAGGATGAGATATATATCTTGAGATTGATGCTTTTCCATGGAGAGCCTCCTGTATTGAAGTCAAATAAGTATTTCCTCGACTTCTTTTTCTTTTGTCTACTTTTTTTCTTAAAGAAAATACTTCTTGTGAAATTAAATGAGGTCATTCCTTCGGGTGTAAAGAGCAGACTCCGTGTCTAGGATGTATCGTGAACTTTTGTAAACAGATATCAGCTTCAGGCTTCGTCATAAATTAATTATCATTAAAAGTGGTCTTACATATATATTATACATATCGTATTTTTTTAATAAAACGCATATATGAGATATAGACACTAGACACGCAGATTGAGTCAATGTTTAACGTGTTTATTCAAGATATTAAGCCATATTAATCCAGTGTTGCCAAATAGTAACATCGTTAAGTTGAATATCCGATAATTATTATTTACTCAATAAAAAGATTCTAAATGACGTGTTTATTCTTCCACGTATAACAACATGCATAGTGATATAAAATTACAATGATCTCTAAAATTCATCGAAACTTAATAAGATTTTAATGTTTCAAATGGCATAGGATATAATATTGTTTTACTTTAGTTAGTTTGCCAACTGTAAATAAATAAATTATAAATATTATCCAATTATTTATTAATTGTAAATCAATAAATTATAAATATTATCCAATAATTATATTTATTAGTTGTAAATCAATAAATTACAAATATTACCCAATAATTATATTTATTTGTTGTAAATTTACTAATAAGGTATGATTAATTTATTAAAGATTAATTTAATATATACACATATATATATATGTGTTACTTGCATAAATCTTCTCTCTCTCTCGTTTACACGTGTCTTCTGTTCAAAAGATAATATCTTATACTTTGAAAGTCTTATGAGACCAATTTTTTTTATCAAATCATACCTTTCTGATTAATAGTAGACGCAACATACGCAAGGGTTTCTTATCGAAATTAATCAGAATTAATCGCATATCACGATCACATGTACTAACGTATATTTATTTACGGCGGCATGAGGGTATCACGTGAGTCTCAGCTGTGCACTCTCTGTTTATTCGCACAACGGCGAATTTTTTTTAATCTCACTCACAACGGAGTCTCATGATCGCAATAAGTGCGACACATTACTGTACAAAATTTCCGTCGACGTAAATGCGTATCTAATTATCATATTTATGTTAAGTCATTACATGGAATGCTCCACTAACGAAGAAAACAGTCTATAAAATATCGATAAGATATTACATTTTTAAAGATATTTTCAGTATTTCACTCAATATTTCCAATATTTTCAAAATACTTCTCAAGCATCCTTGTGGAAAAATACTATTACATTGATGAAAAATCTATTGAAATGAAAGAGTATATATACAATATTGGATTTGAATGGTTTTCAAATTATTTCCAATCATTTATTTCGTAAATCCAATAGTGTTTTTCCATAAGGGCGAATGTCCCTTTTATCGTAGATATTTGTTTTATCAATGTGGAATTATTCCTATTCGACGAAAAATTTCCGAGGAAGGCTACACAGTGATTTTGTAATCGTGTTTTCAGATTAAAACTTTGTTACAGTAATACTCAGAAGTGGGAGCATATTGATTGTGTCATTTATTTTCTTCCCTTAGCTATATTTATTTCAAAATATTACACACATACACATTTAACTCTACAATGTGTAATTTCGTAGTAACGTAAAACTGAAATAAGAGGCGACATATCAAGAAAATTATTATTACCACAGAGTAGCATTACTGAACTTTACCTAGAAGATAACAAAATAGTTGAAAAATGGACTATTAATTGCACACATACGTCTTATTGCCAATTAAATCATAAAAAATGTAAATGAAATAATTAATGTAAATAAGTATTACATAATTTTTAAAATGCTTACGTTATTATACTTATGTTAAATCTATAATAAGCAGGTATTGTGATTACAGATGCAGTATATTTAGACGCTGAATTTAACATTGTTGCAAAAAGATAAATAAGGTTTCGTATCAGATTCATATGATATTTTTAGACGATACATACTCGTATCTCGACTCATCCTTACAATAAACATCGGTGGAAAATTTTCTATATTGTTTCATGATATTTTAATTTTAATCATTAAGTTATATTGTGTTTCATATGTTTTTCAGGTAGAACAGAGTTATAATGATGAGATTACAGGACGTTATCATGATATCATTTGATACCTAAAAATAAATTTTAAGCGACAAATGAGTCATAATAATATCCCTATGATATTATATTATGACTTTTGTGTTCTACTTGAATGACTAAATTTTGATTACCTAAATAATATTTAAAAAATCAAATTATATTACGGGAAAAACCTATCTGTAAGATTTTTCGATATTTATCTAAAGTGACTCTTAGACTTTTTCAATATTTATCGCATAATATTTGATATTATACAATACCTTATTATTTGATCGTCTGGAAGCTCTAAGTTGAGTCTACTAAACTGTTTGTTTTGAATTGTTTAAAAGGGGCATTAATAATATTATATAAAGTAAAATTATACAATAATATTGAGGTCATTTAAAATCTTAAACAATTCAACAAGTATAGTATAGTATAATAATATTAATCACTTCGCAATAATTGTTCTGCCAGGAAATTAGATGAAGTGAGGTTTACGTCTGTTCTTTTTCGAAAAATTCTGAACTAGTTCTGAATTAGCGCAATAAATTAGAGTGAAACAAATTATACCTGTTTCACTTTAACTTATTGCACCAGTGTATACCAGTTCAGAACTTGAGGTGGAAAAAGGACAGACTTATTTTTAAACTTTGAATCGTGATTCTGTATTTTATTTAAATTTTAAATATGTGTACATAAAATGAATCAAATAAGCAGATAAAAAAAGACAAAGCCTTACACCCCATTTTTTATTAATTACATTATTCCGCTTTACTATTATAGCGATAAGTCGTCGACCGATGCAGATGTGATACGAAGAGACGCAAAGAGAGTTTTGTTTACTGTTGTATCAGCGGAGTGTATTCTTCCCGCTGCATTTCCGCATTATCTCTCGTGATTTTACGTCAAGTTGTAACATTAATTTAAATGTCAATTTTGCAGAACGCGCAAGTACGTTCATAGTTCATATTCCATACCGTTCCGGAACGGAATTTTTCCTGCGAATATACGTCAGCGTTGCGCTCAGAGTTTATCAATTTAGCTTAAAAGTTGATAAATACTGAATAAGACCCTCCAGGCCGCACGCGCGTCGTAATTATCGCACAGCCTTCTCCTTGTCTGCCCCGAGAGGGACAAAAATTCTCTCCCCGGTAGAAACGGCAATAATTGTGAATGACGCGTGAGATCTTTTATCTCGGTGACGTATGACGTTGTATTTATCGTATAAAATACCGACTGTGCGCGACTCAAACATCAGTACTGGTTCTTACCTCAGCGAGATCAAATGAGGTATAAATAAGAGAGCAGCACTCATAACGACTCCTAAGAATCAAGTTGAATTTCAACGATCTAGTCAATATTTGCAGTATATTTCCAACTACACAGACACAAAGTAAGTCTTTATTATTGTTCATATTATTCATATTATTTTTAATTTTGAAATCTCAACGAGTCTGTAGAAATGCCACTTTTGTATTAACATTTACTAAACTCAAAGACCATCCTTTTAATAAACGTGTCACATCAAGATCATAGGTACATTTTTGCTTATTGATTATATCTGCTTGTTTCTAATATCCTGCGAGACAAAGGATACGTCGAGCTTTTTCCTCCTTTCATTCGTTCAATGAACGACAAAAAGGAGGGAATGATCTCTTTGTCTGTTTTTTTGTAATAGACATTCGAATCTCTTTTTCGAAAATTTTTTAATAATTACTGCATTGCAATAATTATTCAAAATATTAATCGTAAATTGTATTTATAAATGCAAAACTCGAATTGCTTTGAATATTAGGAATTATAGGGAACCGAGAATTCCTAAAAGATTCTTGAAAGTTTTAAATTCCTGGAAACTCTTAAAAGTCTTGAGTGCCTAGAAAGTTTTTCTTTGAAATATTTGAATTCCTGAAAATTTAAAATTCTAAAAAACGTATTTCATTGTCTGTACATGAGGTAGAGAATGTAACAAAATAATATTATAAAATGTCAAACAAAATAAACAAAAAAAATGCATTTTCTCAAACATTTTCATGCCAAGATTTTCAAAATATATTCAAAACTTTTGGTTTAAAATAATAAAATTATTAACTATGCCTAGACATAAAATTGAGAATGAATTAAAACAATGATGCAATATATTATAAGAGAAAAAAAAATTTTCAAAATATTCCAGACGTTTAAGATAAAAATTCGAGACTTTCAAAATCTTTTTAGTTTCAGAAGATATTTAAATAAGATATCTAAATAAGATTAAAAGATATTTAAATAAGATATCTAAATGATTCGAGATTTTACCATATATGCAATCATTCAATATTTCTTATTCTAAATCTCTGCGCTCATTTAATTTGTCCTACAAAAAGCTTTCCAAAAAATCATTTGTACATACTTCAACAATTAAAATCTTTAATTATTTAATTACTTTCTCTTCTGCAAATATTTGTTCTTTCATTAATAAAGCACACACACACACACACATACAAAGTGGGCACACATATACATAACTATTCTTTATATTTTTTAAGAAATGCATCTAACAAAACAATTTATTCATAGATGCTGGTTGGTGGTGCTGTTAGCTACGTCGCTGGAAAGCAGGCAGTTCGCACGGTTTATTGGCGAATTGCGAACAATGGCCGTCTTTTGAAGACAGCGAAAACCTGCATGTTTCAAGGACCGCCCAAGCCCGCGAGATCTTCAACCGCAGCTTCTTCGGCGTGCCCTGCGCAGTCACATATGAACCTGATACCTAAAATTATTTAAAAGTTACGAGAAGGCCGCATATTAACATGAAAGTTATTTGTTATATACGGCGAACTGTACATATAAGAAATTATCAATTATTTAATCTCACACACAAAATACATATTTATAAAATACTTTGACGCAATAAAATAAACTATTATTTATTTCTTCCATAAATATCGCTATTTTTAATTTTATCCACATGCACACAGATACATATCCAGCTAACGCTAAATATTCCTGAAGGATTCCATAAAAGGTTCCTAAAATTCCAAAAAATATTCCAAGAGTATTCTACAATATCCTGAAATATTCACAAAATGTAAAAACAACATTCAGATATCGGTTAAAAATTCCATTTATATATAATTTTTCCAGAAATTCCGGGTTCGATCATCTCTGAATCACCTTTTTGAAACAAAATTTTACTATGAAGCACACATTTCATGTGTTTTCACTTTGGAGCCCCAATTTTGGAGCAATTGAGGTTCAAAGGCAAAAGCAATTATACTGCACACCTTATATTCTCTCCTAAGTAATTTTTAATTGTTTATGAGTAAATGCTCTCCGTCGTGATTCTCTAGATCGTCGGCAGAGATGTGTATTACTCGCTCGCTCGCGATTTTCGTGATATATACAAGGACTATTCATACAATACTTATTCTGAACATTTCATCGACATTTGCACATTTTGTAACAATTCTTTTATTGTTTCGGAATATTCGTCACATTGGGAATACGAATCGAACTCTCTATGAATATTTAGAGTTAGTTGCGGGTACACACATCTACTTTAAATATTATACCTCGATGTGTTGAGAGGATATTATAAGATAATATTCACACACAAACACATATATACACACAAATCGCGCTAATTTAATGACAGATCCTTTGAATTTGAAATCAATTTTTTAAATAACAGTATTAATTTAATTTCCGTGTCACCACTAATTAATTAAGAAAGGCTTTTGACAGATTTCATTTTAGGAAACAATATCGACAAAAATTGTGTTTTGTAGATATATTTCTTGAACTTTTGATACGTGTGATTGAATAGAATTTTAATTTCTACTTAGCGCTATAAGCTACAACGTAATGTATATCAGAGAATTGTAACGATGTTGATTTTTTGTACATTTTCACCAAATAAAGATTAGTTCAATTAATTAATCTGTCTTTAAAATTTAAATACGTTTTATCTTGTCTGGAAGTTTAATTGACATAATGATTAAAAGTGCAATCGGATAAGATTTGTTTAACTTCCGTTCTTCCATTTATCGAAGAGAAAGAGAAAAAGACGACAGATTGCAGAATAAAACTGGAAGAAAAGCAAAAATAGTATCTGCCGAAATACTTAACGTCGATATGGCATTGAGACAATATCGCGTCGGCAGGGGTAGTAAGAGGGTAAAAGTTACGCCGCGCCGGCGCAATAGCATGTTTATTGATTTTGCAAGCAAAGCTACCCCATACAGCCCGACATCGATTCGACCGCGAAGGAGAACCGAGCACCGGTTTGACAGTCGATATAATCGGAGAGTCCAATCCGTTCGACGAAAAGGGTGGAACGGCTGCTCGACGGTGAACGGATCCCGCGGCGCGTCTTGTCCGGTGCGCGAATGTAACGGGGGGTTGCGCGTTTCATTCGGTGGCTGGGGAAATACGCTCCGACGGGCGAGCGTTTCCGTATTGCGTGAGAAAGCGAGCTCGGAATCATGCAGAACTATGGACACGAGGATTACGACTATGGTATGTCGAACGATGCCCAATCGTCGGGCAGAGTTCTCCCTCAGATGCCGAGCACCAGGCCGATGGTGGATCCGCAGGCTGAGGGTGAGGTCGATCCCTCCATGTACCCCCAACCAAAGGAGGCCACGCACAAGATTCGCGGTAAGAGCGACATCCTGGAGTACCTCTTCGGTGCCGTCGACCAGGAGCTCCTCACCGTGAAGACTTTCTATTTTTTCTTCTATTCGGCCTTCGGCTCCCTATTTCCGCTTATGGGGGTGTATTTCAAGCAGATGGGCATGAACGCGGGTCAATGCGGCCTTCTCATCGGTCTCAGGCCGTTCATTGAATTCCTGAGCGCCCCTTTCTGGGGTTCCTTGGCCGATAGGTGAGGCCGTGCTCCTTTCTTTAAAGTATGCGTGTATTATTCTAACGCGTGAAAAGTTGCTGAACAAGAACACTATTATCTCGTAGAAGAGATATAACAGTATCTACAGTGGAGATCGTTTTCAGCACTATTCGAAGTTAAATACTAGCTAAAGAAATTGTCTTATCAATTTGAGGTTATTAACTTTTTAAAAATTTGGAATCTGCATGAAGATGTTTGTCATGCGTTATTTTTGCTCAGGAATGATTTGCGAAAGATGCATGTATACTAGTCTTAATATATTTTTATTATTCAATGAGATCTATTAAAATAATTATAAAACAATACATTGATGAAAAAAAATCTTTTTATATAATTTCAAAAAAATATTTAATGATTTAAAACAGACCTGCCCAATTTGAGCTCTGGAACCAAAATGCGAAGCCATCGACGCAAAAAATTTAACGTAGGTAAGATTTTGAGGACTGTCAAGTGTTGATACGCATCTAAGTGACGCTTATCAACACTCTATAGTTCCTAAAATCTTCCTTGAATTTTTTTACGTCGATGACTTTACGTTTTGGCTCCGGAGTTCAAATTGGACAGGCCTGATTTAAAACGAATGATCACTTTTAAAAATTATTTTATTTTTAATATCTCAGTCGACAAAACAATAACAAAATTTTATTTTAATGATATCTAACTGACTATGCTTCTAGGGTGCGTTCCACTTAACGGTCACAACGCTCGTGGAATCATTTCATCCTTGTCGTTTATCAAATGTTAAACAAGGACAAACGATGCTCGCGAGCGTAGCGAGCGTTAAGTGGAAAGCAGTCCTAGTGATATAAAATACATAATTTTAGTAAAATTATTGTACATTTTAATAAAGGCAACGACACCTGCTAAAAATTTTGAAACGAATTTTTTTAAAAAGACAAAGGTTACTAGCCGATAAGAGACCACGCAGAAATCGGTACGCGATTTATAAAATTTATTACATTGAATTAAAAATTGGAAACATATCGAATTTTTTAATAATTATTTAACACAAATTAGAAAGCAGAATAAGGCCCGATTATTTAAAAAAATAGAGAAGACGTAGAAACAATATTTGTAAAATCTAAGTCTTTCTCCGTAATTGTAAACAAAAATTTATCAAATCCGTGAAAGTTTTTGCTCGGCGAGCAAGTGTTCTTATCACTCGGCTATCCAGAATGTAAAGGCCAGGGATATGCGAAAAAAACTAAGCAGCAAGTGAATTGTATAATAATATATGCGTTTCTTTCTATCCTTTTTGAAAATATTCATACTCGAAAATAAAAGAAGACGAAAAAATAAGTGAACTTTTACATTTCTCTTTATTTGTCCATAGATGGCAAAAAGGCAAACTTCTCTTATTGGCTTCCCTTTCTTGCTGGATTATTTTCACTCTGCCGTTGGGCTTCATTCAGCCTCCGCCCACTTCTTGTATGGTTAGTACAAATGACACTCCTTATCTGGAAGCGTCCAACAGGGAACAAAGAATTGTAAAAAGATCGACAGATCTGAATGAATTATATTACCCCGAGAATAAAGAGGAATATCTGGAGGTCGCATCTAACGTCGTCTTCGAAAGATTACGACGAAGTACGGATGATAACGAAGTACTTGATTATAAGAAGAAACCGAACTCAAAGGAATTTAGTGTAATTGGATCTTATGACATTGAGAAAAATGGTGTTAGAAAGTTCGATAAAGGCGATTATATTATATATGATTTGAGAAACAACAGAGTCAGAAGACAAACATCCCTCACAGATAAGGATGATGCCGGAAATCTTAGGTATAAATTATTATCAGAAAGCAATGTTGACAATGCGGATGCGATGGGGATCGACTTGGAAACGTTGCAAAAGAAAAATCGTCCAGCCGATGTGTTGGAATACAAACGTTTCATGAAGGTACAAATACTTGTGCTTTTTTATACATGATAATAAAATTTACGTACAATAGAACTATGCATATAGGGTACATATATATCACTAATCTAAAAATCTCTTTTATAAAAAGCTGTGTATTCTTTAATCATAGAATATTATTGATACGTAAATTGCACATACAAGTGAACAAAATTATTGAGCGCTAAGCTATCAGTAATTATTGACTGCGTTTAGCAGAGAAAGCATTAATAAAATATGTTTGCTTTATAGAACGAACCAGTGGCTGAGAGAACAGTTCCGAAAAAGGCTTACGTTCGTACTAAAACTCGTGTGAAACCACCACCGGAGAAGATAATGGTAAAACGAGATGTGGAGAAAAGGCAAACGTTTTTGAATGAGGATGACATGGTTAAAATCAATGATAATGAGGAAGAAAACGAAAAAAATATAGATATGTTATCGGTGAGACGTCGCAGAAGTATAAGAATGCTTCACGGCCCGATTGGACCTAATCAATTGTCACCTTTATCTGTCACTTATGCCTCAAATTATAACGAAAAAGAAAATAAAGAATGGGTGAAGCCGCTTTTCAGTTCCATAGTCTACAGATTACCGGTAAATCACAAGCCTGACTCTGATTTTATTACGTAGCTCTTGAAAACAATAATTTGTGTCTGTAAAGACATAATTAATCAATATAGTAAAAAAAAGAACTGCAAGAAGAATAATAATTTAATATATTGATTAAATATGATTTTAGGATATTCAAAAAACATTCTTCCTTCTGCTATTGTTGGTGGTAGTCGGTGAATTTTTTTCGGCACCTGCCATAACATTAGCCGATTCAGCTGTTATTACTTTACTTGGTGAAGACGCTGATAGGTAATAATCAGAATATCATTGAAGAATAATAAGGCAATTTTGTTTTCATTTTTATAATAAAATAATTTCGGGAGACTATATAATATTTACGTTAATTCGTAAAATTAATAAATTTTATCCATCAGATATGGTCATCAACGCATGTTTGGAAGTCTCGGATGGGGTTTGGCCATGTTCTTTGTTGGAATTGCTCTCGATCATAGCACCGCGTTTCCGGATCATCCCTGTAAACCTGACGAGAGAGAAAAAAATTACACTATTTGTTTTGCAATATTTAGCGTTTTAATGGGTGCCGCATTGATAACAGCAACACAAATTAATTTTAAGTATGACTTTGCTCCTGCTGAGCCGGTAAGTCTACTTCAATATCTACTTCAATACTATAATAAAATGCCGCTACTAAAAACTGTATGAAAATATCAATAGAATTTTTTTTTCCATAAATATTTCTTATTTAATAAATTTAATAAATTTAATAAATTTTCTTTTTCTGTCTTCTTCTTTAATTAGAAATTTCGCGAGTAATTACTATGCAAAAGAATAAATAAATTTTTAATTAATTTATACCCTTTATATAGACATTTAATATTAGAAGATAGCAATTAACTAATATCTTAATTAAAATATTAAAAGCACTGTTCAGTGGTTTTAATTTAATATTTAAAATAAGAAATTAATCAGTATCTTTCAGTATTAAATTGGCTAGTATTAAATTTCTGTAAGAGAATATTCTATAAGATTTATTAAACTTATTAATTATATCATATTTCATATATAGGAAGTGACGAAACCTCCAGCCGAGCCAACACGAGAAGAGCAGCTTCAAAGTCAGTTGTCCCAGCAACTTAATCTGCCTGGGCTTCAGGATTCTTCCGCCGCTGTAGATCCTAAGCCTCCGCCTCCCGAAGGGAAGGTCCGTATCTATTCTTTATCAAGACATTTTAAATAGAAAGCTCTTATTACATTTACGTAATATTTATTAATTAACGAAGTGAAACGGAAGAGTGAAAACCATTTTTTCAATTTACTTACCGTGTGTATTATGTGAGGAAATCTTATGAATGAATTATAAGCATCGCAAGTAATCTCACATTCTAATGATTTCCTGATTTTAGACCAAGATGTTTGCCCAAACGATAAAGGAAATACCAGAGTGGGTGACAGTGTTGAAGCAATTTAAAGATGTAAAATGCGCGTCGTTTCTTTTCGTCGCGTGGTTCATGGGATTTGGCATAGGATTGATCTTCACTTTCCTATTCTGGCATCTTCAGGATTACGGTGGTTCGCCGACTCTCTTCGGCGTTGCGTCTGTGATTAATCACATTTCCGAGATCTTCGCGTACTTCTTCAGTTTCAAACTTATTCGACAGATCGGGCACGTGAAGGTAAATAAACCTTGTGAGAGTAATTGCTTCCAATACATTAGCAAGTTATGTTGAAACTATGTTATATTACAACAGAACTCCGTTTATATACGAACTTATCGGGGGACAAGACAGTTTTGATAACTAAATGGTTCATATAATAGAGGTTCACTAATCCTCCCCTCTATTTATTAGTTCTGATAATAGAAGCTGACGGCGCTGTACTTTGGATAATAGGAGCTCGGCTATAAATTCAATTATTGGGATCTTAGCATGAACTTGTATTCATATAAATGGAAAGAAGCGAAACAGAGTTCTACTATAATTGAATTTTAATTATAAAAACGCTTTATATTTTTTCAACAAATCCTATTTTTCAAAATTAAGAAAACCTTTCAAAGAAAAACGATTGCGCGATTTTGTTCACAAAACTGTTTTAGTATTTTGATAAATATATTTTTAATTTACATACAATTTTGCGTTTACAACTTAATATAATATCACTTTTATACAACAAAGACTAGAAAAAAGTTTTCTGATCGCCCCTCTTATTATTCACGATTTGTTGATAATTTCATAATTGTTATTCGTACATTTCAGGTATTGTGTCTGGGTCTGGGCGGAAATGTACTCCGATTTCTCTACATATCTTGGCTGAAAAATCCGTGGTGGGTATTACCCTTCGAATTTATTCAGGGTATCACGCACGCGGCAGTATGGGCAGCATGCTGCAGTTACATCGCTCATAATACACCGGCACAATTGCGTTCGAGCGCGCAGGGTGTTCTTCAGGGACTTCATCATGGACTTGGAAGAGGTTGCGGTGCGGTAATTGGTGGCATGTTCGTCGCAGCTTATGGTAAGCTTTTAATATTCAATATCTCTTTTAGTATTTAATATTCAATATAAAGATAAGACAATTATACATAGCTCTTCGCAAACGATTATTGATTTAAGACTCGAATGACTTCAGGCTTACGTAATATTTAATTTTTCACATATTACAAATTATTTAAATATAAGAAATTTGTATTACACATACGAAAAAAAAAGATTGACTGCTGCAGCAAATTAAATGGTTAAATATGGCATAGCATTTTTAGTTGGCCGCAGCAACTAATTTTTGATTGCGTTAGTCTATCCGCAATGTCAGTATAGGATTTCGATAAGTTAACCCAACCAAAAATTGGCTGCTGCAACCAATTAAAAATGCTATGCCATATTTAACCATTTAATTTGCTGCAGCAGTCAATCTTTTTTTTCAGTGCACAAATATATTAATTTATAATAATATTCATGACAATCATCGAGTGTCGATGTTTAATAACGTGCAGGTACGACAGCGACTTTCCGAGCATACGGTCTCATCTGTATCATCGTCCTAGCAGTCTTTGTGTTCATCAATTTCTACAGAAAGGATACCGGCTTTGTATCCGAGCTGCCGCAGACGGAAGATCCGCATCAAGTAGCCGAGGCTACTCACTTGGCACCGCACGGTGTACCGAGCAATGCAATACCGCGTGCTCTCAGTTCCACTCGCTTGCATGAACTGGCTAATCAAGATGCTGGCTACGGGGCGACTTATCAGACCGCTGGTGGGAATCTCGCGGTACCCGGTGCTAACGGAGGTAAGAAATCATTCCACTAGGAAAGTAGATTTTCTTTATGAGCGAGACGATCGAGTACTATCGCCTCTAGATTATTTATAATACTTTAATCTAACTATTTATTGCTCTATCGGTTAATTTTTTTAATTTTCCACTGACGCAGGTCCTGGCAACCCAACGAACCCATTCTTAAATAGCGGAGGTGGCGGCGAAGGTGGATATAATTACGGTATGACTGGCAAGGGAGAGGACGAGTATATTCGTAGGAGCTTCCAGGTTCAGTAAAACCATTCTCATTAAAACGTCCGGCAAAGAGGGGACGCAATATTTCTGTCGATAAGAGAAAAAAAAACAAAACAAACGAAAAAAAAAAACAAAATGATACAAAAACGGAAGAAAGACGCTGTCGGCTTTATTGCCCGCATCTTCTACGAGAGGCTACACACTCGCTGAACAAGAAATCCTATCTATACTTTGCCACGAGAACAAATTATTTATATTCCAAACGGTATGCGTTACTTAGAGACAATTGATGATATATAACTTTCCTGTTTGATAGATCTACAGTGAAGTGGTCGGTAGGGAATTCGATGTCGTAAAACCAACTATCCAACTACACGCCCAACAACCATGCACCAATCCCTTTCATCAACACGACTACGACTGGTAACGACTCGATCTGTCGCGATGCCGCGGGTTGTTCCCCACGACGATATACTGAAATGTGAACGCTCGAGAAGACATTACTGAACAAATAGTAACATTAATATAAATATCCATACGGAGATAGGTACGTATGCGTGCATGAGAATCCACGTGCAAAGCATACACATGTAAGACATATGTATAAGATTAATGAACTCGAATAATTTTATGTATTTAAACTTTAAAAGTCTTTAACTTAGTCGACTTTTCCGTGATCGGTATATCGTGAAGAATCATTCGTTATAAGATTTTTAATATTTTAAGGAAATATTAATGATGCTCTTTTGTAATTTAAATAGTCGTTGACACTGTTGGCTGCGAAATGATCGACTTCGAATTTGACCAAAAGAAAACGCATCGTTCAAGCTTTCGTACGTATATATATATATATATATATGTATAATATATATTATATATACGTGCGTGTGTTGCACGTGGAGACGTAATACGCATCGTGCATGCGTGCATACGGATGTGCGTGTGGTCGCCTTTACGCCGCCGTTGTATGGAATGTATCGAGATATACGATGTGATAAAATATCTGTGTGGACAAGCGAGAAAAAAAGTGAACCAACGCTTTTAATGCCCCATTTGATAGATCTACTAAATCTGACGATTTGTCGTCGATTTGTCGTCGCTATCTTAACTTATTCGTTGTACGGTTCATTTTTTTCAGTGTGTTATTTGTTGCTTCCTTCTGACTTGTAAACGAATGTTTACGAGTCTAGGGTATCAGGGAATTAGTGGTAAGACTAAATCCAAAATTAATCGAAAGTGCCTATCGAAAGTTTCCTGATGCCCTATGTGACACGTACGTTACTTTCATTTCTGTCCGACAGTTTATCTTTTACCTAATTCCCATATGTACAATTAAGAAGAAAAATCCAATCTCGAACCCTGTCGAATTTATTAGTTTGAATAGTTTTGAACGTAAGACCACGCTAATACTTCATTCGTCATGTTACAATTTTTTCAAGCGTATTGATTGGCTACAAGATATAAAAGATTTCTATAGAAACTTAATAATTCCTTTATCCTGCAGCTATTTACACGCTTGAAAATTTTGTCGTATAAATGAAATACTGACCTAAGGTTAATATTTCATTTGGCGTATGATAAATTTTTCAGTACATTGATTGGTTATAGAATAGAGAATAGAGAAGTTCTATTCTTGAGTTTCCAAAAATTCTATTTTGTAGCCAATCTATACACGACAAATGAAATATTAGTCTAAGAACTACGAGACAACAATATGACTTTCTATTATTCGCGCGAATATTTATTTCTCAAAATATCCAGAATATCGTTCTATATATATAATAATTATAATACTAAAGGATATAAATGTATTATAAATATCACCAATAGAAGTTTTAGCGCGTTGTTAATTTTTTAAATCTTTGTCATGTTTCAGTCCTCGAAATTCTCTTAGAATTGATTTTTTTTAGATATTTTTTAATAATGGCATTTCAATGACATTTATATGAAAATAACAGCGAGTTAAAATATCTTTATAAAAAAAGCATTATATATACTTATATTACGTTATCATATAATTGTTCTATGTTGTTATAAATATATGTTATAGATTTATAAATGCAGTTGCGTTTTATAGAAAAATATTCAAGTAGTAATTGGTGTTTGCACTACAGCAAAATAGTTACGTCGCACTCATGTTTGAAAAAGCCATTCAATTGCTTAAAACGGTGGTAGTCATTAAGAAAAATACGTAATACGATTTAATGTATAATAAATCTCATTCATTAATGAGATTTCATGCAGACAAAATGCATCCAAATCGGTAGAAACTAAATAGAAAATTAATATACAAAAACTTAGGAGGCCTGCAAGGTTTGATACGACAAATACGAGAAATACAACAAACGATCGTAATAAATTTATCGATCTCATCGTCGGTAATTTAAAAGAGGACATGTATGAAATTAATTAAAAAGACAATTTCCGTCACACTTGTAAATATTCTACACGCTCTTAGGTATAGATTTTACTATTCACACTTGTTTTCTGTTTTCAAACAAATTGTTGATCGTTATTTACAGTCCACGTTACGACTATCTACATTAACTTCTTCTTAGAATCTATTAAACGAATTCTATCTATTAAATACTTTTATTATGTGTATAAGGTATATGTTGTGACAATTGTATAATACTGTTGAAAAAGAAAAACGAAAACTTTTAAGTAGTAAAATATACATATATATAAAGATTATAGCAGCACGATTTTATCTACTAACGGGATCGAAAATCGAATGAGTATCGCGCCTTCTATTTGACGTGCGTTTTTGCCGGGAAACTTGTTGTTACTCGAGATACACAACAAATATACAATTATACTCTTTTAATTCAAATATTCCGAGAATGGTTCTGCAAAAAAATTATACTATATACATAGTATTTTGCAAACCGTACATTAACCAACAGGTTTTGACCAACAGAAAAATATGTCATTGATAATTTTACGATCCTATTTTTAAGTTTTAGACGTCATCCTCCCACTGGTGAACGTATAATAATTTGTCACCTTCTCGACAGCTGAAGTACAGTTTGTGAAATATCGGAGGAGTGTAATGTCATAAGTGACATTTCTTGTATCGGTCATCACACACATCGATGTTTTGTGGACAACCAGATATTATATAATATGTTATAAAGACTGAAGTAAAATGTCTTACGCACGTAGCGACCGATTCAAGAAGGCACTTTGGACACGCGTGTGCGCGTATTTGTATTATAAATTATAATATAATTATATATAGTCACAACTATATATATATATACATATATACATATATAAAATATAATGTACGGTGAATATCCGAAAGTGTGTACCTATGTATCGTGTATGTTAGCAGGGACATTATGCTGATTAGATTCGTACCACGAAAATAGAATCGAACTATTAATCTGCTCTTACATACACTTCTTATGGAAATATTTTACGGGATTGCTAATTCATATATGCATGTTAAAGCGATCTTTCATGGCATATTTCATATTTAACATACGTTACGTTGTTGATAGTTGAATCATGTTAGAACCTTAGTATATCACCCCGATTAGACTTTTGACTGGATTAATTTCAGTTGGAATAGACTGTAACTTATATTAAGTTGCGATGTAACATAATTTCGCGAACGATTTCTTCGAATTTACTGGATTGTCGTAGAGAAACTTAAGTACATTATGCTTCAAATTTAATATTTCTCAAGGATCGAAGTGCCGTGTATCAATTCTCATCCCTGCAACTCATCCGAAGATGTAAATGATGCTGCCACTGCGGCGACGTAAAAAAAAATCATGCACCAAACTAGATCTTTTGACACGTCTCTAATCGAAATCAGTTTAATGTCATCGTAGGAATCGTACGTGCGTGTAAGAGAAACAGAAATATGTATAAAAAATGAGCTGTAAGTATTATTGTAATTCCTTTTCTTGGGAAACAGTAAACGAAAAAAAGACAGATGAATTCTTGAAAAGATAAATGCAGGAAGTGCGTAAAAGTTTATATGTAACAACATATCATGAAACATCGTCGTGCATAGGCTTAGTGTAACAAACATCATGTGCTTATAATTAAGAACAGTTTCACTTGCACTTACAATCGATTTTTATTTCACCCGTTAGCCGTTATATCTTTCATTAATCTACACGGAAAAAAAAGATTGACTGCTGCAGCAAATTAGATGGTAAAATATGGCACAGCATTTTTAATTGGCTGCAGCAGCTAATTTTTGATTGCGTTAGCCTATCCACAATGTCAGTATAGGATTTCGATAGGCTAACACAACCAAAAATTGGCTGCTGCAACCAATTAAAAATGTTATGCCATATTTAACCATTTAATTTGCTGCAGCAGTCAATCTTTTTTTCAGTGTACCCTTACAATTCTTTTATTAATCTTTATGTTTCTCTAATTAAAAAATAACGCACGCGCGCGCGCGACTAATCGATTCCATAAAATTTGTAATAAGAACAAAATGTGTGTGAAGTATCAGTCCGTCGATTTTCCATGCTATTTCATTTTAGAATATTTAGATAACTGTAAAAAAAGATTAGCTGCTGCAGCAAATTAGATGGTAAAATATGACGTAGCATTTGTAATTGGCTGCAGCAGCTAATTTTTTGCTGCATTATTTATTTATTTTGGTTGGTATTTATTCAAGACATTAATCTAATTATAAGACATACAGACGGTCTTCAATAATAAGGTTTGTTCTTTTTAGCTAAAGTTCTTGCACGATTATTATTAGTCCTATATCTTTTTATTATGTTGGATATGACATTAGAAGATTTAAAAAAAAAGCGCATAATTTTTCTGATTATTGCAATTTAAGTAATTTTGACCGAACTATGGTACATTCTCTGGAGAAATAAAAAAATTAAAAAAGAAGAACTCAAAGAATTGAAATCAATATTTACAGCTATTAAAAGAAGCTGAAACTTTCTTCCCAGCAACGAAACATACCTTGTATATTTTTTTAGCTCAACCGTACATAACGGGGACAATTGTCGTTTAGTACATTGAAGGGATATCCGACCGGAGATTACGGGAAACTGTCTTCTAAAAAAAAAAACAGAAGAAAGGCTGTAGAGAAAAAATTATAATTTCGCAACAATAAGATATTAATATGGCATTATGAATATACATACTCATTTCTAAAATATTTATATAATAACAAATCAACAATTATAAAATTTCAACCGGATATATTCTCGGATATTAATGATATCCGGCTATCCGGTCGGATAGTAAAAAAGTGCCGGATAATACCGGATACTTTCCGAATATCCGGTGCATCCCTAGTCGAAATATTCCTATCATTATTGATGAATGCTCATCATTATCAGTTATAATAATAATTCAATTTCTATAATAATAATAATAATAATACAGCAAAATGCAATAATCTTATTGACCGAATAAAATTCAGATCATCTAAAATCTGTGTGAAAAAATAAGAATAACTAGAGACAGTTGGAGACAGTTGGAGACTCTATAAGAATTATAGCCTCTAAAAATCATCCCTTTATTAAACATTAAATGTCCCTTTATTGTTGTGCGTATCCAGGCGTTTTATTGTGGTAACGCATCATTGCGTAGACGTGTGACGCGAATAAAAAAAGAGACAGGATAATGGCCCGCAGAATATTTATTTTGAAACAGTTGGAACCTTTTTTCATCGAGATAGGACTATGTCTAGATCTAAAAATATAATCCAATAAGCGCAAAGAAAACTTCCAATAGTAAAAAAAAACGTTTCATTGAAGATGGCCAATTTCTAACATTTTTTTATCTTTGTTTCGATTGTCTATCTAAGGACCGCGACACAGACTTTTGCATAACGTATAATGCATAAGAGAAGTAACCAAAGTTCTTCTTTTCCGTAAAGTGGAAGGAAAGGAAGGATTCAGATTGATTGATTCTCTTATGCGTTATGCATTATGCAAAGGTCTGTGTATATCGCGGCTCTAAGGATATACAGTCAATATACTACAAATGCTTAAAGTATTTTTTGATTGGTCAATTCGTAAAATTCTTTTTTTGATGATTGATTAAAAAAATGCTTCAAAGTATTTGTGGTGAAACTTATCAGACCTCATTCTAAAAGAATGATAATGCGAAAATCGTTAGTTTATTCAAATATTTCGTCTAATGATACATCAATACGATGCATCAAAATATAGCAATTAAAATAGGGTGTAATTAATCAGATTCTTTCAATCCTTTATCTAAATGTCCATTTTACATTTTTTCTCTTTTTCACGTAAAAAAAATAACGTGAGGAATAAGAATGCGCGTAAGAATGAGATAACAAAGACAGAAGAAAAGATATGAAATTTATCAATGTACAATAACATCAAAAGTAAAATTCCCTTCCAGAAATTTTAGAAAGTTTCTTTTAGAAATAAAGTATAAATTAAAGCTTCATCTAACATAGAATTTTATTTCTTGAAATTCTCAATTTTGAATTAATATACAAGTGTAATTAATTCAGCCACAAAAAAACAGATTTTTAATTTCAAAATTAACAATTTACAAATAGTTCGATTAATCCTATGATATTTACAATCTTTATTTAAAGAATGTCGGTAAATTCATGACGAAAAACAAAGAACAAAGTTCACTATTAGTCATGATAAAAACTGGACCATATCATTATTCTAATGGGGATCAATTCTAATTCATTAAAAAAAATATCGTAGAAAAAATTTATGAAAAATTCGAAAAGTTATAAAATATTCTTGATATTCAATTCGAAATTTTAAAAAAGTGTAAAGATCACAATTTTCACTAGGACGATGTTATAAATTTGTAAATAGCGTTTGCATGTAACTCTCTTTTTTTTCTTTTCAAACAATACTCTTGAACGACCTCGGTCTTATTTTTAGTAAATTTTAACAAAGAAGAAGCATAAAGTACAAGAATGTTTTTCTATTGATTCAGGTATAATATTTCGGAATGCAAAGGACTAGTATTGAAAATCTATAGGTATTTCTTTTGTGATGAATTTGTTATGTGCTCCCTAAAATGAAATTTAGTAAAGAAAGAAAATTCTACCGTATACCTATTTGAAATTTGATGAAAGCAAAAAAGGAAAGTTTGAAGTCTAATGCAAGAAGAACATCGTATAGATAAAAGACAGATTTTACGGTTACATATGTTCTCAGTACGTTTCTCAGCTCAGTATGTCTCGGACATTCAAAGGATACAGTGCGAGAGTTCTTACCAAAAAAAATACTTCTCGTCGAAAATTAATTTGTATTAAAAAGAAGAAGACGCTGTAAATTTACTTCATATCTCCTTGAACTTGTACACTCTTGAGACGCGTAAGATTGGTACGTATATAGACTGCTATTGAAGTAAGCGTACTGTTTAGAAATAAAGGTGGATAAATATGTTTACATTGCTCTCTCACGAGACCCTTATCGCCTTCCCCAAACGATGCGTGATAGATCTGCGCTTACACATGAACGTCTGACGGTGAACGTATCGATGGGAGAGGTCTCATTTGCCGTAACAGTAGTGACAAATTGATGTGATTTTTACATTCCGGGTGTCAGGCAGGTGAATCGTATCAATTTGTCGTTATCGTTATCGCGCGAGCAATCATTTTTTTTAAATTAATTTAAGATAAACGCTTTACTGTTCCGCGACTGTTATCGTTGAGTGAAAACGCTTGTTCATGTAATAGTTTGTTGAGATATATACGTTCACCCCGCTCGACTATTAAAGTTATTATTTCCGGTTTCGAGACGTGTTTGTGAGATGAGTAAACTTGTAAGGAAGGATCTCTATGAAATTGTAATCATGATAACACGCATAGTAGTGCAACGTTCGACGCGCCTCTACCACGTGTGTAATGTCACGTGGCGTGCGCATTTACACCAACTCTCCCGCAAGGGCTTGCTAAAGAAGTTAACACTCCTGATCAATCACCTGGATCTGCGGATGATCGTCAAGTGCTTCAATCGGAGACTCTTCGCTGACGACCCGGACATTCTCTCTATCGGCTACAACGAGATCGTGCGACGTGGTGTGCGAGATACTGTTTACGTTGAAGTTATAGTGAAAAAATACGAAATGTTATATAGTAAGTGAGAGATTTTTCGTTAATGATATAATTAATATTCTAATTCTGGATATTGTAATATCCAGAAGACATAATTGAGTGAAACGACGGATAAGAATAATTAAAAGATATCGAAATTTTTCGGCTTTTGCTAAGTAGAAGTGTATGAAATAAAATTGAATAGTTGAAGTTCGATCGACTTTAAATAATAAAGTAAATTTTTCAACTGAAAAGTATTAAAAAAGTATTAAAAAAGTATAAAGAAAATGAAACCGAAAATATGTTGTAATATTTTTTAATCTAGAATTCTAGAACTTTTTAGAACGTTTTAGAATCTTTGTTTTTCTTTTATTATATTATAATTATTTAATTTAAACATTATTATTTTATAATAATTTTTGTTATGAGAAATAGAAACTTTCGCGTGTAGAAATGCAAAAAATAAAAAGAGCACTGTGTTCACAGTCTCACATTAATTTTTCATTTGTATAGTTTAAAAACGTAGATAACAAAGATACTGTTAATTGCAGTATTATAATGCTCTCTTAATTTTTAATACGATGCTGCGATTCGGCGACTAGCGATTAAAGGAAGCAAAATAAATTGATAAAATGAAAATTCTTTACAAAAAATGAACGAATTTTCTACAAGTCGCCTTTTCTAGAAGTCTTTTAAGACGCCGCACCATCCGGCGCCACGCTGTCTCGAATAAGCAGAAGAGAATGAATATACCTTTTGTTGAGAACAATAGATACCATATTTCTCAATTAGGGTTCAGATAGATACAAAATACTTTCTCAGCTTTGAAATTTTGTAACTCTTAACGGCAATGTTGGTATCGTTATATTATCGTGTTGCGCAGATAATATTATATATTATATAAAATATATAACATTATATTATATAAAAAGAAAAAAAGCTACACAAGGATAATATATCAGTAGATATCGATATTATCGATTAAGAGTTAAAGAATCTTAGTGCAGATACATTCAGGTTAAATGGACGCTAAATAAAAAAAAAGTATATTAAAAAAATAAAGAAAATGAAATAATAAATAGAAAATGTTTTATGATATTTAATTTAGAATTTAAAATTCTAGAATGCTTGCCAAATCAATCTTACAAAAAGTACTGGAAAATTGCATGCAGTATTCAAAACATTCGACGGGTCGATGTAAATTTAGCGTCATGTCCACTGCACGAAATGCTGCACATATTACTTATAGCGAATTCGATTGGACGCACTCACTGCGCACTAGTGCAATTAAAGCCGTTGTACATAAAATAACGTAAAGAAATGTTTATAAATAAACATAGAAATCGATCAAATCATGAAATACTCAGTATATTTTATTGTACTATTAGGTAAAATATGTATTTCATAATTTTAAATATTTGTATTTCATTTTTATACTCAAATTAAATCAGTGTACAACGGCTTTAATATGCACCAGTGCGTACTAGTGCTTCCAATCGAATTCGCCATTAATTTGTACGTCAAGGTACTGATTACAATTATTTATTTTGAACATTAAAAACACTGTTTAGTATTTTTAATACTCGAAATAAATAACAGTATTAAATTGGTCAGTATTAAATTTCTGTAAGAGTAGATCAGACTTTTTGACCATATACTGTACAAGTGTGTGATCGAGCCGAGATTGGATGAGCTTGGCTTAGCTTTTAATGTTCGCAGCGTTTTATGCGGACATGACGTTAAATTTGCATTGGTTCGTCGAACGTTTCCAATATTAAATTGGCTAGAATTAAATGACGGACAAGAATAATTAAAAGATATCGAAATTTTGCTCGACTTTTGCTAAATAGAAAAGTGTATGGAATAAAATTGAATAGTTGAAGTCTAGTCGACTTATAAATTTTTCAACTGAAAAATATAAAAAAATATTATAAAGAAAATGAAATATGTATCGTGATACTTTATTTAATCTAAAATTTTAGAATTCTAGAATTTTTAGAATTCTAGGATGTTCTAGAATCATTTCTCCCTTATTTTATTTTGGATTTCTATAAGAATAGATCAGATCTCTTTGTATAAATGCTGCGCAAGTTGTGTGTGAATGAATCGAGCTTAGTACACAGAAAAATATCATTCTATTGTTAAGAAAAGTAATTACTCAATTAATTTTCTTTTTTTATCTTTCAATTATCTTTAACAAAAGAATGTTTTCTTCATAATAATCTTGGAATATACTTATTACAAATTTTAACAGAACTCATCAATATGTATTCAAACTAAGAATTTATTTCTTTTTTGAATGTTATAAAGATATAAAATTGATTGAAGAAGTGATTTTATATAATAAGTATAAATCGAGTTTGTTTTAATTAAATAATCTTGATTGAAGTATTAAATTTATTAAGATTAAAAATATATAATATTTTGCATAAATTTGTTGCTTGTGATGAACTTACGATGGGTTTGCGGATACTTTTAAATATTTAAAACAAAAGTTTATCTTTGCGTACAGTATGTATTTTCTGTGTATAGTTTTTAACGTTTGCTGTGTCTCGTGCAGCGGACGTGACGCTAAATTTGCATCGGCTCATCGAATGAAGGGAGAGAAAAAAGTAGGAAATGTCAAGAAAAAAGCAATATACGTGTCACGTCAGGTATATCACATGCATGTAATCGAATAATA
The DNA here is from genome assembly GCF_001594055.1 of Mycetomoellerius zeteki. Lineage (NCBI taxonomy): Eukaryota > Metazoa > Arthropoda > Insecta > Hymenoptera > Formicidae > Mycetomoellerius > Mycetomoellerius zeteki. The sequence continues at coordinate 183,739 of NW_017257727.1, read as the reverse complement.
GAAAATCGTCGCGAGACGGAGTCGAACGTATTCTATTTTCGCGATCGGTTTTGAAATTCTGAGAGCACGATCGGTTTTTTTTCTTTTTTTTTTTCCGACGCACAGTTACCTCGTTTCAGGAAAAATATCTCTTTTCAGAATTTCGAATTACTCGTCTCAATTCCATCTTCCTCTTTCGCCCTTTTCTCCGATTTCCTCTCCCCACTCCTGCGCACATTTGCGCTCGGTAGAGATTCTATAGAGTGCTCGCAGGCTCGGCACTCGGCAGCAGCGCTCGAAAAACGCCATTTATGCGGTTGACGTGAATACATACGGAACTCACGGAAGTCTCGTAGAGTAATCGAATAAGAATCGTAGTGATCGCACGCATTCATCGTTTTCAAAGATTTTCGAAGCGCGCCCTTCGATATACGGAAAGATCGATTCGACGAAGCGAAGTGAGTGAAAACGAGGCGTTCGTGACGTTTTCTCGACGGCGACGATACGGATATCAGTGGCGGGGCCATCTCTCTGGGGGATCAGGTTAGGTCGATTATGCGAAAAAAAACGACAATGGCGCTGCGGATTTTCGGGATGCCAGAATAACCGACGCGGAGTGTTTATTCGTACTGACACGCGGTCACACGTGTGAACGCACGATTCATCCACCTGTGTTTAATCCAGAGGTATCTTCTCCTCCCGAGTGAGAGACGGCATCATGTCGAACGGGCTGGCATTGTTGAACAACAACCAACAATCGACTCCGACAAGTACGAGATGGCTCTATTGATTTTCCCCGCGATGCACTCGCAGTGAATACCATCGTGTGTTCATACGCCTCACATTAATTTTCTTATTTTCAGAATGCGGCGCGTCCATGACTCCTGCTAACGGTAATACACTGTCGGAGAACTCGCCGAGCGGTCATGCGGCGCAGGTAAATCGAGACGAATTTAATAATTCCTAACGTAAAGCATGCCATCTTCTCACCTGTTAGTGAACACCTGGCTGGCGTTGTCATCAGAAATACGAGAGAAAGCTGACTTAACAGATTTGATCAAAGTAGTCTGTGATATTTAGTTAAGTAGAAACTTTTATAGGCTTTAATTCCAATACATTCCTTTAAACAACTTTTTTTTTATCAGAAATAAGAGAGTAAGTTGACTTGACAGATTTGCTCAAAGTGGTCTGCAATAGCTGATTAGAGATTTTTGTAGGATTTAATTTGATTATGTTCGTTCAATTTTTTTTTCTTCACCAAAAATAAGAGAAAGTAAAAATTTTTGTAAACTTTGATTCGAATAGAAATTTTTTTTTAACTTGGAACAAGATGAATTAAAAATATATAGGATGGCATTTTTATCTCTAGTAAATATAAAAATGCTATTCTATACACATTTTTAAGTCGTCATACTTTTACTCTAGTAAAGCTTTCTCTCTTATTTCTGGTGAAACAATGCAAGGTGTTGACTTACTAACAGAGAAGATACAATTTTATTATAGAGATGATTTTAACTAATTTATAACAAAATTAAACAGCATAAATCAAGTTGGCTCATTTCTGTCAATACTTAAGATAAAAATTTGTGTACAGAAAGTACCTTGAGATAAAAGATTTTGACCCGTATTCAGAACGTGCTTTTATCTCTGAAATTCTATAATATGCATAACGTAAAATATAGTATGTTATTCGCTAACGTTGTTGTAAATGCTTTCTGAATTCGGGCCATTGTGTCTTGAGACGCTTACACCTACCTGTCGGTTCTTTGTTATTATATTTATTAAACAAAGCATGAAATTAAATTGAAAAGAATGATATGTACTAGATTAGATAAATATTTACTTCTTGCATTACAGTTTTGAAAGGGAAATGTAAAAAGATATTTATTTATTTATTTATTTATTTATTAGAATTGAGTCACAAAAAGAATATCAGATATTTTCAAACTGGTATAAATACTATAATAAATATTTTTAATGAAATATTAAGAAAACAAATTATTTTGGATCAAATAAACCTAAACAGACTAGCAGAATTAAAAAATTGGAATGATATTAAAACTTTTAACAACAAAAAATTACAAGTTTCTTTTCCGATTTCTCATACTGATAATGATAAATCAAAGACTGCAGAGAGTAAAATAATCCAGTATAGTGTCACAGTTGTTTTCATAGCTTTATTTTGCAGATGGGACAAGGAAATTTACCCAAATCTCAAGTTCTCAAGAGAGCTTCAGAAGTAGATTTAGAAGGTAGGTTTTTACTTTTTACGTGTATATATCAAAAATTTCATAAAATATTTAGAATTTTCTACAGCCTTTGTTGTAAATATAAATCATCCCCATAAATTGACGTGAATGCCCTATGTGTAACGAAAAATAAATTAGAGAATAGTTTTATTGAAAAATAATATTTTTATAACAATTTTTTAATATTTCGTTAATTCTCATTTGTTTTTTACTACCGCCTTTTCCAAAAAAATAAAATTAATTGAAGATGTTTTATATTTATGACCAGGCTATGTGTTCCTTTGTATATTTAATGTTTAGTATTTATTTGATAACACAGAAGTAATAAACTTTAATTTGTTATTTAATCAGATATTATCAGCGCTAAAAAGCGTCATAAAAATCCACAACCAAAAAACGCTGTATGCGCATTAAACGAGTTAAAAACCGGAGCTACATACACTGTTGTGGGACAAACTGGACCCACACACGCTCCAATATTCACGATTGCGGTACAAATTGATGGTCAAACGTACGAAGGAAAAGGACGCACCAAAAAGATGGCAAAGCATGCAGCCGCGGAACTTGCTTTACGAAATATTGTCCAGTTTAGAAATACACCTGAGGTTCACCAAGCTATCAATACTTGCCAGCCTGTTGTGCCTCTTGAGCCAGATTTTACGAGCGACGTGACTGAACGTGATAACCATCTTGTCAATGCATTTAAAACATTAACGCAGGAGCCAAAGAATACTAATAAGTTTTTAGATAAAGGTCCAGTGGCATTGATTAATGAATTATATCCGGGCGTTGTATATAACTGTATATCCGATAACGGAGAAAGTTATGCAAAGTTTACTATATCTGTAACAATTAATGGTGAGACATTCGAAGGAACGGGCCCAAGTAAGAAACTGGCAAAAGCCGCAGCCAGTAAAGCCGCTTTAGCAAAATTGCGAAACGTCCATAGTTCTTCATTTTGTTTATCATATCCTGTTCGAATCAACTTTCCCTCTCCAGAAATGTCTTTACCGCAAATGCTAGCTGACCAAATTGGCAAGATGGTTAATCAGAAATTTAGTGAACTCATGGTAACCAAACCGCAACACGCACGACGTAAAGTTTTGGCTGGTGTTGTAATAACGAAAGGGCAAGACGCAGAATTAATATGTGTTGCCACCGGTAAGCTATAAATTTATTTTATTTCTACAATATTTAAACAAAAATCTTGGATTATCTGTGAAGTATTTACTAAAATATATACATTTTTTTTTGTAAAAGGTACAAAATGCATCTCAGGCGAGCATTTAAGCCGAAGCGGTAGTGGTATAAATGATTGTCATGCGGAAGTAATAGCACGACGATGTCTCTGTGAATATCTTTACAATCAGCTAGATTTGCACATCGGAAATGAAAACAATGCCGACTCTATCCTTGAACCAACCAAAAATGGATTCAAACTGAAGCAGGGCATCCGATTTCATTTATATATAAATACCGCTCCTTGTGGTGATGCGAGAATTTTCTCACCTCACGAAGAGAACGATGCTATAGACAAGCATCCCAATAGACGAGCTAGAGGTCAATTACGTACGAAGATAGAATCTGGTGAAGGGACTATTCCTGTGAAGAGTAATGAGGGTATTCAAACCTGGGATGGTGTAATCGCAGTATGTATTGTTTGTGTTAAAGGCAATCATACATTGCAGAACATTGCGAAAAAATATTCAGACTACTTTTTATCGATGTTTTACTTTAAAATCTAATTTAAAGGGTACAAGACTGCTGACAATGTCGTGTTCGGACAAAATAGCTCGGTGGAACGTACTTGGTGTGCAAGGTGCACTCTTAAGCCACTTCATCGAGCCAATTTACTTCCACAGCATTGTCCTTGGCAGTCTCTTAAATCCGAGTCATATGTACAGAGCGATATGCGGTCGCATTGAGAACACTATTCAGGGTTTACCACCGCCATATAGACTTAATAAACCTTTAATGAGTCTAATTACATCTAATGAGATCAGACAACCTGGAAAAGCGCCTAATTACAGCGTCAATTGGACACTCGGTTTGTACATATTCTTAATCTCTCATAGAAAGAAATATGTAAAATAATTTAACGAATATATATATTTTTTATTACCTCAGGACAAAACGAAGCCGAAGTCCTAAGTTGTACAACTGGCAAAGATGAAGTGGGGAAACCTTCTAGGTTATGTAAACAAGCATTCTTTAAACGGTTCTTTAATCTTTTACGTAATCTTCCGACTATAGACAATGTTGACGAAGAAGGTTGTCGCTTGTACTTGGATGCAAAATCTTTAGCACAAGATTATTCTGTAAGTAATTACATCTTTGATATTAATAACAATACATAACAATATGTATGAAATATTGTTTGTTATATTTTATATTTCATGCACTGTTATGTAGCATATCTTGTCTTTTTTCTTGGATAGCTTGCCAAGACTCAATTGAAGGATGCTTTCACGAAAGCACAGCTTGGAACTTGGGTGAAAAAGCCACAAGAACAGGACGAGTTCTATATCGATATCTGACTAAATCAGAGTAACAGTAGTCTAACAAAAAATGCAAAAAGTCCACTTGTCGGATATGTAGTTCCTAGTGCAAAATAGATCGCTCGTTCGGCGTGTCATGATATGGCAGAATTTGGTATCAGTAAAGCATAAATCGTAGGATCTCGTGCATGTGTTCTTTTGCGCCCTATGATCTCGATATATTTACCGTGTTCAGAATGTATTACGAATTATCGATAATTATTAATAATTTCGTTGTGTACGGTGTAGTCGATAGGAAGATTTGCATCAAAACTTGCATTATTTTGACTTATTAATAGCAATAAATATTGTTGACAAAAAGTCGATTCAGCACATATCTATGCGGAATTTCGTAATATTAGCATAACTTATAACGTATTGCTTCTCATGACCTTTCTAATTTTGCTGCACTATATGAAACAGCTGAAAGGACATATTTGATAAATCTAATCTTTTTATCAGCAAGAAAATTTTGTCATGTTATCGACATTCCTGCATTTTACTCTTTGTCCAATGATATACTTGCATAAACTATATGGCTAATTGGTCATAATTTCGAATATATAGTTTTGAATTCGAAATAGCTTTAAGAGGCAAACATTAGTGTCTTAAATAGGCATTGTACCTACGACGTCCCCAGATAACATTCTATGTCAGACATACGTAAATTTTACAAGTAATTGCAATTTTTTTTTATAACAAAATTATAATTTGTCGTCTAGTGTAATGCATTTAACACTTATACGCACGTGTGACACGAACATCCATGTATCATATACTATGAACATATCCTTGCGTAAGTGTGCAGGCAAATTAGCGGCGTCAATCACGATCTTGCATATTTCTATCTCGAAGTATCCGAAACTCAGAATTTTATTATTCCTGAGTTCACACGAAATGCTATCTGGGATCTTTTTGTAGGGCATTAGGTATCGTAGCAACGAATTAAGTTGCACTTTGCATCTTCAACGGCTGTGATTGGATTCAGATCTGACAAATGATCTTGATCGTAAAAAGTAATTGCAAAATTCGGCGAAAATGGCAGGACAGAATTTCTCATGAATGTTTGGTTTGCATAATTACAACTTTTTATTACAATAGCAATTTATAATTTTGTTTATCTATTATTATTCTTGCTAGAATCGGAAATATTATTTCTGCTGTACTATTCGGAAATATAACTTCAATGATTACCTTCCGATGTTTACAGCGAAGATTATTGCATGGGTATTGCGCAAAAATATTTACAGTGAATTAAGAACGCATTGCAAGTATTCAATATTAGGATCATAATAGGTATTCGTATGTTTTGTTATACAATCCTAGGATGCGTTCCGATTTACGCATGAAGCGCATGATGCATTATTTGTCCTTGTTGTTCATCAAATAATAAAGAAGGATAAAACGATACATCACGCGCTTTATGCGCAACTCGGAACGCACCCAGTTTATATTGATCAGATAAATTTTTATCAAAGAATTATAAAAAAGGTGCATGATTGAAAATGGTAACTGCTATTACAATCATCCTTTGCATTTAATAAAAGAAAATAACTGTTATAAAAATCATATTCTTTAAAACAATACACTATACTGTATTCTTCGCGAGCAGTAAAATCTAAAATCACGAAAATTGGTTCCTTTACATTCAGTTTCATGCAAAAAGCAGCAATGTCGAATGCTCATATAAAAAACTTGAGGCAATAAATAATGAATCATGATTTTAGAGCACATGCATTTTTTTATTAGATCCTGTGATAGGATTTTATCTGACTTTCTAAACTAGGATTCTTTTTTAATATGTATGTCAAATTGCAACTGTCTGTCCGCAGCCAATTCAATGTAACGATTGGTTATTACTCTTTCTATACGTATATATTAAATATACGTGTACAGGAGTTTTAAACAATGCAAGTGATTGGTGGTATAGGAAGAACACAATAATAATTACTTACGTGACGTGAATGATTACATAGTTTTCCAGATAAATATGTTAATAAGTATACTCATAGTATATCTAGAGAGAATCCTAAGGTCATTGCCTCACTGTGCCAGTATTAACATCGTGCAATTCTGCCGTAGTGACACACTGCCCGCGTCGGTCCAGTTTTGCATAAAGAACTTATTTAATATGGTTTAATGTGCAAGAAAAAGCCAAAAAAATCCGTATTATTTTAGAATTGTCTAGGTAATCATGTTAAAATATAAGTCTGGTCTTATTTCGGCTAAATATTTTCTAAAAGACAAACAAATCTTTTGTTAAGCGTATGTCACACACGCAATTGATTTTATGGCGACCCCATTAAAAATTTTTTTATATTTTACGTTTCTCGATTAATATGATGAGCTGATATATTAACAAGAATTTTTATTTTAAGATTATTGGAGCATTTGAAAACTTCGCCAAGGAGTAGCTTACTAATTTACTTTTTTAAACCCGAGATACATTCCATTTCTATTTCGTTTCTGTGTGATTCTTGTTTCCATAAAATAAATTGTGTGACGACAAAGTGTTTGGCTCACGTATATTGAAATCGTTATGTGATATCAACCGTGTATTTGTGCCAAGCGCAATACGCACCAACAGCTCAATGAATTTTGCTTCGTCTTCTCATCATCTGTTTTCTAATATACATTTCATCGACATAACAATATAGTCAAGTATTCAATAGTGAAGGTGGAAAGAATTATTTAATATGCGCTATGTCATGCAAATAAGTATCATACTATCTACAGAAAAAATGCTTCGATACGTCCTCATCAATATAATTTTTTTTTATTTTCCAGAGAATACCTTTCAATACACATATATGTATATTAATAAAATATGTATGTTTTATGTATATGTATATGTATATGCACTTGCATATATATATATGTGTAGCATGATGTATACATATGTTTATACTATATGTGTATATACATGTATACTGGAGGATATTCTGCATATGGAAAAATAAAACTACCCAGATAGCAAAATGTCTGCAGTCTTCTAGCAGACTGTCAGCAGATTCGAGCAGAAAATGACGGTAGTCTGCCATTAACTGCGTCCGCATTAAGCTTGTGTTCTGTTAACATTGCCTGTCGACATAATGTGAAGGCAAATTGTTGGCAGAAACTGAGTAGATCCTACCAACATTATCTGATTCTGTTATGTTTTTTTCTAGCAGTCTGTCAACAAACGTACATCTAATTCTGTAACAATTCTGTTGCTATTTTGTTGGCATAATGTGTAGCAGACATTTAAAAAAGCTACCTTCTAGATACTTGGCTATCTGGGTATATATTATAACACATAATTTTAAAACATCTTGTCCATACACGGGCAGTGCGATACCTTCCCTTGCATGTATGATTCACGTAATTATAACTTACCGCTTATTGTAAATGTGCTGCAGTTACGTTATGAAATTTATAAGGTATTATTTTTTATCTGAAATATCTGAGATTACTGTCTGATATGACTTACAAAATAATTGTTCATTTATTGTAAGAATTGTCTTAATTTATTATTCAATTGAAAATGTATTCACGAGATATTGAACGATTTTTCTTTCATTCTCTTCTACTTCCTTGCGCCTTATTCAACAGAACGTGCGAAAAGACATTTATCGTCAATCTTGCTATAACAGCTTGTTTATTGTCTAATTTGCTATATATTTTTCAATGTTATTTGTATATTAATCAACCATAAAACGCTTAATGCTTATTTTTTAATTTTAGTAGTATGCAGATAATTACAGATTTGAAAGTAGATTTGAGCTTTGGAAGTACATTTTTTAAACTAGCGAAAATAATAATTTTCTCAGAAAGGATTGCACGATTACGCATAAAAAAAGGAAAATATTTAATTTTTTTACATCTATCTAATGACGCTTATCTAGAACAAAAGAATAGGAAAATGTAAAAAAAAGTTGAATGGAAAGATTTTAAAATTTGTCTAAATCTTATGTTTGTCGTGTTGCATGCTCCAACATGTTGCAATATGCTCCTACCATAGCTCTTACTCCAGCGCGCTTAATAGAGTGAGTAAGAGGAGCTATGGTAGGAACATATTGGAGCTTGCAACGCGAATAAACCTCTACACTCGTATGTTATTGTTTGCACAGAAAAGTGTACTTACAAATTGAGCATGATTTAAAGTTCAAGAACACTGCAATATTCCATAAAAAAATAGTATGTGACATAAAACAGGCAGTAATCTATTATTCTATAGATTCTCTCTATCATCACATATGACACCCAAAGTAATGTAAGCATTAAAACTCGGCGTTCTTACTATTATTGCGGCATTAGTTATCAGTATTACTATTTGCAGTATTTTAACAATGTTATTGATTATACTTGAAAAAAGAAACGAGGTGATTTTAACTATTATAGATCATTTTTAGGTATTAAACCTACTACTGTCATTTTTAGGTATTAAAAATTACTGTCGAAAGACAGATATTTTATTGTTAAATATGCAATACGGAAAACGAGTTCGAATTTATAATATAGCGTACCTTATTAAATAATGATAAAATTAGGGTAAGACTAGGTATTGTTTTTCTTTTTGATCTCTTCTTCCAGCATAACGTGAGTTTGCGAATATCTTACGTACAGAATATAATTGCATTTTATTATCGCACATACAGTATGATATGATATAGTATAGTATGATCTAGAATATCACAGTAATAATAGTTCATTCCCTAAAGAATAAAAAAAAGACCCAAAGTAAACCACTCAAAGTAAGTTGTAGAAATATTATTAAATGTAGCCAATTTTACTTCGATTACAACTCTTCATTATACGCTCAAGTATGTACTATGGTCGAGATCCTGAGCAAAAATCAAGTATTATAACTGTCGAGTGTAATATGAATTTGTAGTCGATTAGATTTTAAGCTTGACTATAGTGCCTCTAGATATAAGTAATTTAGAAATTAAAACAATCTAGTTGAACTTACAAAATAAACTTTTATTTACCAGATTCTTGCGTATTATTGTTTTGTCATTTCCTTCAATACTTTTCCTTGAAATAGATAAAAAAAAAGGAAACAAAAATATATTAATTTTAATTGTTTTTTTTTTTAATTATTCTATATAATAAAATTTATTTTTCCAGCATTAAGTATATGAGGAATCAATTTAATTTCGGCTAAATGAAACACACTATCATTTTCTTTAAACAACTTTATAATACATATTTTGACGTTAAACATCTTGTTTGTCTGAATTTATCTTGAAGCATTGAAACAAAAAATATGTTTCGCTTGCAATATAAATACGTGTATGTGTGTGTGCGTGCGCGTGTGTGTGTGTCTACGTAATATATAAACATTTAATTAGACATAATAAATAAATCTACATAAATACAAATATTTTTAAATGCAATTTGAAATAAAATGATACTGTAATATACATATATATACATATATATATAATTTATGTATACGTTATGTGTCTATGTGTATATATACATAGTTATATATATAATAACTAATTATTAATTGTCAATTTATTTTTGTTGATGCTGCATTGTTAATTTTGCTATTTCTTGACCTAATGTATCAATATTTTCCTGAAAAATAACATTATATTAAATAACGATAAATTGTCTCAATAACGTTGTCTATCTCAAACAATAAAAAAAATACTGAGCAATTTTATAAGTCATTTTTTGGAGCAAAAATAATTTCCTTCGTTTTAATCAAGTCGAAATATATTACAGTACGAAATTTTAAGACTAAATTCCAAGAGATAAAAAATGTCTCTAAAAATTTGTTAACTTACTAGATGAAAATACATAAAAATCTTTAGTACAAAATATGAATAGAATACTCCAAAAATGTTTTAACATACAATGAGTCACATTTAATATTATATATCACATTTTTAAATTTCATTTCATATTTATATTATAATTTTTATTTGATACATTTACCTTTAAAGTAATATTTTTTAGTAATGCGTCTTCGTAAAGCGCTTGTAACTTTTGGTTTATTTCCAAGGAAAGTTCTAGAGTCATATTCTCATCTGAAACTCTATGATTGTAAACAGATGCCATTATACCTCCACGTCGTGCCAATTCTGCCTGCAAGTATATGTATGCTTGTTTAGAATATATATAAATGAAGTTAAATATTATGTATGTGTAGATAAATTAATTACTAATTTTGTTTGACAACTTAAAAAACCTGTTTTCTGACACTTACGATATCTCTTCGGCTTTTGATATGCTTGGATATAAAAAACGAAAATATCTATTATTATAAAAATTTAGCTTTAGATTTAGTAATACAATGATTTTTTTAAACAGACTAGTTTTACCATATCTATTCTCTACATGTATGAATACGATAAAATGTAATTAAATAAAAAAAATATTTTTTGTATATATACAAACCTTGTATCTGTCACTCTTGTTACATGTCAATGCTCCAAAGTTTTGATGTAAAATATAATGTTGTATTATTTTTTCTTTCTTCTGTATATCTTCGAGTAACGTCTGCGTATGTTCTTTGAAAAAATCTAACTTTTCAGCTCTTTTTACATTTATATCTTGCAGTTTGATGATGCGTTCCATCAATACTTGTTTATTAAGTTCTATCGAGTTAATATGATCACTATTAGCATTGTTGTCTGATAAGGCACCATTTGATGTATCACCTAAAGAAAAAAATATACTTTCAACGTCATAATCCAATGATATAAATTTATAACAACTCATTGATACGAATGAGACATTGAATGAGATACTATCAATATTAAACCTGCTAAGGAAGTGTTAGATCCAGTTCTGGATGCAATATCTAATGAATTACTGGGAGACGTAGTTTCCAACATTTCTAATTTTTTATGACATTGTTGCAATTCCCGTGTCAATTCCTTTATGGAAGTTTGATGTTTCCTCTTTAACAACGTATTTTCACCCTGACTATCCTCCAACTTCTGGGCTAAGTTCTGCGCGAGTTTAGTTTGTTCGGCAACATGTTTAGCTAGAATCTCACACTCTTCTCTCCGTTTTCTTCGTTCTTGCATCAAATCTTCTTCTAAAGTTTTGACTCTACTGGTCAATTCATTAATACGTTCACGTAGCGGACCTTGTTCGGATTCAAGATGATTCGCCTCCGTTTGAATCGCGGTAAACTCGGATTGAAGACGTACGTTCGTATCTGTCAGTTTTTGCGTAAAGTCTAACATATCTGCCTCCTTCTGGCGACATGCCTGCATGTCGGATTGCAATTCCTCGTTAGCCGATTGTAGTTGCAACAATTTTGCTTCAATCGATACTATACACTCTTTTTTACTGTAAAAACAAAATCATATTTTATAAAATAATTATTAAATAGCACTAAAATTTCATTTAACACACATTATAAATTTTTCAAAGTTATAAAAATACATATAATAGTTTTAAACTCAGAAGTTCAAGAATCTATGGATAAAAGATGGTTTGATGTGACTGTATTTTTAATGCAATTATTATCACATTTTTGTATAGGATATGTAAAATTATTTTATATATGTTTTCGATACTATATACGTTTATAAAATATTAATATATAAAATATATTATTGAAACTATAGTACAATATACTTACTGTTGCAATTGCAGTTTTAATGTTTCTAAGTGGGAGACTTTGTCCAATAATTCGGTAATTTGTTGCTGACGCTGATCCGCGACAATTCTTAAATCACTCAAATCATTTTCATTATTTAATCGAACTTTCTCAGACTCTTGTATTTTTAGGCCAAGCTTCTTGTTTTCTTCAATTAAGTTTTGTTGCTTAGATTTCAGTGTTTCAAGCTCCTTTTGCAACTGTAACCTTAACGTTTCTTTATCTTCCGTAACATGTCTTTCCAAAATCAAACGCGCCTGATGCTCTTTCAGCTGTTGATCTAATGTCACAGCTTTATTCTCTTCAGATTGCTGAAATTTACGAAATGATTCCTGCGTTTCGCGGCGTATTTGCTCGCACTCTTCTTTCATATCATTTATTTTCATCTGCAACATACATCTAATAAATAATATTGATATTCCATTAGAATTGAGAAATATTTTTTTTAAATATAAATAATATTGACATTCCATTAAAATTTCTTTAACGGTGATTAGCAATCGCAAGTTGAAGCGATTACCAAGATCGACAATAATTGTAATTGTAATTGTAAATAATTTATATCATTAAATTGGATAATTTTTACGAAATTTTATTTCATGTTAAAAATGTAATCGTAAACAATTAATAATTTCCAAAGCAATCAAAAAGTAATAAAAAATTTATTCTTTTTTTATATTTCTAGTATCTATGACTAAAATAAAAATCCAACGATATTCATGTAATTAAAATACAATTTTCAAACTACTTTGCATGACTTAAATTACGCGAAAAATAAAATCGTATTGTATTTTACTTTACCAAAGCTTTATCCAATTTTTGTTGAGTATCCTTTTGTGACTCCATTTCAGTTTTAAGTTTAGTTTGCGTCCATTTTAATTTAATCTCTTTCAATTTAACATCCTCTTTTAAATTCTCTATTTCCTTTTGAAAATCAGTTACTTCACGACATTTTCCATCCAAAATATTACATATTCTTGCGCGCTCACCCTGCGTTTGGCGCAACTTGTTTTGTAATAATTCCTGATCCTTTAGAAGTTTCTTAACTTTACATTCCGTGGAATCCCTCGCTCTGTGTGTTGTATACGTCACAAATTAAACTAACTTCATGATACAGATATAATTTAATGTATGAATAATTTATCGTAAATTACAGTCAGCTGGTCAGTTACATATAATAGCTCAACCCCGCCCCCTGGTTTTTTCGCGCTCTAAATCTTTACAGACATGACAGAGCAACAATGTGCAAAGAGAAATTTAAAAAATCTTTCTTTTCTTTTTTTAATTAGTTTGAAATATATATGACGCTTTAAAATTATTTTTGTCTCAATATTTGAAATTTTAAAACTATTGTTGATCATGCCTAAAAAAATGTCAAAGAATCCTAAATCCTAAATTGATCTTATAACTACCTTTGCGTATCAATCAATTGTTTCTCGCTAGTTACATATCTCATAACCATATTTTCTTTCTCTTTATTAACCGCAGCGCATTCCTTCTTCAGAGCTTCTTGCGTTTCGAGCGATGTGTTCAAGTCGACTGTTAATTGATTTACAGTTTTCTGCAAGTTCTCCACTTGTAAGATAAGTGCTTCTGTAGTAAGTGCATTTGTTTCGGTTTCTTGAAACGAATTGTTCGATCGATTTAATTTCTTTAAATACTCCATTCTATCCAGTAGTTTTGAGTGTTTGAATTTTAAACTGGTGTAATCCTCCGATAGAGCAAGATACGACGGATGTTCTAATGAATTGTGTTTTAAAATATTTAAATCTAAAATACCGACACCAGACGAGTCTTCCTTATATGCGTCATCGCATAACTCGTCCGTCTGTAGAAAACTTTTATTCTCATCCGTTTCTCCCGATACATCGCGTTTTACTTGTTCATCGATTACATCACAATCTAATCTATCGTCATTGTTTTTAAGTACATGATACATTTTCTCGTCCAACATTACTTTATTCTCAATAATGTTATTATATAACAGCTGTTCTCTAGAATCATCATACATTTTATTTTCTTTCATACATGGAGATGGATTTACCTCTTTTTCATTATTTGTTACAGTATCCAAATTATTTTCGCTCTTGTAATTTTGTTTTACCGTATAACTCATATCATTCCGATTTGTTGCTGAATTTACATATAATCTAGGAATTACGTCAGTCGAAGAAGATACGTTACTGCAGGTATAAAATCTCGAGGAATCACTTTCGACAGATTTCGATATGTGATTGTATTTCATCGCCAAATGCTGCGGCAGCAAAGCTTTTTCCATGATGTTCGTCGACTTTTCCGTGATGAAATTTAAAAAATTACGGCTTTTATTTAAAAGCTGAACGTTCGACTGCATTATATTCATTGGATTCGTTAGAATAGACATTTTTACGAGTTTGCTATCATCAGCCAATGTCGGTCGGGAAATTGAACCTCGCGCGTTAATACTTGGTACCGCAGTTGAATTCGATTCATTCTTCTTGCATACGTCTACCTCGACTTGATTTCGCTCATTTGTAGTCTTGTTATCATTTAATTGTAATCGTGAATTTATCGTTTCTTCACCAAATTGTTTCATTTCGGATACATCACTTTCTGAAATCTCTTCTTTAAGATAATCTTTCTCTTGTTCCTCTTCTGTTGGATCATTCTGACACGCTTTAATACTCTTTTCGTTTAAGGAACATTGCGAATCGGATAAAGGAGTTTTTATCTCGCTTAATCGATTAAATAATGTGTCTTCTTCATCAGTGCAAGCTTTTACTACGTTTTCCTGTGTATGTATATCCTTTTGAAACACATTAGCTTTATTTTTTACTAAGTACGAATCCAAAGATGATATCGCGGGTAATGAAGCACTTGTACAGTGAGAAAATAAATTACGAAGAGATTCATCATCTTCATATGAAAGGCAACTCTCGCTGCTAGACAATTGGCAAGTTTGAAGTTTTGTATTAGGAATGTCATTGATGGATTTATCCTCTTCAAAAGTGACAGACGAGTTGATGTTGTCCATTGAACAATTTAGTTTTATTTCTCCATCGTTTTTTCTTGACAACGCTGGGTTGCTTTTATTTTCAAACATGTTGCTTCTACAGTGATCACTCCGAACTTGTGAAATGTCATTCTGTATTGTCATTCCTGATGCAAAAATACATTGTTATCATTTTCTTCAGAAATTAATAAGCTTAGGAAAGAGAGAAAGAGAGATGTAAAATAATTTAGTAGATTCAACAGTAAGGAGTATGTACTGTCCATGGTCTAATTTATCACTGTCATAAATTTGTGTTAATTTGTATATAAATAAGCATTATTATAACTTAATCAACAATAGCAAGAAACTCTGACTTTTAAATTATTATACACGAATAATTTCATAAAAAAAACCATCAGTAATATTATTAACATAGCAATCTCATTTTCAATATCATGCTCTTAAGCAGAAACTATATATATATATACATATATCATGTGAATTATATTTTGTTTATAGGTATCTCTATTCTTTACATGTGTTTTACAATTAATTATGATAATCTAAATGCTTTAGAAACTTAAAGCCAAAGGAAATAACAGCATGTATCTTTTAACATACTATATAAGATAATACACTTAATATACTGCAATAAGGAATTACTTGAGAATCATACAAATACATTTTCTGTCTCTCTTTCTCCCCCTTCTCTTTCTATCTTTTTCTTTCTTATATATTTTTTGTCCTTATCTGTATACTATACATGTATTATGATCAATTATGATAATAATCTAAATGCTTTAAAGACTTGAGTTAAAAGAAATAATAGCATATATCTTTTAACATTCTATACAAGATAATATACTTAATATACTGCAATACGAAATCATTTAACTCGCACAAGTACTTTTTTCTTGATTTAACAACAATACTGAAAATAATAGTGGAGACTAAAGAATTGTGGAAACAGCATTGCTTAAACGTTTCAGCTTAAGAACCAAGTTCTTTTACCGTTGACATTTATCTGAAATAAATGACTTTTTTTGAATACAGCTGTTCAATTTGACCTGACATATGCACGTCAAAACGGAATGTCACACGTTCCTGGGCTTGGTTTGTACCTTCGAGCAGACGAACATCGTGCCTCGTGAGCGAACTGACTTTGTCGTATTTCACGGCAAAATCTGTCTCGTCCCCAAAAGATTCTAAATTCTCGCCCATGCCGATCGAAGCTTGCCTGGTTGAACTTAATCTCACGACTTTGCTGTGTCCGCGAGTGCGGGCTCAACGAGTCCCGGCATTACGGGACAGGCCATGAGATGCATTCGAGATTCTCTATAAAATTAGAAAAAGTACACCTATGCACGAGGAGTCGCCCGTCAACCTCGGCTACACAGCTATCAACGAACACGGAACAATCAACAATCACGCATAACTGTCAATAACTATCAATTCCAGCCCCCAGGTGGCGAGTTTCAGGTCACGCGTGCGCCGTCGTGAAGCACGTCAAGAACTTAGAACTGCCACGTGACTAGAGTTAAGCCCAAGACACAATGCGAGGGAATAGCGATAAGCGGGGAGCACAGACTCTTGCATAACGCATAACACGTAATGCATAAGAAAATGTACCAATCAAAGCCCTCCGTTTCCTTCCTTTCCATGAAATAAAGAATTCTGATTGATTGAATTTCTTATGCATTACATGTTATGCGTTATGCAAAAGTCTGTGCTCCCCGCTTAAAGCCCATTATAGGAATAACACGATTTCAATCTATCAGAAATCGGATACACCGGAATACACAGTTTCTGATAGGTTGAAATTATGTTATTCCTATCGCTATCGCTATTCCCTCTCATTGGCTGCGTTCAGCAGAACGTTCGTTTTGCAACTGTTGGAAGTTTCCTTCGCGCTAATTGGATCATACTTTTAGATCTAGAAGAATGGTCCTATCTCAGCAGAC
>NW_017257727.1:165701-166105 GCF_001594055.1 Mycetomoellerius zeteki | reverse complement strand
TTAAGGCCGCAGCACAGACTCTTGCATAACGCATTATGCATAGTGCATAAGGGAATCGACCAATCGAAATTCTTCTTTTCCATGGAATGGGAGGAAAGGAAAGATTCTGATTAGTTGATTCGCTTATGCACTATGCTTTATGCGTTATGCATAGTGCATAAGAGAATTGACCAATCGAAATTCTTCTTTTCCATGGAATGGGAGGAAAGGAAAGATTCTGATTAGTTGATTCGCTTATGCATTATGCATTATGCGTTATGCAAGAGTCTGTGCTGCGGCCATTAAGCTAGTTCTACATTAGTCGCATCGCAATGTCGCAAGCGTTATGATCCAATCAGAATCGAGCTAACTTGATGTTGATTGGACCGCAACGCTTGCGACGCTGCGATGCGACTAATGTAGAA
>NW_017257727.1:89717-165324 GCF_001594055.1 Mycetomoellerius zeteki | reverse complement strand
GGACACAAGGCTTTACTCCGGACTTAATCCGGATCTACAATAGGTGTTTTAAGCCTTAATTCGTAAGAAATTGACCAATTATAATCGAATTCCAGGGGAATAATCGACTGTGATTCGTCCATTTCTTATGGCTTAAGACTTAAAACTCTATTGGAGATCCGGGGTTACCATCTGGGCTGCGTTCGGAAACATGCCCGTGTATCATTTTATCCTTGTTGTTCACCTAATGTTAAACAAGGATAAGATGATACACAGGGTACCCTGGGGTGCGATCTATTTGACGCGACAAATGTTTCGGAACTTTTGATTGACCAATCGGAAGAAAGAATTTTACTAACTGACCAATCAAAAAATGCTTCGAAGCATTCGCATAGCATCAAGAAAAAAAGAGTACGTATATTTTTTTTTAAATGATTATAATGCGGAAACGGAAAGAGGGGGTATAATTTTTCTCTGCGTTTTAAATGCAGGTATTTAATAAAATAAAACTCATAGAACTTAATTTTTATTGGAAATATTTATTAATATAATTTGGTAAACATATTTTAATTAATGACCAGAAGCAGTCAAAAAGAGTACGTGTATTCTTTAAAAAAAGTACGGTTGGTAACCCTACACGTGACCGATAAACCACGATATAAACTCAAGTTTTGATTTTTTTCCTTATAGCTGAATCTGTTGTTGAATCATGCGTCTGATTACATATTTTGTTGTGTAATGCAGAAAATATAACGCAAGGTTGGATCCTAACAACTAAACTTTTAGCACTTTTCGTCCTCTTTTCTTTCCAATGTTACATACGCAGTTGTTAGATTGAGGAAGTGATAAATACCGGTTTTTTATGACTGTTTACGACATTTAATACCAATTACATATCGCTGTTGATATCACGGCAAAATAAGTATAAAATCGTCCGTCTACAAAATAAAGAAAATTAACATCATGAGTTTACACTGGAAGATATTTTGGGGAATGAGACAAAGGTATTTTAGTTTCATCCTTTAGAAAATATATCTAACATTAATTGGAATAGTATTATTTTATGTAACATATTTTTATATGTACTTTCTTAAAATTTCATGGATTACTAATTAATTTTAGATCACAAATATCATCACTGCAATTGATAGTAAGAAATTATAACACCTGCCAGGAATCCACAGAAAAGAAGTATGGATCTTCTAAGAATGTGAAGAATCCTGCTATGTTATATACAACCTGTATTGCTATTGCTGCATCAGTTTTAGGTATATCTTATTACTCTCTAAAATACAAAAGAAACGTTTATGCTCTCAGCGCGACACAAAATGTAAAATGTGGTCAATTACGAAAGGACATGAAGACCTATACCTTAGAAGAAGTAGGAAAACATGATAGCAAAGAGAAAGGAATTTGGGTTACTTTTGGACAAGGTGTATATGATATAACAGAATTTGTCGATAAGCATCCAGGTGGTCCTTCAAAAATTATCATGGCTGCTGGAGGATCCGTTGATCCATTTTGGATGATATTTGCAAATCATAATACACCAGAAATACACTCCTTGCTGGAATCCATGAGAATTGGAAATATATCAGAAGAAGATGCCAAATCTAATAAAAGCGATCTGTATGATCCATATGCAAATGAGCCTATTAGGCATAAGGCTTTAAAAATCAACGGCAATAAACCCTTCTGTGCAGAACCGCCACCTTCACTATTAGTTGACGGTTTTCTTACACCTGTGTAAGTGTATTATTCAATTGGCTTTTTTCTTTATGAATATATAAACAAATTTCAATTAGCGTGTTATATTGATATTGCATTCTACTTTTTTTTCAGTCCATTTTTTTATGTGAGAAATCATTTGCCTGTGCCTGAGATAGAATTAAAGGATTATACACTAGAATTGGCAATAGAAGGGACAACTAAAAAGACGCTCGATTTCAAGACACTAAAAAAATATGAAAAGAGGACGATAACTGCAGCTGTAATGTGCGGCGGAAATAGACGTTCAGAAATGTCAAAGGTAGACCAATAAAAAATTACTGGTCAAGTTGCTCAAATTAGTACACAGTACTGAATTCACTTACAGGTAAAGCAATTGAAAGGTATAAGTTGGAACGTGGGCGCTATTGGCAATGCAACATGGACAGGTGTACGATTGTGCGATGTATTAAAAGATTTAGGAGTCAATGAAGATGCATTTAATCACGTTCAGGTATTTTCTGCAGTATAAAAGTAACCTGTTTTTCATAATATTATTAAATATAATCCTAAAAGTTATATGTTTAATTATATATATCTTATGCATATAAGCAATTTACAATTTGTATTAAAAATACATAAGAAAAATATTTTCTTCACCAGTTTGAAGGATACGATCTAGATCCATCTGGCATGCCGTATGGAGCAAGTATTCCGATTTCCAAAGCTATGGATCCTAGAGCTGATGTGATTTTAGCTTATGAAATGAATGGTGAATCGTTGAGCAAAGATCACGGATTCCCTGTTCGAGTAATTGTTCCTGGTGTCGTGGGTGCAAGAAATGTAAAATGGCTGAGTATGAAATATTTCCAAAATTTTAATATAATTGTACATAATTATTGGATTTGTACTTAACATCAAACTCATTCAACAGATAAAATTAATGTATCAAAGGAGGAGAGCCAATCGCAGTGGCAACAAGGCGACTACAAAGGGTTTTCTCCGAGCACGACTTGGGACAATGTAGACTTCAGTAAATCACCCGCGATACAAGAAATGCCTGTAGTATCGGCGATATGCGATCCGCAAGATTTAGACGCAGTCAAAATAAAAAATGGAAAAATTCAAGTGAAAGGTAAATATGAAAACAAAATAAAGTTTAAAATATCAATTTCATTAGGTTTGTGACAAGCATTGTATCCTAAATTTCTTAAATATCTATAAAATATAACTGTTACTATTTTATCAGGTTATGCATGGTCTGGTGGTGGTCGAAAAATAATTCGTGTTGACGTTACAAATGATAAAGGTGAGAAACAAGAAAATGAGACTAAAATCAGTTTTATTTCTAAAATTATTTTATTTCTTTAGCTGCATTTTAGGAGCGTGCTATCAGCACTGCTACGTCATTTTATCTTTTTATTATGTCTAATGAACGATAAAGATAAAACAAGCGCGGATAAAACCCCAGCTTTTTAATGATCTTTTATCATTGATTTTCTGTTTAATTATAAAGGTAAAACTTGGCATACAGCAGATCTGACGGAAGATCTTCAGGCAAAAGAAGGTCAGCACTGGAGTTGGTCATTATGGAATGTGGAACTTCCTGTGGATAAAAAATCGAGAGAAGTTGAAATCTGGGCAAAAGCTGTTGACTCATCGTATAATGCGCAACCGGAAAGTTTTAGTAACATCTACAACATTCGAGGATTGCTCTGCAACGCGTATCACAAAATTAGAATACAATTAAAACAATGAAAAATTGACTTTTCGTTAATCATTATGTGATACATTATCTATTTTAAGTCTTTAAGTTCTTGCAAGTCAAGAATTCGGTGCTTTCTATTTTATAACAAAATTTGTGATATTACGTTGTGATATTACTATTCAAAAATACTTTGTATTAGACCCACATAGTACAGCAGCGCTTATAAAGCACTAAAAAAGCGCTTATGCAGGTGCATGACTCTAGCAGTTTTTAGCGCTTTTAAAATCTATTATGAAAAGCGCACTATTAGCGCATACAATCAACACAAAATAAAGTTACTTCAGATAGAGTGAAAGAATTTGAGAAGATGGAAATAACAATAATTAAGTTTTAAACAAATCTTATAATATCGCGTTAAAATTTTTTCAAATTTTACTAGATATGTCTCTTATATATACAATTATTTTTAATTCTGCAATAGACGTAAACATTCCAACCATTTTCAGAAAAAGTCTCAGAGTATTCAAAGAGATAACTTGTGAGATAATAGGAAAGAATACTGTTATAGTTTTTCAAGTACGTCTCGAATGGTTTTCCTGTTTATGAGCAAATCTGAGATTCTTCATATCCTTACAAAACACCTCGATTCCATAAGAATTTTCTCTTTTATGCACCGCTGATTTTTTTCACTACAAATAGATCGTTAAACATTAGCCAGTATTCATAGTATATGCATTGTATGTATGTATATATATACAGGGTGTATCTGAAATAACGTACACTATATATACAGTGCTATTCCTAATAAAAAACTGAGTCAAAAGTCTACCATTTTGCAATTTTCACAATAGTTAACAAGATATTAATTACTAAAAATCGCTGAATATTGGTTTTCAATAATTTTTTATTCAAATATTATCAACTTTACAGAAAAACTGCAACAGACAAAAATCATCTATTTTCTTCTTATAAAACTCTAAGAATTTTTTCAGAATTTGTCATCAATTTTTTTTGTAACAAGTATTGCATTTTCTTATTTTTACCAACATGAGAAAATACGGTATTAAAAAATTCTGAAAAAATTCTTAGAGTTTTATAAGAAGAAAATAGATGATTTTTGTCTGTTGCAGTTTTTCTGTAAAGTTGATAATATTTGAATAAAAAATTATTGAAAACCAATATTCAGCGATTTTTAGTAATTAATATCTTGTTAACTATTGCGAAAATTGCAAAATGGTAAAGGACTTTTCGACTCAGTTTTTTATTAGGAATAGCACTGTATAGGAATAGACTAGTGTACGTTATTTTAGATACACCCTGTATATGTAACACATAATGAGATATAATGAGGTGATATACTTGTTTCTGTGTAATAAAAACTACTTCCAAAAACTTTTTGAACTAACTGGTATATTATTGATATATCGACAAAGAAAATAGATATTGAAAAATTTGTTAACATATCTTTTTTTTCTTGGAATCAAAATATTTTCTTCAGCGTCGAAAACGTGGAGAAAAATTGATGAAAGACGGCAAGAAGTGCATAAAATGCTTTAAAAAAAACTATGTAATGAAAGTGCATAACTGACAGCAGTTTTGAGAAATACAATCTGAAGAGCGCTTTGAAAGCGCTTTCCACGCGCTGCTGTGCTACATGGTGATATATTTAGAGAAAATTATGCTCTCTTGTTATCTTTTATATATTTTGTTCTTCAATCATTCTTTTCTCTAAACAACGATCAAAGTAATAACTTTAGATAGAAATTGTTATAATAATTGGCGACGCAAAGATTTCCCGAATGCTCCTAGTGACGAAATGTGGAACTAGCGTAAAGCAGACAAACTAAAGCTTCGTAGATTATCTTGTATAAAGTTAAATGTCTTTTTAAATTTATTTTTGAAATGTTATCCATAATAGATGTAGTAAAATTAACAGAAGGCTTTGTGAGACCCATGCATGAGGGTGAAGAAATTTTAAATAGTGGACTAATCATTTACGTTGGCAAAAAAGATAAAAAAGATACCACAGTGCAAGCGCTTGTCCTTAGAACCTCTGGCCTGAGCAGTCAGCATCCTTATTTAATTGAACTTTGGATTGATGTAGCAAAGAATTTTGGCTCAAGAGTTATAAATGAACAGTCTTTGGAATGTGGATGTCCAGCTGGGCAATCACAAAAATGTAAACATGTTGCAGTGATGTTGTTGCAGTAATGCTGTACTTGTCTCGGTTTGTTCACTTAGTTATTATATTATTGGATACTTTCATTGCAAAATTTTTATGAAAAATCATATAAAGAAGTTTGCTTAAATAAATTAGTCTTTTCTTAGAGTCGAAGAATCAGAACTAAACGATCTTTAGTTGCACTGACATCGAGCAACAATGGGGTTCATTAAAATCTGTTACTTTCAAGGAATATAAAGCAAAACTTTCTGAATTGTGTCATGTAAAGTCACAGAAAGATATAAACATATCAACTTTACCAGAGGTTACAAAGGAGATGGAGCAAAGATGGTGTGATCGATTAATTTATTAAGTTAATATTATATAAGTTAAATTAAGTTGTAAGCGAACCGCATAGTGTTGTAAAATATTTTCAACTCATAAATATAAATTTTTTATGATTTTTTTATATTTAAAATTATACTTAGTTACCACTTGCGGCCGCTAGGCGCACTGGGGAGAATCTTTGCGTCGCCAATAAGATTGGAAACGACGATGTACTTATAAGAGTACATCATCTAAATACGAGAAACGCCGATTTTCTGTCAAAGTTAAATTTATATGTATATATGTGTATTCTTTAAATGAATTTATCTCAGAAATATTGCGTTATTGTCTATTATATACAACTAAACTTCCGTTACTAGCGGACTTTCAACAAAATTATCGATCCAAAAATATTAATAATCTCCCCAAATATTCCAAAACCTGTAAAGAACTTATTGCAAAAATTATTACCTCGGCCGGGACGAAATTATTATATTTTACGATGAATTGATATTATATAATTATTGTAATTGTTATAAACAATTTTCAGTTTTGTAAGAAAAATTTGTTCAATAAAACTCGTGAAGTCAAAAAACTTGTGATAAACTGATGTTTTTTTATCTGTGAATCACATAAACAATAAAATGCATTTTAAATAAGGTATTTATTCTTTAAAAGAATAAAAGAAATTCTGATTGCTTTTAAATTCCTCTTCCATGCTTTTAAATATAGATAATTTATTTTTCGACATTGGCAATTCTGGTTTTGGAGGTACACGCTCACGCCGCACGAGGTCTTTCAATTCAAGTTGATTTTATAACCTAGTAATATTATTTTTTTTTTTTAAGCAATATCGTATCTAAAGACCTTTCTTGATCGAATTCCATTATATATATTCGTAATATATATAATATATACAAATTATAGAAAGTTTGGTGAGAATTGATATTGAATAAATCTTTGTTAATTTCCACAATTTTACATCTTTAAACCACGATGTAGATGTAACAGATCATGTAACATTGTGTCATGTATTACATTGAAATTTTGAATTCATATCATGTAGCAAGATTTCGGATTAAAAAATAAATATATAAATAATATTTTCATTAAAATTAGATGGAGAGAGAATTAGATAAATGTACAAGATATCTAATATTTCCTTTCTTTTAAAATGTCGTAAAAGCTATTTTGGAAGAATCTAATATTATCACATTGCATTATTATATATGAAAAGATATACATATATCCTAACGTATTTCTAGAATTTGAATATGTGAACAAAAGAAAATAATTTACCGTACTAATGGCTATGAGAAAAAGGAGTGGCTCTGGTGCCAAACGTCAACATAAATGCAAGCTAGTACCGATCTATGAGAGTTTCTTTAAAGGTGAAGACTTGACACTAGCTCATCCAAATTTCTGGAATGAACTGTTCCTTATTAAACCTATGGTATGTATCTCTAATTTTTTTAATTATTGTCTAACCTATGAGAGTATAAGTTAATTATAATATTTTAGGTACCTCACATCGAAAATGAAATTCTACATATGACATCGGAACAACTAAATGCCAGCAAAGAAAATTTAAATGCATTGGTATGCCATTGTGTCGATACATTAGTCGACGAACATCCATTTAGAATAGTATACGCGTTGCAAACTTTAGCAGCTGTTATCCAATCCATGTATAAGAAAGCCAACCAGGGAGACTATGGGTTTAATTTAATAGATATTCTTGTAGGCTTCGATTCTGCAGAACAGAGGATGACAACGTTAATGCAGCATTGCAATAATTTTTTAACAGGTAGATACATAATTATTAATAATTATATAGGCAACAAAAAATTATTAATAATTTGTATAAGTATATATCATCAGTTTAATGTTCTTGAAATAGATTACAATTTATCGGATTTATCCTATACTCTTTATTATATATATATATCAATATATGTATATATTATGTTATTTTAAGTAACTTTTTAAATATAATATTAGCAAGGAAACTAATAAAAGAATTCATGTTATTTAGGTGAATATCCGGACAGTTTAAAAGCTTTGTGCCTGAAATTGTTATTAATAATAGTTACTGGTATGGATAATATCAGTCAAAATACCTTACTGGAATACGTGATGTTAAACAGTGTTTTTGAATCGCTAATTCAAGTATGTTAAATATTTATAAATCATAATTTTTCTATGTTTATGCAATGAAATTTGAAACAATATTTGATCTTATGTATTAATAGTTACATATATTATTTTGTGTTATAGTTGTTGAGAGATACAGCTGCTAGAAATCGCCATGGTCATGATGCGGTTTTATTGTTAACGCTTCTAGTCAACTACCGGAAATATGAAAGCGCAAATCCGTATATCGTCAAATTATCAATTTTGGATGACGAATTAGCCTTAAATGGATATGGGCAAGCTATATCAAGTTCGTTGACGGAATTTTGCCGGCAATTTGCTCAACAAAGAGCAGGTATTTTATATAAATGCAATAGTAGTACTAATAGTAGTTTACTGTAATAATACAACTATTTAAATAATTAATATGTACCGTAAACATACTCCAGAATATAATAATAATAATAATAATACAATATATTTTCAGAAATACAAGCATCTTGGTTGTCTTCGTTAACTAGTATAGTTGGTAGCATGTTTGTTGGAGAGGAAGAAGCAAAAACGCAACAAGTTCGTGCAAATAACGCTTTACTTTTAGCTTTGTATGAAGCTACACACTTAAATCGTAATTTTGTAACTACTCTGGCCTATACGCAAAGCGATACTAGTGCACCTCCGTCGCCGAATAACACCCTGGGTCCAAATGCAGTAGCTCCTGGTGCTTCACCACCTGATGTGATGGCTCAGCCGTTCAATCTACTAGCAACCTTTCTGCAGTATTGGTGAGAGAAGAAAAAAATATAAAAATTAATATAAAATTATTAGTATATGTTTAGTAATCTATTGCTTAACGTGTTTATAAGATATCTGTTTGCATTATAGTTCGATAGTTATGCAAGTAATTCGAACGGAGGCTATAATGAACAATGTGAAGTTGTGCTTCTTGATACTAAGCTGTATCGCGGAGGACCAATACGCAAATAGTTTGATGCACGACGCAAATCTGGCATTCAGAGTTCAGTTACATAGAGTACCTATGCATCATCGAAAATTGCAGGACAAAGCAGCGCCTGCTCAGCCACTCGCAGCCACGTTACTCGGTATTGTTTTCATATCAGAAGTTACATATTCTCTCGAAATATCGTATATTAGAAATCAAATAAGGCAGAATTTATTAATAACTTTCAGCTTATAAAATATTACTTGAATATAAATTGTTTAAATTTTGAGAAAAATCGTAACGAATTAAAAGATATGTTTTAAATGCTCATTTCATTTTATTTAAAATGATTATTTTCTATATCGCTTCATTATAGATTTGCTCGTCGAATTTGTGACATCACATATGATGAAGAAATTTCCACTTGAGTTATATCATCAGTGTATCGGCGTTTTACAAAGACTGCTGTGTTATCAGAAGAGGTGTCGTGTCAGGCTTGGTTACCAGTGGCGGGATCTTTGGACCGCACTAATCAATTTACTTAAATTTTTAACAACACACGAAAGCCATCTTGTTAAGAAAATGAATATATTTCCTTTAGCTATTCAGGTAATAAGACATTTGAGAAAATGCATCGTCATACAATCGAACAAGATAATATTTTGATTACTTTTCAACAGGTAGTGAACATCTTAAATTTTTTTATTACATATGCTGATACATTCCTATCGTCACCCAATAGTTACGATGAATTATTTTACGAAATTATTCGAATGAGGCTTATTTTTACCAATCTAAATGCCATGGGTAAGTCGATAATAGTATAAGAATTTTAGCACTATAAACGAAATAGTGTTTTAACGAAAAATTAGTGTTATAACGAAAATAAAATATTCTATATAAAAATATTCTAGCACTCAGGTATTCGACTAGTGAATCGTATGAGTACAAGGAACACGCACTTAAATTAACCAATTCTCTCGTTAATGTGAGGGATATAGTAAATCATTTTCCACCAAAGATAGCTGCGTGGCTAGCGAAGGAAAGTTTGTCGACACCAACGGAACAACAAATTCTAGCTATTATAATACAGAATTACGATAGTCTCGCTTTAAAACTGCAGGATAATTTGGATCAATACGAGAGATACTCGGAAAAGCCTAATCATACTGCATTTTTTGAGGAAATGGTAAAATAAAATGCATAATTCACACACACACACACACACACACACACACACACACACGTCTTGCACTATGGTTTTCTTATATATTATTCTTATATATGTTATTATTTTTAGGTAACTGGAGTGATAGTGGATACACGGGCTTCGATAGATCTTAATTCTTTAGATACGCAAACTATATTAGAAGAGCTTTCAAATATTTCATAATGTAAAAGTGTATACATTGCAATATATTTTCAACATTGTGGTTACACTATATTATTATAACATATCCTTCTCTTGCATATTCCCAGCTAGTTTTTCTTATAAATTAATCAAAAGTTAGATATATCATCGTCGATATATATATTTTAAGATTCTTTATAATTTTTATTTTTTATTATTCCTTAAATAGGCCATATATACATTAGATCTAGAAATTATCCTATCTCAGCGAATAAAACCTACAGTTACAAAATAAATATTAGTCTTATTATATAAATTCTCAATATTGTGTAATAATAATATTGTGCAATAATATTGATCATGCGAAGACTACATTGAGAATTTATATAATAAGACTAATATTTATTTATGATTAGGAGGTTTTATTCGCTGAGATAGGATAATTTCTAGATTTAAGAGTGTAATCCAATCGGGGTGCAAAACGCTTACTAAATACTGAACGCGACCAATGATACAATATATTTCACAAACCTTCAATATAGTCTTCAGACGATCAATAATATTGTGAAATAATATTGATCGTCTAGGGGCCGCTTAAAACCCTGGGCCTTTGAGCTCCCGGCGCCATTTGACAGCAAGTATTCGAGCAATATCTGTGTCATTTCGCTTCAGTGTAAGATTTGAAAAGTCACGAGTGATAAGGAAAGTATGTCTAGTAAAATTGAGAAGGCATTTATTCTTCAATGTATAAAAGTTTACAAGTTTATCTGCATTATGGGATATTAAATCAAAAGATTACCGTAATAGACAAAAAAAGAATGATGCTTATACAATTTTAATTAATAAAAATCAAGAAAAATATTCAAAAGCAACTAAAGAAGATGTCACCAAAAAATTCAATTCATTAAGAACAAATTTCCCAAAGAAGTTAAAACGAATAAACGATGCCAAACGAAATGGAGCTGGTACTGATGATGTGAAAGAGTAAACTTTATGGTATTTTGAAGAAATGCGTTTCCTTCAAGAAATAATGCGAGACTCACATAGCACAATAGATCAATTTAAGGAAATAGAAGAAGATAACTTATAATTAATGTAAGTAATTTATATAACAAAAATTTATTTGTATAAATAAATACAGATTTTTTATCAACAAAATTTATTTTGTGAAGGAATTCTCCTCTTGTTAAAATAATCAAAAATTATTCAAAATTTCTTGGTTATTTACTTGTAGATATATATATAATTATATTTTTAATAAAGCGTTTCTTTTATCTCTGATGTCTTTCTGCGTGTATTATTGCTCTGTAATTCTATTACAATAATATCAATACTTTGAGGTAATATAGCACTAATGAATTTTAGATTTTCAAAAGAATTTTCAATAAAAAAAGTAGTGTAAATAGACAAACGCTGATAGAATGGCATTTTACATGCAAGTCTCAATTTTCTCGATTTAGGTTCAATCATGATCAACGTCTTATCAGATATTGAACTATTTAAACGTAAGAAATTTTAATTATTGTTAAACTTGCTAACTCTTCATTCATTAAATTATGTACATATATTTAAATAATATGAAGGTTAATAATATAAAAAAATCGATATTATTCACAAAAATGTACGATTTATACATTTGTTGTAAAGAAGTATATAATATACAATATTCACTAGCATTTCAATTTCTTACATACATACTGTATACATTTATATCTCTAATCTTTAACACTTATATTATCGAAATAATCATTCATCTGATCTAATGATAATTCATGATAAGTTGAATTATTCACATCATGAATTTCAAATAAAGGAATCGATTGGGTTGCCGCTTTGCCAATGACAATTATGTAAGGATAACCCGATTGACGCGCAAACACTAATCGTTTACCAATCGTGTAATGCGTGCGATCGTCCAATATTGTGTCAATATTACGTTTATAGAATATCTCAAATAGCTGTTCAACATAAGCAGACGTACTTTCTTCTTTGCTTCCAGCCTGTAAATTTCAATGTAGTAAACAAAGAATATTTTTTAATAGATATACAGCAATATTTTTTATTTTACCTACCTTTGGTGGTATAATGCATACTGTATATGGTGCTAACTTTAGAGGCCACCTCATCTCATCATTTGTTGACAAGATTTCGACAACTAATGTAATGATACGACTTAATCCTAGACCGAAACAGCCCATTACCATAGGTGTCGGTTTATTCTGCTCTATAATTGTCGCTTTTAATGGCAGTGAATACTTTGTGTCTAATAAAAATGTATGCCCTACCTGCAATTACCGTTTGTGCAATGTAATATATTTTTATAACGTTCGCATGCTTATATCTTTAATTTACATCAATTAGTTGTTAAATAAAATATAATTTGTTAAAGAAATTTTTACATTACCTCAGCAGCAGTACATGAATGCAATTCATTTTTACATTCTGGACAACTCGTCGTCTTAGAAATACTTTGATTAATAGAGAAATGGCACGATGGACACTGAAGTATCGTGTCTTCACCGATATCAGAAACGTAATGATATTCATGTGACATCAGACCTCCAATTGTTCCCACATCACCTATGCCTTTTAATAATCATCATTAAATAATTCTACAAGGTCGTCCCAAAGTTGGTAACTGTATATCTATAAAATACGTAGATTCTAATATACAATTAGAAATGTTAATTACTTTTTGTATATTTTATACCAATCTGCCTAAAAATATTATTATAAGACTCGCAGACTAAATCATATGTATGTCGTGCGTTGTCCAAGCTAGTATCAAACGTGTATAAGTCCTTCATGATAAATTCTCGACTACGTAGGAAACCAAGTCGTGGTTTCATTTCGTCTCGCCATTTGCTAGAAATTTGATATAACTTCAAGGGTAATAATTTAGTGGAAATCTGGACAGATTGTCCTTCTGACGATACCAAATCACAGATTGCTTCTTCATATGTCTATAACAACATAATATTATTTGAGAAATTTCAGATTAAACAAAAAAATGAATATATTATATTGGTGTAAAAGATTCATCTTATTAGTTAACAGTTTTTAAGTAATTTCTAGAAAATAATTTTTCAGTTTTTCTTCAAAAAAACATAAAATTTTATCTGAAATAGTACTTGATAGAGGAAAATGTATTACAATATATTTCTTACTGGACTCAATATATATTCTTTCTTGTGTCTATCCGTAATTGTAAACAGTTCGGTTATGTTGGAATCATATCTATCAGTTTTCTTCCACAGCGCAGCAGGAGTTAACGCTGGAAGTAATATTTTTTGTGCACCGATATTTGTCATTTCTTTGTCAACAATATCGATTAATTTATTTAAAATTCGTATTCCTAGTGGCAATAGAGCATACATGCCAATGCTAAGTGGTTTAATAATTCCATAATTGATCATTAACTGAAACAAAAAGATTAAAGATAAAGCATTTAAGTTGAAGAAAACCTGTCGTTTAATTCAGGCATTTTTATTTCCATTTGATGACACAAGACAAATAACATTTTGTCTTTGTTAATCATTGAATGCCAAAAAAGATAGAATATTTATATTGACTTGTGTCACTAAATGAAAAATACTCATACAAAAATTAAAGAAATATTTGGAACTAAATATATATGTTAAAAAAAACTTAGTTTTTAATAATAAATTTGTTTAAGAAATTTACATCTATTGTTTTAAGAAATACTGTCTTAACATTATAATTATATATCAAGTAAATGGTTTTTATCAATTAAACAACACTATGAACAAAATATTTACCTAAGTATTATCAAGAAATATTTAATTAATGTTTATAAAGGTATATGTACCTTATGACTTTTAGATGTAATTTCTGTCTTTTCTTCGATATTCAATGATCCCCTCGTTGGTTGAAATATTCTGGACATCCTAGTCAGATTAATAATTTTCGTTTTACTTGCCATTTCTGAAAATGTTTATACAACAACAATACACGTGGATAACCGGCTAATCACATATAACGTTCACGGGTAATTTCCTTTCTAACCCACTGAATACAGCTGCAGAATAATGTAGATTCATATACTCGATCATAGGGCGGCGCTAAACACGCACTATACAATTGTTTTTTTTAAATGTATTGCAGCATCATTCATAAACATCTTACATAAATCACCAACGAGATGTTTAAATTTTAAATCTTAATGAAATTATCATAAATTAAAAGTAAAGAGAACATTATATTTATTTGTTATATTTATTTGTTTTAATTTGCTGTATCAATATCTCTAACATTCGAAACAAGACGAATATTTATTCAGCGGTGCAGCTAGGCTAATATTATTTGCTTTTCTGATGTTTAAATGACATTTATGACAACATTGACGTCAAAATAACGTGCTCGCTACTTGGAAAGAACAAAGTCGATTATGTAACTTGAAATGAGGTGAAAATTACAAAAGTGAGCGAATTTACTAGAATATATTTTTATTGATCAACTCTGTCTATATAATATGAAATGTTTCCCAAATATTTGATTTTCTGGACATATATTTATATTTCAGAAATATTTTATGAAAAATTTCTGAAATATTTCAATGCAAGATTTGAAATATTTCAGAAATTTTTCATAAAATATTTCTGAAATATAAATATATGTCCAGAAAATCAAAGTTTTTAAAATATTCTTTTCTCACAATAATATTTGTACAATATTTCAAAAATATTTTAGTGAAATATTTTAATGCGATATTTTTTAATGTTTTACAAATTAAATGTTTATACGAAATATTTCTGAAATATTTTATTGAAAATTTCAAAAAATGATTCACATAAATATTTCATGCTGTGTAGTAAATTAATTTGCTCATTTTTGTAATTTTTACTTCGTTTCGAGATACACACTCGACTGCAAGACCAATTGAATACGCGGCTATCGCAAACCTGTTTGTAAACACGCCTCAATATCTCCCTCTTCCTCTCGTTTCCCTATCGCGTAGATGACGAGCGTTATCGCATCGCGCGATTGTACGCTAACTTCGCACCGTTTACTCAAGGTTGCGTTCCAAAACTCGACTCTGCCACAATCCAAATATTATTTTATCTTTATTGTTCACCGAATGTCGAACGAGGTTAAAAGGTACTCGGAATTGACAGTCAAGTTTTGGAAACGCGCCTCAGGCAATTCCGTCGTCGCGGTTGCCCGTCGCGCGTATCATTTCAGTCCAGTTCAGTCCGGTCCGGTCAGTCAGTGAGTCGCGAGTCGTGCCACCGGTGGCTGTGAGAACGGTGCAGCGTGTGTGTTTAGAATTTTCGGAGTCGTGCGGATGCGCTCGCCTTCTTCTCCGCCTTCGCTTGCTCTCCCGGCGCCTTCCAGTCGTTGCCGCCGTCATCGTCGCAACACGTATTCATACGAGGACCCGCACGTCACGACAGGCACACGATGTCGAGGGACGAGCCGTTTCACAGTCTTTTCACAGCGACGGACAGTATCGACGGTATCTGGCCCTTCCTGCAAAGCGTGAGTTTCACTCGTCTCTTTCATATCTCTCTCTCTCTCTCTCTCTCTCTCTCTCTTTCTCTTTCTCTTTCTTTCTCGTTTTCCTTTTTATTCATTTCGTTATTCCTCCGCCTTGTTGCGGAGCTTCGCTCGTTGTTTCCAGTACCGCGATGACAGTCCTCGCCAGTCTCATCAAGCTTGTTTTTCTTTCTCTTGTTTCCTCGAGCGGACCTCTGGATCTTGCGTCGACGACGTCAACTGACCGCCTATTAAATCCGAATTTTTTCCATTTTGATCACGGCTGAGAAGACGAGAAACGACTGGAGTCGCGGCTCCAAAAAGCAGCGGCGCAGTATGCCGCGCGTTGATTACATGTATTCTTTGTTTCGCGATAATTTTCGCGTGCCGCTTTGATATTCGATGTCAAAAACATATATATACAAGACGTGCATCCTCTCGAGCCAGTTATGCTCGTTCATATCGTAATCGGGATTACGCACGTGATTCAGGGAAATACGCCGCGGGACGCGACATCAGTCAAAAGCTTTTTACAGTCCTCTTTTTATAGTCCTCAATCAGATTTATCATACTTTTTACAATCCTCTTTTTATTAGTCGGACTTGTTATACTTTTTGTAGGATTCAAATTAATTAAAAATGTATTACAAATAAAAAAAATTAATTAAAAAACTATATACGAGCCAAAGTTAGTTGTTTTGTTAGAATGTATGTTTAACAACTTTAATTTTTTCAGTAGTTTTATAATTTTTAGTTTTTAGTAGTTTTAATAAAGTTTTTAAAAATAGTTTTATAAAATATATAATGGTAATAAGGCTCAATAAATTAAATATAAATAGGTAATAGGGCTACGAGCCAAAGTTAATACATGTGGTCAGATTTAAAGAATAAAAATAAAAATAACATAAACATACAATAACTTTAATCTAAATGCCGGCAATAACAACAAACGTTTCGATCCGCATCGGATCCTTCTCAATGTTAGAATTGAATACAAAAAAATTGTATATAAAATTAAAAATTATAATTCAGAAACTTCCTTCCTGTGAGATGAGAGGGAAGTTTCTGAATTATAATTTTTAATTTTATATACAATTTTTTTGTATTCAATTCTAACATTGAGAAGGATCCGATGCGGATCGAAACGTTTGTTGTTATTGCCGGCATTTAGATTAAAGTTATTGTATGTTTATGTTATTTTTATTTTTATTCTTTAAATCTGACCACATGTATTAACTTTGGCTAGCCCTATTACCTATTTATAAATAGTTTTATAGTTTTTTAGTTTAATAATTTTTATTTAGTAGTTCAATTTTTCATTTATTTAATAGTTTAATGCTTTAGTTCAATGCTTTTAGCATTAAACAATTAGCTTTGGCTCGTACAGCTCTTTAACATTTTTTTTTATTTGTAATACGTTTTTAACTTAATAATTAATTTAAATCTTTTAATTTATTTAGTTTGGTTTGTAATCTATTTAAATTATCATCTTATTGTTAAAAATGTATTATTCGCGGAATTTGGAGGAAGAGGGAAAAGGAGAAAAGATATGGAAGAGGAAAAGTGAGAAAAAGTTAAAGCAGATGTTGCATCTCGCGATTGAAAGATAAGAACAGAAGAACACAGAGAAACACTAGGGAATTAAATGCGGAAAGCGCGAGTAAAAACGAATTTTTTGCAACGTTTTTCGGCTTATAATCCAGAAGAGGAATCGCTGGACGCACCGCAAAAAGAAAAAAACATAGAATTACGCAGCAACGAACGTGAAAATTATACGATTCACTGAAGGTGAAGGCGTATGCATGTTTATACGATTTAGAATGAAAATTTATGTGCGGTCGCACGATTTGTCACAAAAATATGCTCCTTTCCGTTCTGAATTCTTATCATTTCCATTTTAAATTCATTACAAATGCAAATACGTTCTCATTATAAACTTAAATTCATATACAGTTCCATTAATGCGTTTCTGTCAATACAGACTGACTTTAACCTTGTGGTTTAATTTACTTATTATCTCTTTCCAGTTCTAAGAATGAGAACTAGAAAGAAAGCAAAACAAAAACGGCATGTAAGATTAGAAATCAAGCATATAAGGATGCAAGGAAATAAATACACAGAGATAAAAAATAAAGAATTAAGAAAAGGATAAAAAAAATTAACCAAAATTAAAATTAATTTACATCGGCAGAAATGGGAGCATAAATCGTACAAGCTTCGTGTCATTAATGCCCGTTTCTACCGACTTGTACTTCACATCTTTTCCTAAGAATTAGAAAAAGGTGAAGTACAAGTTGAACCGAGATTAAAGTTAATTTACATTGAATAAAACGAACATTGCTTTATCTTTTTCTAATTCCCCGAATTAGAAAAGAAGAGTTAGTTGAACCAAGATTAAAATTAAACTGCATTGGTAGAAACGGGTATCACGCAATACCTACGTATAATATTTGCGTATTATCTACTCTGTATATCCATACGACATCCTCACGTTCCAGATTTCTGCGGCGCGTAATTCACATTCGCCGCTCCGGCAACTTTCGTTTCCGACGCGGCCGGCGGCGCCGGTCGTCTTACATTCGCGTTATGTTACATGTATACATTATTGACACGTCGAGCCTTGAAGATCTAGCCACGAGTCCTTTATCTTATCGCCGGCGTCGCGTGCGCGACGAGACGCGAATTAGACGGGAAGCGAGAATAGAAATTATCAATCGGCTTCTGCCGACACCGCGACTTTTATCATCCTGGACGAAGAGGTGGCGGCAATTATAAATTGCCGATTATATCGGCGCTCTATTTTCGTCATGGACACACTTCGTTCTCAAGGGCGTCCCGTCACTGAGACTCGTGCGGTCCCTCGCGAAAATGCTGCGTAATTTGGTCTCCAGAATCTCTCTGGATATTTTTAAACAGTTATCGCGCGCCGTGCTTTCGAGTGTTTTCTTCAATCCTTTCTTCGCAAGATTACCTTGTGCGAGTAATAAAATCGCTAAAACGATAAGAAAGGGGGGGGGAGCGAGAAACATATGTTGGAATAAGGTACTACAATTTTGAACACGGTGCAATTCTAACAAAGGCAGTTTCACAACTGTTGTCGGAACCTATTTGATTCTCTATGAAATATGTTGTTAAACACGAAAATCTAAGACACGTATTTTTTATACATGCGCTAACTCATGTTTAAGGGGTGAAACACCCCTTTGAAGAAAAAACGGTATTTCTATTTCGAGCCGAATACCGCCGGAAATATAAAAAACGGAAAAAATTTTTTTTAACAAAAGTTATACGGTTTCAAGAGTACTACAATCTTGGGAAGAAAAAAAATTAAATTTTTTTTTCAAAGAGGTTTTCACCTCTTAAACATGAGTTAGCGCACGTATAAAAAAATAGGTGTCTCTTAAATTTTCGTGTTTAACAACATATTTCATGGAGAATCAAATCGGTTTCAGACAGTTGTGAAACTTTCCTTGTAAGTGAATGAAATAAGATTTGAATCTAATTTTTGAGTTTAGTTTTTTCCTGTTTGGTGATACCCTTTTGTACACTTCACACAATGAAATCAGGTTTATCAAGCTTGAACTTCGAAATTGGATTTAAGGCTGGTATTTATAATAATTTTTATTTTAAAACCATCTTAAGAGTAATACTGTGTTTATCTTAAGATACTAATATAGCTCTCTAATTAGTTTATGACATCTTAAGACAGTTTTAAATATAAAAGTCGAGTATGGATATCTTGATTTAAATCTTATTTTGTTCAAAATTATATCATTCGAAATTGTACCATTTTATCCTCCTTTCGCTTTTGCAGCTCCGCTAAACATAGTGAAAGGATATTTTGGGAGATAGGATTATAGTACAGTTTTCCTATTTAAAGATTAGGTTTCGATGTCAGTTTCATTTACTTTGGATTAGCATTGCGTTTAGCAGAAAAAGCAGCTTTGCTGTTGTAAGATTCTTCAACGAGATTGGTTTATATATTTAGATCTATTGAGGAACTATATATATAAATAAGTGCAAGAATCAATTATATTAAAAACTCTTGCTCAGTTATATTAAAGTCTTGCAATTATATTAAAGAACTCTTTAATGTAATAATAATATAGCTCCAAGATTCTTATATATTTCCAAGATTATTTAATATAATTACAATTATGTTAAAGAACTCTAATATAATAATAACACTTGCAAAACTGCTTTTTTGTTAAATGCAACCATTAACGTATTTTGTGTGGATATATTGTTGCAGATCGATTGGAGGGATCCATGGCTAGCTGCACTATTGACTTTTCATATTGCCGTCACAATGACCGCGTTAATGACAAGGAACCATGCGAATTTTCAAATGATCCTGTTTCTCGTGCTCTGTAAGAGTCTACCGTAATTTACCGCGATGTTTGCCTAAGTTACCGCAATGTTACCACAAACTCTGTTTCTGTTTCAGTACTCCTGGTTTATTTCTCAGAAAGTATTAACGAGGTTGCGGCAACAAACTGGATGTACGTATTCAATTGCGATCGTGGCTTGTCAAAGCGATTTTTTTTCTTTCCTCTGGATTTTTCCTTTTAATAATCTCCTTAACAACTTTCACAGGGTATTTTCTAGACAGCAGTACTTCGACTCACAAGGCTGGTTTATATCCATCGTTTTCTCCGTGCCCATTTTAATGAACTGCATGATCATGGTGGTGAGTATATTAACATATATTAGAGATTCGATTTTGAACGAATACGCATTCTAAAAGTTCGACATGTGCATATAACGTTATGACCTTTCAGGCCAGTTGGCTTTATCAATCCAGTCAATTAATGACGAGCCTGAAGCGAGCTCAGTTGCGGCAGCAAGCCAAAAATCGCCAGACGAACGGTGAGGCGACAAATGAAAGAACGGTTGCTCGACCTCGCCAATCGGATGGCGAGGCGACAAATGTGAGAACAACTGCCCGACCTCGCCAGTCAGACGGCGAGGCAACGAACGAGGTAACGGCTGCCCGACTGAAACACGAGTGAAGATCCGAAGATCTAGTCATAACACGCGGCGAAACGAGAGTGCAAGACATACGTGCTATTTAATTTAAGGACAAGAGAGAATCGCTAAGATTATATTTACGTCGACTTACAGCTAGATTTCACAAAGCGCTGTGTATTCTTAGCCATCGTCGACTCGGTAATCGTTCTGAACTCGACCGTGAAACGCCGATTAGCCAGTTTGATATTACACGCGAAAACTTGCGCAACAGAAAAGGGAGGGGGAAAATACATAGAACAATACATCGGTGCAATCAGAACGATAATGCACGTCGGAGTTGCCTAGTCAAAGTCTCCGTTAGAACATACCTCCCGACATCGTGCCGTATTACACACAACGATTTTATGGAATTAAACCATTTGATGCGCGAAACGCAACTGGATTGATGACAGATAATCGGCCGTGCTACGAACAATAACTACGCAGAAGGAGCACGGCAATGTGGCAAGCCACGTGTTTGTTCTTGTCTTATCATTTAAAGCCGACTTCGATCAAACAGTAATCATAGCTATTATTTTTTAGCAACTATAATTAGTTGTTAAAAAATGATAAGAAATTATATTATTACTTATAATCAGCAACTAATTGCCTATCAGAAAAATGTCCAACTGTTATTATGCAATTAGCGTAGCGTCTGTGATCTTTAATTTTTCTTTCTACGTGCAGCGGAAATGAAAAAAAAATTAATGATTTTGCTTATGCTAATGCTAAATTGCAGATATTA
Organism: Mycetomoellerius zeteki; assembly: GCF_001594055.1. Classification (NCBI taxonomy): domain Eukaryota; kingdom Metazoa; phylum Arthropoda; class Insecta; order Hymenoptera; family Formicidae; genus Mycetomoellerius; species Mycetomoellerius zeteki. The sequence goes on along the minus strand of NW_017257727.1, from coordinate 143,768 downwards.
TATAATATATTCGTCATAATACCATCGGAGGCAATTGATCGGAGATTGATCGAGGTCGCCCATAAAGAACATTCCACTAGTTTATTCACATTGTTTTGATATTTAGACACTGATCGTGAAAATCAAAGTGTTCTTAATATGTGTAATTAACGTACTTATTACATAAAATAGCGCAAGCACGTCACTTTTATTGTAATAGATCCGCTGTAAAGAGACATAACGCATTAATTAAGAACCCAGATAACACAATAACAAATGCGTGAGTGTGTGTGTGTGTGTGTGTGTGTGTGTATGTATGCAGGAGGGAATTTTGCGTGAATTTTGCAAGTGCAGGTAACAGCCTTCCACGAGTCGTGCTTCACGATTTTGACGAAGGAACATAGGACGTACCAAGGTATGGCGTGTTGTGTTGTTTTTAATTGTATATTGTATATTGATGTAAATCAAAGCGCATTACTTTGCCGCCTTTATATTTAATATAACGTTTAATATAGCGTTTAATCGTTTTAAGGTAATAAAAGAGTATTTGTTCATATAAGTCTCGCGTTTTGCTCTTCTGTCGCATTCTTCGTTCGTCCTCCTTTCGTAACGCTGACTCGGCAAATTGCAAATCTTATTAAATGTACTTGAACGCATACGGATTCGTTTTTATATGTTTTCCTACGTAAGTATCATTACAGATGACTCATGCAAACGCTATGCGAAGTACTATTGGCACGCTTAAGACAATAAATCTGAGATAATCATGATAATAACTTTCAGTTATAATTATGTTTTACAAATATCCCGATCATTTTTTTTAAACCCATTTTACGATTTGAGGATCGAAGTCTGATGTGTTTCTAACTTTTTATACAGTGTATTTAATGTACAAGAGTCCATTTTAACGTATATTTTATATATTATTTAATTTATAGATAAAAAAACTAGTTAATTCTTAAGTATATTGTAATAAATTAGTTTATTTTTAAAGATTCAATAAACGTTGCTCGTGTTTTTTGACCTTTCTAATTACTAATGTTTGCTTAGCAATCTCGAGCTAGATATTTTATATATTTTAATTTTATTTAAGTATTCTGACTTCGATTCTTTTTCGTATTACGCCGCAAATAAATAAAATAATCTTCTGACATTCTGAATTATAAATCGTATAAAATTACTATTTAGCCTATATATATAAATATTCTAAAATCGTCCTCTCCGAGGAAAATTTTACAATACGATATAATATAATATCGACATAATACAGTATACGTTACATGTACATTATATATATCAAACAAAATTTTTTTGGTGAGGACGTTTTGGAATGTAAATAATCCTAAATAATATTGAACGCTCGAGAAACCAAAACTGTATTATCCATCGAAAAAATTCGCAAATGTGGCTATGTAGTTCACTCCTCAAATCCTAGAGGGCTTAGATTTAAAAGATGGCTTGCGCTCAGTTTCTTTTCGATAACAGCATGTATCTGTTGAATGACAAATTATAATATTTTTCTTTAGCAAAAGTGTGTGATATTCAACAATTCGATGGTATTTAATTTAAATTACTTCACGCTGATACGGTGACAGAACTGACAGGTATCGAACATGTTTCAACGTTGTTGCTCACTCGTGTCGACGGCACGGCCGGTCGCGATAAACTTAATTAGATTTGTCTCAAAAAGCGGCGGGCCGAGACAATGCGTGTCGAAGGAGCTCGAAAGAGATGTCGAGAGAGCCTCCTCTAAATCGAGTGTCTTGTCAGAACCACCAAAGATCGAGGATGAAAGTCACGTTCTGGAACTGCGACCTAACCTAAATAATAATACAAACATAGCTTCGTTTGCTCGTGAGGACTATTTAGATGATGCTGACATAAACTTGCCGCATCCCCTGGACGAGTGCAGCGAAGACCTGTCAGACATTGGTTCACCTCTTACTCCGACCTTCAGCTTCGCTAAATATGCGAACAAGTCCCGCACGATCCAGAAGCTGACAGACCTCGGAGTCAGTTTGTACAAGTTCGAGGAAAAAGAAGGGATGGTCGAGTATATCCTGAACCTCGACTTCGATCGAGATATAAAACCATACATAAGGTTCCTGCATGACTGCAGAGTACCTGCCGATTACTTAGGCACATTTATTACGAAGAATCCAAACATCTTCAAGGAGGACATAGACGATCTACACACGAGAATAAGATACTTGAGGGCGCACAAGTTCAGCGTGTCAATGATAAAGACGATAATCTGCAAGAATCCCAAGTGGCTCTTGTTCAGTACAAAGGATATAGACGGTAGACTCGGCTACTTCCAAAGCAACTTCAAGCTCATAGGCAACGAAGTCAGAACTCTAACAGTCAAAGGACCCAAGGTAGTAACGTACAGGATGATACATCTAATGGAAAACACATTTAGTATAAAGGAAGAGATGGGTTTCGATCAGATGCAAGTGAAGAAATTGCTTCTCACACTGCCTAGATTATGGAGCAAGAGTAAGCGCATGCAGCAACATGATTTTAGAATTTATGAATTGACCTGATTTCTTAAATTGTGCTTTCAGATCGTGACAGATTGCTAAATACGTTCGATTATGCTCACAGCGAAATGCAGCTGCAACATGATTTTATTACGCAGATGCCACAAATTTTACTTTGTCGAAAAACTAGACTCCAACAGAGACATTTGTTTCTGGTGGAAATGAAAAAGGCACAGTATGATCCTTCTAAACCAATGTATGTTTCACCACTAGCCTTAATCAGTGGTACAGACGTCAACTTCTGTAGAGATATCGCAAAGACGTCTATTGATATTTACAATGCGTTTCTCAAAACGTTTTAATTATAATATAAATGTAAATAAATGTTAATAGATACTTTTTGTTTTTAAATTATTTCTGGAAGTGATATTCCATGAGAATTCAATAGGCTTTTGTATATTTTGTTAGTTTTTATGTACATCACATATAAATAAGTTTTTACATCGTTAAAACTAAAAAATTATCGTCTTTAAATAAAAAGGAGTAAAATATATGCCATTATATTAATAAGTTATGTATAATTTCTTTTTTATATCGTATGAAAAAGATACTTTGTAAATATTTCCAATTGCTCTTATAACTAAGTATCGTACAATATGACCACGGTTTTGTTATTGCGCCTGGCTTAGCAGGAGACACTACTGTGTCTCCTGATTCGAGATACTTTTAATATAAACGAAATGAGAATAATTACATTGAATAAAAATGGTGCAACGAAAATGCACCATTGTCTAGAAAATTCAATCTTCAATAGAAAATCGAGATTTTTAATAATACTTCTTTTTAATTAATCCTACACTGTTAAAAATGTATCCATTACATGTAATGGAAGCAAATTTCTTTTTTTTTTTAACAGTGTAGTTAATCTGATTATCCGTCTAAGGCCGTGTCGCATCAACGATTAATACTAATTCCAATCCATTTTCAGCGACTAATCTCACTTATTTGGAGACGATGCTCACATTCCGAAATTATTTGAACACGATTATATTGATGAAAGAAGAACAAAATTAGGATCGGAACAGGATAATCAATGCTGCTGCATTCGGACCCAAAGTGTTTAATTGTACTTCCCTAACTCTATCTTCCTTTGTATCGCACGCACCGAATGATAGAGCAGCGAATCGATTAGACCGGCCACAGTGAACACACCGCCAATGATCGCGCAAGTGTTCGTCGCGAAGTGCCCGAATGAGTTCGCCTTCTCCGTATACTTTACCATGAGCGGGCTCAACTCGTAGTTGAAGAATACACCCGGCATCCCAGATTCGCCAGTAAGCAGGGATATCTTTTTCGAGTGTCGCGTTACGGAAAACTGATTTGTGAGGAGGGTTGAGCCATCCGCGCGGACGTACGTTGTCGGGACAATCTTGATGTAATGATAAAACATCATAGCGGCTGAAAACAGAACAATAGCGTCGTATATTGACGAAAAAAACTCGGATTAGGACGGATTTTTTCAATATGCAATTATGTATGTATATGTATGGATAAATTACGAGAACGGATTTGTAAGAGAACTTGTTCGTGGATTTAAATCCCCAATTTTCGAGAAAGAAGCAATTTAAAAAGTTTCTTAATTTGTTAAAAAGTAAAAGCGTTCTGATTTATATATTATCCTTTAAAGGGGTAAGTAAGATTATATTCTATAAATAATACAAGTACATTTCTTAATTTTTCTCTGAGAAAATTTTATATTTTGCTAAGTTAGTGCTCCAAAATTTATAATTCTGAACATACTTGATATGTATCGAGTTGATATGTATGTTCATGTCTTTCTTTTTCTATTCCTATTAAAAAAAAAAGAGGTAGGTGGGAATGCACACACTTTAAGAGGATACTCGGAAATTACAATTCTTAGCATTAATAATTAGTTCTTATATTTAAGACCGTTTTAAATACAATCTCAAAATCGTCATAAGTTATAAGTCAATCATATCATTTTAAGACCATTTTAAGTAATTCTTAAGATATTTCTTAAGATGCTAATACAGCTCTGACTGGTTTACAACATCTTAAAACTGTACTTAAGACAGTCTTAAATATAAGAATCAACTATGAATATCGACCAGAGCCGCGTATTAACATCTCAAGGCATTACTTAAGACGAGCTTAAAATAAGAATGAATATCGACTTAAGTTTTTTCAAAAACAAAATTTGTATACGTATTTCACTGATATATAATTGAAATTTCCCGCCACGGATGACGGTACAGACAAAACGGAAATAGCAGACGGCGCAACCGTCTTTTCGCTCACGTTGCGAAACCATCATGGCGCCTTTCCCGATATTGTAATACGACTGCAATGCGTTGAGAAATTCCGGCAATTGCACAAAAATTACGATCAAGCTCAAAATTGAAAAGTAAGAATAATATCACTTCCGATCGATTGCGCATCGACCACAAGATTACGTAACAAGACATTTTAACAGTAAGTGTGCATAATCAACCTCGTATGTCAATATAAACTCCATAAAAACATTTAATTCTATTCAAAATTTGGAGAATTTTTTTATTTACCACAAATGAAAAATTCACAAAGCTGTTCAAGAAAAGCGAATTCAATTTATTAAGTTCTCTCTTCATTTTAGAGACATTGTTAAGATCAACTCTGGTGAAAATTTTTCTCAGAATTTTTCATATATGTTGCTTATGAAATATCGTAAGATTTCTAAAAGTTTTTGTAAGTATAATTTCTGATGAAAATGTTATAAAATCTAAAAAATTAAAAAATATTTTTTTTTTAAATTATATAGGATGAGAAATTTCAGAATATTTCAGAATTCATTTGTATGAAAAATTCTGAGAGATGTAAACTTTCCGAATATTTCTGAGTATTTCTGAAAAATGTTCCAATTATGAGAAATATTTTTACCAGGGAAAAACTATAAAAGAAGATAGTTTATAGAAAATGAAACAAATACTGGCATTATAACTGTTTCGCAGACTGCATGATGCCGGTGGTACCTGGAGGGGCCTATCAACAAGGACCGACTTGTTTCGATAGAATGAAATTAGGTTTTACAATTGGATTTTGCGTAGGAATGGCTTCTGGTGCGCTCTTTGGAGGATTTTCTGCTCTTAGGTATTTAAAACGCATGTATAAAAAACCGATACAAAAAAACATACGCATTAGAAAATTTGAATATAATAATGAAACTTTTTTCAGATACGGATTGAGGGGAAGAGAATTGTTAAACAGCGTCGGCAAGGTAATGCTTCAAGGTGGTGGCACATTCGGCACATTCATGGCTATCGGAACAGGGATACGATGCTAGTACATGAGTCAGCGTGGACGGAGATATGTTATTGAGTATTTCGCAGCCTATCTTTTTCGTTGCACTGTTTGTATTGTAAGAGCGAGTCATTAAGTCTATAATAAAAATAGAATTAAGGATCAAGGACATACCATCCATGTCGACCACCGTCATGCCATCCATAGGATTTGTTTTCCCTGGGATGTTAAGCCCAAAACTTAAATGTCTAATCTTGTGCGTCATATTGAAATGGGATGAAGTGTAAGGCTGAACGTCGTGCACTGTGGCATCAAAGAACGAGCTCGTAAGAGCATGGCACTGGAAATGTTATTTTTAAAAACTTGAGTTTTATTAGAGCTCACCATGAACGTGATTGACTGAGAAACTGGCGCCTGGCGCAATGTGAAAACTACCACCGACTCTATTCACTTCCATATAACCGTAGATTTGACAGCCTTGCGTGAAGGCATGCTTGAGTTTATCCATGGATTTATCATTCTGACACTGTTTAACCTCAGCCGGATCCGGTGGAGCCCACTTTTTTCGTCTATAGGCCTCCCATACATCCTCGCAGGTATTGCAACATCTGTAAAGAAATGAAATTTTATGAAATGTGGATTTAATAGATTTCATCTTCTTAATAGAAAAAGAAAAGATACTCTAAAATATTTAGAGTGAATCTCAGTCTTTAGAGTGAGATTAAAAAAAATTTAGAGAACTGTGAAAATAGTGGAAGTTGAACTAAAAAGAACAGCCCTGATGACTAATCTATAATGTACTGTTTGCTTTTTTGTTTCTTTTTATTATTTTACCTCTTATGCCTTTTTTCCTTTTTACGACTATTTTATCGATAATCATGTTTTTTGTCTCTTCTGACTTTCATCAACTTTGTTTCTGGCGATAAAATCGAAGAAACAGGATAAGAAGCAAAAAGATAAGAGATAAAAATGGAGAGAATAGGAAACAAAGAGCATTATAGATTAACCTTATGAATAAGATCTACTGCAAGTAGGATACTAATACGATTATACTTCATAGTGTCTTAATACAAATGGGATCTTACTTCATAGTGTCTGTGGCTGCTCCATAGCAGTCTCCACAGAGCTCTGTAGTAGAACCGATCTCCACTGCCTGTAAAAATGTCCAATAATAACTAATTTCCAAATGGACATTAGTCAGAAGATACCTATAGAAATTTTGCGTTACCTTCTCTGTAGTTTTACTGATGGCCTTTGCATCTGTAATATCTACAATAAAACATTTTTTTACATGGCACTTTTACCTGGTGTTGCATATATTAAGAATATTATGCTTACTTGTCCTTTGTGGATCTTCTATGGGTTTACCGTTCAGGTCTAACCGTCTCTTAAAAATATTGTGCTCTATGTGCAAATGCTGTTCGCCCGTTGTATCCATGGCGTCTAACGATAAAACTGCAAAACACTGAAATGACTGAGACTGATATCATTCTTCGCCTATGTACCGGTGCAATTTATACTTACGATCACAAGATATAGCGGGGATTATTATATCCAAGTTGATTCTCAGTTTAGAACCCCTGGATGTATCTACAAATAATTCCTCGCTCATAGTTGGTGTAAGATAATAGTTTACCTCTGACAAAAACAGGATGCCCATGATGATTGTACTAATGATTGTAACTGAAAAGGCATTATTCCATCATTTGCATTGGTGTAACATGAAGTCGATTCTTACCAAACATAAGATACGTCAAACTGCTTTATTTACTACCGGCCAAGTGTAAACAAATAATTGTTATTAACAAACATCAAGAAACACATGGAGAAACAAAACAAATACAATTATGAGCATTTATACGAATATTACAGGATGCGAATTAAAATGTTGGATGATCCGGATAAAATATTTTAATGGAATATATTGTAACTTAAAATATTTCAGTCAAGAGTATTTTAATGAGATGTCAACAGAGAGCGGAAAAATTCTAGGAGGTTAATCGCTCGCCGGTATCGTTTCGCCTCGCACCAAGCAACACTATTTGGCGCAGCGGAACGTAAACGACACATTCGGTCCTCGTGGCGATTCTCCAGGTTTCATTTTCGCCGGCGACGGACGATTATCGCCGTTGTTCGGTATCGCGACAGAGTACACTGTGTTTACCAATAGCACCGCTGAAAGTCCTCACGAGGATATCTGCCTCCTCGCGCACCTTCGGGTGCACGTCCAGTTGCCGCAGCATCTGCATCTTCCCGACGACGGCGAGGGGACGGTACGCGGCGATTGCTCACAGCGGCCCGAGGGTTTTCTCGCACGACACGTACGTGTCATGAGTTTATGACAAGCCACTCTGCCACCTTGAAACGTGGCAGATAATACGCTGCCATTGGCCGATCAGCCGGTAGGCTCCGTTTGCTCCGTTTTCGCACGTATCTGCTGCACTTACAAAGAAGACGGATAAATATTCGAGCATCGGACGGAGAGAGAAGAACGAGGGATCTGAACATAAACGGTGTAAATAAAAGGAACCGGACTTATAATTTTGAGCCCGCCTTTCGCACCGAGGAAAAAGTCTTTCTCCATTTATTTAATTTATTTATACGATAACATTGATAACATTTGATAATGTCGTTTTTTATTTTCGTCACGAGCAGTTCGTTATTCCTATAATATCAATCATGGTGAAAATTAATAACGTTAATATATTTTTAAAAGATTAGGCTTCATAAACAAAAGACCGAAGGAACATTTTTAATTATTTTTATGAAATAAAAACGTGCTTTCTATATATTCCTTTAAACATAATAAATAAGATGTGTGTTTATATGAGAGAGATTAATTCCTTTGAGACTTTTATTTTCATTCATTTAATAATAACAAATAATAAAAATAAAACGTTATAGATGTTATTTATATAACAGTATTTATGATGCATAAATCTATTTACATAAGTTTATAAAGAACGTTCTTTGCATATTCTTTAAAATAAATATAAGATATTATTTATAAAAGAAATTAATTCCCCTGAGTTTTATTTTTATCAGTTTTAACTTTTACATGTATGAGAAAAATCTGATACAGATTTGTATTAAGAAAGAGAAAAAGAAAATATAATACACATGTATAAAAATGCTTGTTTTACCTAATTACAAATTTTCAATCTATAATGATGATAAAAAATTTATTAAATCCTTATATCTATTGTAACATTTTCAGTTTGATAAAGTCCTTTCGCCGAGCCCTGAAAAAGGAGCAAGGACAGGAATACTGAAATAATAATTCATTCGTTGCACAATTCTAATCCGTAACAAATGCTCGATAAACTTTATTCCACATCGTGCATCACGTTGCTCTTCAGGACAGGTGTCTCGATTTAATATACATATATATTTATAGTTGTATTCTGTGTACAAAGCGACTCTTTTAATCTACAAGTATTTTTTTTTCTGAAGATGCATATTGTGAATTAAAAAATTCGAATGTGTATACGTGTGGATGTATATGCGTGAATATGCGACTGTCCGTCGGAGACGTTAGAAAAAAGGCAATGTTAGTTTTATCCATCATGACACCCAAGATGAGTCTGTCAAGTCGACATAGTAGATCTTCGCATTAAATCAATTGTAGGACAATATTCATAGTCGGACCTCAGGACCGTCTTAAATACGTCACACTCTTAAGATATGTCCATGAACCAATCAGATAGCCGTATTAGCATCTTAAGACGATCTTAAAATAAGAACCGAATATGAATACCGCCTGTAATCTTCGCGTTATTAAGGCACTCAATGCCAGGAATATTACTTTAGCGTGCACGAACAGCAAAATGAAACACGAAACAGAATTAACGAGAAAGGTGTATAGCGGAGTCGAATAAGTATAAATGATCGTGTATATATATATACGCAGTTATCGTTAATTAAATTAAAAATACACTAAAATTAACTGGACGGCGGTCTAACACATCAATCGACCCGAATTGCTTCTACAGTCGTTGTCGAGATTGGCAGTAAAAATGCAGCGTGCGATATGATTTTTAATTATAAAAAAGTACTCATTTTCCATTTTTGAGTATAACCAGTCTCACATATCATTATCGTTATGTCGATCTATCAAGGACAAATGATTGAGAAGATTTGCGGTTCTCTGTAAGTCTATACATTATGATTTAATGTATAATGTGTGAAACAAGGATTTTTAATGAGATTCCGTATGCAAAACGGGTCGTTTGTAAATCTATAACAAACTAACGTAAACGCTGTATTTAATTATGATAAACGATAATAATGAGATTCTTGGCCGCGCTTTTTACGCGACAACGTCGATATCGCTTCACGCGGCGTGAGATATTCGTAGCATTCTTTGTACTCTGATTACACGTGCCTTGCGTTTTCCTAGCCGCGCGACAAATGGAGCCTGATTCTGAATATCACTTCTCGTAATGTAATCTTGCAGTTTTCGTACGTGATGTGGGCAGTAATAAACAAATTTTTCTTTTATTCGCGCTAAAATTTCTAGCAGCCCTTGACTCTCGAGTCTTTCGATGTCGAACACTGAATTCAGAATTTAATTAGTAGATCCAATTGACCGGCACCCACTGATGCTCCGTGGCTAAGGCATCCAAAGCTGCGATCACCTGCCTGAATGTATTGTCAAAGTCTTCATTTACAATCACCTGGTCGATGTACTTTTCATAGGCTCTCTGCAGGGCCGCGGATTCCTCCAACGTGGATTTTAAATCGTCCTCCTATCAAATGGATCATCAATCAATTTCTCAAGTTTTCAATGCCTTATTATATAAAATATTTTTTTTCTAATTGATTCATGATAAAAGCGTGTATAAGATGCATTTTAGACGAGATCACAAACGTAGCTTGGTTTTCTTAATTCCGGTAATAAAAATGGTTTAAAGAGTTATTTGATTACATTTATGTAAGGACGCGAACTTGTCAAGAGAAAGATGATATTTTTATGGATTCCGTGATTAAGCATTGAAAAACTCTATTCTATGAATCAAAATAAAGGAATATCGTGCGAAAGAGAGATACTAAAATACATAACTAAATCGGTAACTATTAACAATTTTGACATTCCAGATTGCTGTACATACATGCTACATAATAACATAATAAAACAATACGAATCATGCGATACAAACCTCGTATAAAGATGCAAGAGACTCCAGTGTCCTGGCTCTTCTCGAGCTGTACCTGATGGAACTCTGGCGGTCGAACTAGCAAAGCCAACATCAAATTTATACAACAATTAACTAAAGTGATGGAATAAAAATAAAATAAACAATGAAATAAATAAGTTATCGCATATAGATTGCTAGCATCGCATGAAATCGATTACAATTTTTATGAAAATATAGGTGCAAACTTTGGATAAGAATACCGTTAGATTTCGATTGCTGGCACCAGTCGATCTCCCGAGATCGTATAAAGACTTCAGCTGCTCCATTCCGGGCGCAGCGATGAATATGACATAAGGCATAAACTCGGTGCTATTATGAAGGATTTTGAGTGCAGCCGGACTACAGTCTAGCACACACATCTTGCCGGCTCTGATCAGTTCCCGCACAGAGTCCAGTTTCGTGCCATATAAATGTCCACCGTGTTCACCGTGTTCCAGGAACCTGTGTTCCTTGATATCGATCTCCATGGACTCGCGATCGGTAAACCAGTAACTCTTGCCGTCCTCTTCGAGAACTCTAGGCGGTCTCGATGTGTCTGTGAAGAGATTACATTCGCTCAGTACGATAATCAAGCAACCAGTATCGATTGATGAAACATGAATTAATTAAATATTTCTTACAGGGTACGATAGTGCCGAACTTTTCGGGATCGCTGTTGATCAACCTATTCTTCAGGGTCCGACGACCTACGCCGCGTGGCCCGACCAGAGCCAAAGTTTTGCGTCGAAACGGCGGCATCCGAGCGACTTCCTCGTAAAGAAGCAACTCGGCACTGTCAAACTCGCCGTTCGATTTGGATTGATACATCTTTCTCTTCTTCTTCTTAGATATCCTAGTACCGCAGATGCTGATTTTATGAACGAAATCGGCTTCGGGCGGTACAAACGCTTTTCTGCGCTCTTCCAGCTCCAACGAGGGTATCAATCCGGGCGATCCAAGATTCTCGCCCTCCACTCTTCGCGCCTGCCACCAATTCGGATCAGCCTGGTCAACAATTTGAAGGATGTCGCCCTTCTGGAAAGGTAGACCGATTTCCCGGCAGGGCAGAAGCGTGTCCTCCGATGGATCGTAATCGAAGAGGGCCCTCATGTAACACTGCAATAACAAATCAAATTAAAGCGGCAGCTCGACGAGATTATTATGAATTTTCATTGCTCTGTGATTACGACGCCAACGTCGTGTTCTTCGCGCTTGAATGAACACCGTAAGGAAGGAGAATGAGAACACAGTTGTTACCAGAGGCATCGAGATGGAAAAACAGCTTGTAGCACTCACCGTGGACTTGAGAGGTTGATTCGTTTCCGAAGCGATGCCTGGAGCCAGTTTCAAGGATAGATTCTCCTTGGCGTCCTGAATCGCCTGTTGAAGTTCTTCAGGGTTTCGAACTCTCTTACTGTTGACCTCGAGTATTACCTCGCCGGTCTTCAGAAGTTCTTGACGAGCTGCTGTGCTACCACCAAGAATCCTAGCGATGATCATATTTCCAGCTTCATCCACTTGCACCGTCAGACCCTGGAAAAATACGGACATGAAAATAATGTCTCGTTCTTATCTAATTACGTCGAATTAAAGCGTATTTCACATGCGACATTGGAGTCTTGCTCATATAACGGTCAATAAAGCCTTAAGTGCAACGCTGAAAATTGCTAGCCATATTTCGATGCTTTTGAATATCTTAAAGAAGCGCGCAGTATCAGAAAATCGGTGAAACACATGGCATGTCAGAGAAATAAACGTTCGTACTTATTTACAACATATCTTCGTCTTTTCTTCAGGCGAATCTGGCGGGTTAATTCGCGAAGGGGGAGCTTCTCTCGCGGTAAACTTTTCCAATCTCGCTTTAGATTCTAAACTTAGTTTCTACATGTCACAGTATCAAATAATTTTTAATAACTACAGTAATTGTTTTTTAAGTTGAACGGAAAGAAGAGAAAAGAATCTTCGAACGGACTAATCGAAATTGGAATGAACTATTTTTAATGAACTATTTTTTCTTCAATATAATATTATACAATTTTTGTTTATTTTCCCGCAGAGTTATTTCTACATTGTTTACCGTAGGAACTTACCAGGGGTTCATCCGGTTGCCTCCGAAGGCCGACGACCCTGATAGGCATTACCTCCTTCTTATTCGTCGGCATCGTTAACGCGAGCGGATCAGACGGTTTGGAAGGCGCTTCCCTACGTTCTACGACCGCGTCGTGTGTCTCTAGGAGCGCCCTTAGGTGTACGTTACCGAGAAGATTCACTAGCTCTTTAACGTGAGAATCCCTGGAAGCTTGGAAGGCGTGGCACACTTCGTCGACGATGTCACAGACGGATGAGCATACCGGCTCTACAGGCACCGGCGGGTCCTCGAGACGCTCCTGCACCTGGCACGCAAACAAAGACAGAAGGTTTCAAATCTGGACCTGAAAAACTGGTTTTTCTCACGAGGCTTAGAAATGTTACTCCTCCACAACTCGTATCCTCCCTCACGTTGACGCGTTGTTGATATTTTCACGTCGCAACAATGTTTCTTTTCGGATCATGTTACATCGATTAAAACGTTCCTAACTTCTTTCCTTTTTTTTTTTTAAACATTTCTTAAATCTTTATTTCGCATTGTCTGTAGATTCGCAATTATTTGTTTTGTTTCATATTCTTTAATTCACAAAAAAACATGGAAAGAATGATTTTGCTCAAGTATCTAAAAATTTAGCTAGATTTAAAAATAATTTTGTTAAATTATCAAAATAATTACATAGGAATCTATTGCATAATGAGCAATGCTGTAAAAAAATTTTGATATTCTAGCATCCAGTTTGAGTGTCCTATCATATAATTATTTTGATGGTCAAATAAAATTTTCAAATCTGTGTGTGTTTCTAGTTAAATTTTTAAATACTTTAACAAAACCGTTCTTTTCGTAAAAATGTAATAATAATTTATTTAGTAACTTTTATTGTCGCTCGAAATTAGAACAAGTTTCCGCGTTAAATTCATGCGGTCTACGTTTTTGTTTCAGTCAGAAAGAGAAGTAAATAAAGAAATTACGTTGAATCAACAGATTTCTTCGAGTACAGTTTATAATTTTCGTTTGAGAAGGGAAATATTTCTTGAAACGTGCAGTTGAGAATGATAGAAAGTCTGTATAAGAAATTACAGGCTGTATAAGAAATGATGGGATACATGGGAAAAAATCCGGCTGCTAACGCGTTGTTAATGATCACTGACATGCAATGATGCGAATGCTAACGGAGTTCAATCGGATTAGAGTTAATTTAATCGACACGAAAGACATTTAGCCCCACCCTACCCAGAGTGGAGTTCAGAGTTTACAATGAACGAGTAATTGGGAAAGTAGGCCATTGCGACTCATTCGGCGACGCGTTTGAAATGGCGCATTTCCCAATATCTCAGACAATCTTCATAAACTGACTCTCTTACGTCTTGAATGCATTGTTTTTTTTAAACATAACGAGAGATTTTTAAGAGAAATTTACAACATATAAAAATTAAAGTTCACAACCCTTTCAAAAATTACTAAAATTAATTAACTATATTCTCTAAAATTTTTAGAGTGACTCTCATTCTGAAGAGTGAAATCTCATGGGCTTTCTACAATAAGCCATTATTAAGTTTTAAGTCTTAAGCCGTAAGGAATTAATCAATCACACTCGAATGTGAGAAGAATGATTATTGATCAATTTCTTACGTGTTAAACCTTAGGAAATGGAATTGTAGAAAGCTCATCACTCTTAAAGATTAAAAATTAAATCACTCTTTTTCAAGACTGGTGAAATTTTCACTCTTTAGAGATTACACTTCAAAGAATTTAGAAAGTAACGAAACCAGTGAAGAAATCAAGATCCATACAAAGGATATAGTGCTAATGACGATGACGATGTTATAAAAATAAACAGAAAACGTTCGACGTAAATCCACAAATAATCTTTTTTCGATTACTCTGCGATTATTATGGTGCACAATACAATGACGCATAAATGTAGATTGTTGTCGTAAGTCGATGATTCATCACTAAATTATTTTCTCTCGAGAATCGTGCAACGATCATTACACACGCGCGCTTTACCGGTCAAACGAGAGTTTCCTCATCGTACGTGCTCTCGCGAGGCGCATTGCGGAATCGGCGCATTGTGAATTTCTCCCAATGATTAACGATCTACGAGGAACGGCGACTTTCCTCCGGAAATTTTTCAACGTCAAGCTTCCTGTTTGTTCGACTTGTTTGCTTAACGCGCGCGCCCACGTGCTCGCGAAGTTCAAACGCGAAAATCTGTAAATCGACGTCCATCGTGCAAGATTTATCGACGCACTTCGTCGCGGGTCATCAAGTCCCGCCGCGGTCGTTTTCTCGTTCCGTTTACTTCGAACGGACTCCCCGTGCGCCGAGTGTTGTATCTGATTGCGTCAGGAGGGACGCGAGATTTACCGGAGGCTGCGTCCAAGGCGCGCCGCACGTCGTACTTGCGTTTATGGACTATAAAGCCGCGGCATTTATTTATCCGCTCCGCTGCAGAGATCCTTTGCGAGACGAATCGCTCAGAACTCGTTTCTTTTCTCAAAGAGAACAGAGCGTTCAAGAGATCTGCGAATAATCTCTGCAAAAAAACCTTGCACCTCGCTACGCGAATCGCGGCAAGAAAGATCAGCGAAGTTATGGTAAGGTGAGCGAATCCTCTCGTTTCTCTTCAGAATATCAGGCGAGTCGATTCGTTCTCTATATTCGTCGAATGCAGCCTTACATTTTCTCCGGTACCTTTCTATCGGGTTTATCTCGGTTCACTAGTGACTGCGGGTAGAGCCATATGGTCCAACCGACTGTCTTTTGATCCGTCATTATCGCACACCTGAACGCTACCCCAATCGCGTCACTAAGGTACTTTCATGTTTTTCAGTTGCACCTCTTCGCAAATGACTGAAATGAGTATGTTCCACTCATGGAAGTTGAGCAACGCGAGATTGAAGATGATCTTCTGTTCACTTAGGCAGACACCTTTCTCGCCAACTGTACGCTTCCTCGAGAAACGACGTCTCACCTGAAAAAAGAGTCGCGACGCAGTGCTCCGTGCGAACTGGTGAAGCTAAGCGGCTTTAACTGGTCGTGGTCGGTGCCCTCGCAGTCGTATCGATCGGTGAGGGAGAGCTCGGTTCTCGAACGGAGGGAAACCAAATCTGTCGCACGGGGTGGCAAAAGCGACCACGCAGGATGCTGATGAGGATGATGCTCGGATTCGTCACGTCGCGCGACACTCTCGTACAAGCAGTAAGTCAGAAAACTCTGCCGCGCCTACTGACGTCGTCTGACCTCCCTCCGCGTAGGCAGCCCGTTCAGGCGAGTCGCCTGCCGTTTCTGAAACAGGTGGGGGCCCTTCCTTCTCCTGGCATGCAACACTCCGCTACGTTCGCTTCAGGAGCGTAGCTTGTTCGTCCAGGTACCACTGTTTCAAGGTCGTCGCAAAACGGAGCGGAATCATGTGTCTCTGGTTTCAAGCATCGCTTCTTTCGGAGATTTTCACAGTTTAAAGTCAACATATTCCTCGTTGACTTTATTATTTATCGCGATTTCCTCGTTTCCACCTGAGCTCGCAAATTACGAACCCATCAAAGCTAGGTCTACTTCAAATGGAGAATATGACATCAGCAAACGCAATCGTGTGTTAGTTCATTGACACAGTTTCATAATCCAGACTTTCGAAGCTGATACAAAGTCAAACTCTTTCAGTGGACGCGGGAACGTTTTGGAATTGAGAAATGCATTGTAAGGGCCATGGTACACAAAAAAATTTAAGCAGTAAAACGTAAGTAAGGAAATCAACATGTTGGATTTGCTACTGCTTACGTCATGACCTTACGGTCTCTATTGTGACTGGCCAATACTGCTTATGTTTTACTGCTTAAATTTTTTGTGTACCATGATCCTAAAACGAATGGTTTTCATTAACATGAAGAAATATGAATATGAAATGTCCATCTACTGTTTTTCATTTAGGAAACACTGTTGACACAAGTGAGAGGCTTGTCATTGTCACGTTTATTAGAGATCCTACATATATAATAAGAGTTTGGTCAAAACAGATAAAAAATGACGGATAGATAAGCTATTTATCTCTTTTTTCTTACCTTTTCTTATTACTTTTCGAAAATGTACGAAACTAATCGAATTATATACCGAATGAAACATATACTGAAAAAAATTTACTAAATCTTAATAATATTTCTTTGAATAGTACTAAATAAACATTTACTTACAGTAAATAAGTTCACTCTATAAAAAGATGATAGTCAAATCAAATTAATGGTTTTTGTATCAAATATATATATAGTTACACTTTCAGTAAATATTTACTTAGAATTATTCAAACAAATATTTATTAAAATTTAGTATTTTTTTTCAATATAAACAGCAACCAATTAGATTGACCTGCTTTAACCGCAGACTCTTATAAGGTCTCTAATATTTAGCAGCCTTTACGAGTGATCCCATTTGAAAAGAATAGCTGCAATTGAAATCGATATCAATGCTTCTCTTCGGTATAATTTGACGTCTTTCGAAAATCGTTTGAGATTGTAGGACAGATAGAAGCTCGCAATAAAGAATCTCATCACATCGTGGTGGAGTCATACCAGTCACATTCGTTTCAATTGTTTGTTTTGCAAACGAAAAATATTCAGGTATTAGGAAAAACCACGTTCGAACTAATTACTCCAAATTATACGACAGGTACAATGAAAATATATTTTCAACCAGTCGTAAAGCTTCCAATTTTAAAAACAAATTGCTCATAGACAGACTGCATAGTCATTTAACGATCGAGCACACTTGAACGCTCCATTATTAAATGTGTCACCGTTTTGAAGACTCAGCAGTTCAAGTCAAGTTACAAATAACGTCAGTGACGTAATTGCGCGTTCAGTAATTGGAACTTGTAACGATCAGTAAAATCGGTATCCATCGTTACCTGTATTCGCACCAAAAAAAAAGAGAACCAGTCTTTCGTCAAAAGTCAAAAGTAATTCTACGAGTCGAAATAGCGGATTCGGTTCACGTGGGAAACTTCACCCGAGGCAAGTGCGAGATAAAGAATATATATACGCGTCCGATAAGAGCCACGGTGGAGTTTAGCGTACAGTCCTGTCACCTACACACGTGGATCGACACGCATGCCGCGTGTGTGTCTCTCCCACTTCCTCCCGTGCGCGATCACAAAGCCAACTCACCGACTGAAATTACATATCGTCTCGTTGTACACGCTACGGACTTACAAAACATGTTACCGTCGCGACACGCATGCTCGCGCCTGGATTTCTGCGACATGCACGAGCGATGACTCCACAACTCGGAGGCGCCTATGACCTACGCCCAATCAAGAGGTCTCGCAGGGTCACAGCCAATTATCCGTAATTATTATTAAGAAGAGAAAGATAGCAATTTGGCCAATTGAGTGTGACCGTAAATCTCAATCTCCCTCTCTCATGCCTCGTGGCTCGTCGCACGCGGATTATAATTTTTCCTACGGGATGCAGCATGGGGTTGCTTGTTCAGGTGATTATCAGCTTTGGAGAGTCTGGCACGGAGTGGTGCGCGGAGAAAATGATTGAGTAATTTTTACCTTGCAAGATTAGTAAAAATATTCTAGCTACTTTTGCCGAGCTTATAACGAACTTTATTTGGCTGAAAGAGTACCGGAGGTGTAAAGTAAAATATACATTACAATTATAGTAAATCCATTCAAGTATTGTATTATCTTATAGAAAGTAAACCATACTATTCTCAAGACTGTAGGCAAGAACAACTCTCAAAACTTTATGTATTTTTTATCGCGCAGTAAAGTAAATTTTGTCAGCGTTAAAGCAAAAATACTCGGCGATAAAGTATTCTATTGAGATGTATAGTAATTTATAGATTTATTTTACGAAATATAAAAAGTACCTTACACATTGAGAGAAAAAAAACATCTCTGGCAACTATAAATTGACAACTATACAATTTAAGTATCTCTCTCTCTCTCTCTCTCTCTCTCTCTCTCTCTGCAATTAATTTTACAAAGAACTACAGTACTACCGAATACTATATATTTTTATATTATATTATGGTCCGTATTCAGAACGCGCTTTTAGCTCTGAAATTCTATAATATGCGTAACATAAAGTACAGTATATTAGCGCGCTAACATCGTTGTAAGCGCGTTATAAATACGGGCCTATATTTTTATAATGGTAACAATATTAAAATTCCCGAGATAACAAATTCAAAAATATAAACGAATGGCAAACGTAATTAAAAAATTTTAGTCATTTATTATCATCCAGCCTTGTGACTGATGAGATCGTCTTTTTAATAGAGGAATGATTATCGCACAATGATTACGACCTGAGTAACATCACCTGTTGTAACAAGTCTACATGGATCTTTTGTAAGAGTCTCTATTCACTGAAAAAGGCTAGAATACTAGCTGAAATATGTACAATTTTGTTATGTAAGATAAAACTTTTTTAAGGCTAAATTATGCACCGTTCACTGTGCCAATTTCCAATTACCCGTTTGCCATTTGTTTATTTTTATAATATTCAGTACTATTTTAGTTCTTACTTTGTAAAACTAATTGCAATATTTAAATTTTAGAGTTGTCAATTTATAGTGTGTGTGTTACCAGAATTATTTCTTTTTTCTTAATACAATATGACTAAACAACGATCGCTCATTTATCAGAAAAGTAAAGTAAATTTTGCATAAGTGGACGTCTGTCTCCACATAGACCTGTCAATCCCAAAAAATTTACCAGTATTCTAGCACATATTACTTTACATTTTTCTCCGTGTGGTGTGTGTTCTTTTCTTTCTCTTTCTTGTTTCTCAATAATTATCCAATAATTCGGATCTTCTCTTAACATCTCTTTGAGATTTTTCGACTTTTCCACAAAAGCGTGAACGCTTTAGTTGTCAGCACTTTCCACTGTTGGCTCATTCGGCGTAAAAGGCGAGAGACGTGAGCCGACTCTTTAACGGCTTCTTGATACCGGACGTTCTCTACCTGCTGTTATGCACGTGTTATACCTGCTTGTCTGGTAGAAAATTACTGGAATGTAGGTCCCCGGCTCTCGGCCGAGGGGAAAACGTATACGTATGTCACGAGGGAGACTGAAAAGGCTCTTGTTCAATATAAAACATCGCGGGAAAAATACAATCAATCAAGAAGCCAAACACAGTCAGAACGCACGCATCGTATAACAATGTTTTTTTAGCCCATCGCTAATATTCTTGTTGAAGGCCATCTCTCTTCGCGGCTCTCTTCGCGATCGCGGGAAGTGTGTCGCGACCGAAATAGCGTGGGTGTCGCGCGGATGTTACGAGCGTGTGATGCAGGCATGTGAAGGTACAGAGAGAGAGAGAGAGAGAGAGAGAGAGAGAGAGAGAGAGAGAGAGAAAGAGAGACGAGGAAAAGAAATAAAACTAACGTGCTGGCACGCGGTTATGTTCCCGAAATTCCCTCTTTTTCCCCATGCTGAGTGATGAACGAGCCTCGGACCTCCGCTCCGCCGCGACCCTCGCCGAAAGAGCGACTCAACCAGATTCCAGCGAGGTGATACTATCCTAAGCCAAACCGTATGCGTAAAACGTAATCTATTAAAATTTTGCATATCTGACATGTCCAGTTCATTAAAGCAATATTTAATCCAGAAATTATAAGAAATTTTTAGAGTTGTTGAATTATAGTTGCAATGAATGCATCGTAATGAAGAGATTCTTCCGCAGTGAGTAAATATTCACGAAAAGAACGGTTTGTAAAATATCTAAAATTTTAGCTAGATACAAATCTAGAAATAATTTTGTTGGGCCATCAAAATAATTATGTAGGACTCGAACTGGTTGCTAGAATGTTAAAACTTTTTGCAGTATTGCTCATCACGCTTGAGATTCCTACAAAATTATTTTAATAGTTCGATAAAATATTTTCAGATCTGTATCTAGCTAAATTCTTAGATACTTCAGCAGATCATCATTCTTTCCGTGCATCGAGTCAAATCTATGTATTACCATGTTGATACTAAAATAAGAACAGGCGATAAGTATAAATGATCGAAATGTTACTGTTCTACAATTAGTTACTGCCCCGCTCCTCGCAGAGGTTGCACAAACCTAGATTTCAAACTATATTTAGAAATTAGAGAACTGCACATTTTCTCTCTGTAGAATCGTGCACTATACTCCATACAGCCGCACATGAAAATATTCCCGGATTTAACTCGGCTGGTTTATTTCGGTTGTCGCGTTCGCCATTCTAAATGATCGATTCCATTAACGTGGCGAACACGTTCACGCAGGACGGTTCAACGACATGGATTGTTAGGGCAGACGGCCAGAATACTCGCGTGAATCTTTTGATTTTTTTTTCACTCATCGATATAACAAATCAGAATGATATAGCGGTGATGAGAACCGCAGATAGATCCACGTGTCCCTCATAAATTTCCACGGTCATAGTAAACAACGTTTGAAGAGCACACGGACAGACGTTCAAAGCTGTGCGCGCAATGTGCGTGGACCGAAATGATATCCACTCGCGCGTTTATGACCCGTTCACGCCGTGAAGAAAATTGCAAATCGGTACTGTTTCCCATTAGAATTTCTATCTGAAGCCGAGCGATAAAAATAAAACGTTAAAAGAAACAAACCTCAGATTTATGAAGAGGAAAATTCAACCGAAGAATATACCCAGTCGACATTAATTAAAAGTACAATATAACATCAATGTTATAATTCCGTCAATATTATTATATAATTCCGTAATAACTCAACAATGTAACTATTATGTTACACCATGTGTTTTATTACATTTATATTGTCGAGTGCGAAATTATACTTTATAAAACGTTTAGAGTGAAAGCTCCCTCTGAACAGTGAAATCTCTCTCTTAAGATTAAAAATTGACTTTGATCACTCTTTTTAAAAAACTGGCTCAATTTTCACTCTTTAAAGTAAGATTCCAAAAATTTAGAGAGTAATATTGATGTTATGTTACTTTTAATTTTGTCGACCGGTATATTCTTCTTTCGTATTCTACGTTGAGAAATGCAATACCGTCGAAAAAGTGCTTTACGTGGCGATTTTCGTATCTAATCTACTAACGAATAAAAACCGAAAAATGTCAATAGAGATCCAGGTTACTCGGGTAATCTCGCGTAAGACAATCTCCTGGATAGCGATTCAATTTCGAGATAGGGTTTACTCACCTTCACGAGGGACGTAACGACCGGGCTGTCGAGAAGGCCCTTCAGGAACAGCAGGTCTGTGTCGTCGGCGACTTTCCCCAACTCCTCAATGTTGTCACGCACGTGCATGAACGCGGCTGGAACAGTAACGACGCACTTGTTCATAATCGGTTGCGAATTCACCGGGACTGGGAATGGCGCATCGCCGCATGCGGCATACGGCTGCAATGGCAGCAACAGTCGGGAGAAAGAGAGAAAGAGAGACTGGAAGAGGGTGACGAGGGAGAAGTGGGATTCCAACACGGGGGTCGCAGCGACGCGAGAGTGAACCCGGGCGTGGCCATCTTTCGGCCTGATCAATATCGTCAGCTACAGGTGGCTGAGGCTGTCACGCGAGATCCCCGTCGACTCTCAACTTGAGCTTCGAACATTTTTCTGTGACCATTTATCGCTTTCTTTCAACGATCTGAGAGAGTTGAAATAAAAGTTGAAATTACATTTCTAAACCGAATAATTACGCGCAAATAACGTGAGAGTTCCTTCAGAAGATTTCTGAAGGACATTCAAAACTCATCAATTGATCAATTCGATCGTGATATCAGTATTTCTTTTTAGTTAAAAAAAAATTTTTAGTTAAATAATGATCGTGTTTATATACGAGAAATTTTTAAGCTTTAGGATATTCTATACGCAATTAAAAGAATAAGTAATTATGTAACTTTCTTTGGGAGTCGAAAAATTATCAACCTCTATTCATTTTAATGAATGTGAGACTGAAAGTAAGTGTGCGAGTATAATGGGGTTGAGATTTATTTGAAATAGACTCAAGAGTCTCGCGAAGCGCACATAGTTATTAAATAATATATCCAAGAGCATTCAATTAGCGTTACCTCTATTCGCGACTTCAATGGTACGCCTTTCCAAGGCCTCTTAAGTATTATTATCACGTTCCATTTAGAATAGTTACACCTGTTAGCGGATCGATATTATCGATCGCGATGTGTCTGCTACTTCTTCGAATATTCTCTATTCCTATTCATAATTTGAAAATGTTTGTCGCGGTTAGCATTTTTATGATTTGCCGAGAAATGAAAATATAGGTATTTAGAAAATGTACGACCTATTCGTTCGCATTTAGAAACGCAACATTTTTGACGATTTATGAAATGCACGGCTTGTCAATTGATTATGCTCCAGCGACGCGTTTGAAACTCCCGAGTGCTCGATGAAAAGCCATTTGACTATGTAATAATAATCTGCTCGAACTATGCAGCGTATGAATGATAAATGTATGCCATTATAAAGCATTGAAACATGGCTGGGAACGCAAGAGACACAACGTGTATGGAATACGCTGCTGGTTTTCACGCTCATGAATCAAGTGAATATATTTTTTACGTTTGTCGCTTTAATATCGACATCAAATTAATATAAAAGCAATAATATGTAATATATTACAATATATATAATAGTATGATATTATCACGCAAATATAAAAACAGAAAAATATAAACGCTATATACATATATAATAATTATAGTATTATAGTACAGTGTATAAATTATATGTACATATATATATATATATATAAATAAATTATATTTATTACAAATGAGAAATGCTATTATAAATTAATTATTATTTTCTTATTACGCGTCATTCTCCCCTCCCTCCCTCTCTCTCTCTCTCTCTCTCTCTCTCTCTCAATAATATTACCAATTTAATTAGTTCATTAAATGCAATTCTGGAATGGTTCGCTTATTGCTACGCGCTGATGAATTTTACAAGCAGATAGAAAATGCAACCATTGAAAGTCGTCAACCGAAAGGCGTAACCGTTAAGCCACGGTCGTTAAAATAAAAGGGAAAAGTAAATGGGGGGTAGGGTGAGAAAGGAAAGGAATTAAAAATACGCGGTCGACGATAATATTTGTGCTCGTTCTCACCGGATGTTCGAAGAAATATGCCTCGCTATCAACAACGCGCGTATCTATTATACTCATATATACGTAAAATGCGAAAATATTTCTCTTTAATTTCGAGGAAACTATGTTGAGACAATTTCGTCAGAAACCACTTTCGTTTATTACGTGCGCGAGAAATCCATTCATCACGCGTGCCTCATCTGTGATGAGATGAGATACGCGTTGCGTATAATCGATGAATATGCGGTGCGATAATTGGACAAACTTTTACCGTTGTCGATTTGATGAATTATCGAGCCGTTCATGGCATCCATGCTGGCCAGCAATCGCCGATCCTCCAGCTTTTCTTTTCTTCCGAAGAAAACCATGATAGCGACATTCAGCTTCGTGTCTCCTTTGAGAATTTAGGATTCTTTTCGGGCAGTTTTCTCGGTTTCAACAAAACTTCGCCGCGAGTTTAATTACGCTTTCACATTCACATTATATTACTCCTTCAACTTTTCCACCACGTGTTTACCATATAAAATTGTCATTATTCTGGGACTGAAGTATCTTTACTTTATCTCCGGAGATTAAAGTATCACTTTTTTTTAGCTCTTTTAACGCGGAAAACAAGTTTGATATTTAAATCTTGAGACTCTCGAGGTTGGCCTTGTCGAGAATTGTAAATCACTATTAATTCACCGTTTGAAAACACTGCTCGCTAAGGAAAACCGTCTTGGTCGTTACTTTCCTAGCTGCCACTTCGCAGTGAATGGAAACACTCTCACACCTGCCGGGGCCTCGAGGGTCCCTGGTCCAGACGAGGGGACCGCAAGCGGCACCCCGCTAAGGTAGTGGGGCGACTAAGAAGGCGAGCCCGATGCTTGTTGACACGGCTTCGAAGTCACGTAATTCATACTGTTCGCCACGCTTGGAATCCTCGGATGATGGCCGATATATATATCGCACGCGAAGAAACTGCGAGGAACAAATGCGAAGCCACGGCGATAAAAAGGTGAATGGAAGAGATCGGAGAAGGATCTTGATCGAGGAAACGTAAGCGCCACCGACTGCCGACTGACTTCGAAGATTCAAAACTGGCTTCTACGAAGGGTCGGGGACGTCCACGCAGCCAGAAACAAACCAGCTGGTGGCTGCTGCTGGACCAATGGAGGGGGCAGAGCATGCAGAACGGGAAAGAAGAGAAGAAAAGTAGAAAAGAGGCGGGAATATCGCCACGCGCTAATTGTTCGACAAGTCAATCGTGATTCAAGACTTTCCTTACGGAAATGTCTTTTGTTCTATCTTAAATGATACCCCGAAGAGATAAGACATGAATTATCGTATCTCGCTGAATCCGCGAAAGTAGAAAGATCGAAGAAATTAGAACCAATTCAATTAGAACCGAGACAGTTACGAGAGCGGAGTAAATATAGAACGACTATACACTCGTTTTCGAGTGACGGAGCAATTTTTATGACATCTTTTTAGTACACTGAAAAAAAATTTATTAAATCTTAATACATATTTCTTTAAACAGTACTACTAAATATTTACTCAATAAAAAAATAATAGTTAAATAAAATTAATGGTTTTTGTATCA
Source organism: Mycetomoellerius zeteki (assembly GCF_001594055.1). NCBI lineage: Eukaryota > Metazoa > Arthropoda > Insecta > Hymenoptera > Formicidae > Mycetomoellerius > Mycetomoellerius zeteki. Next base: position 118,086 of record NW_017257727.1, on the reverse strand, counting down.
AATAAATATATGCAGTACTAATACATACTTTTTTAAGCAGTACTACTAAATATTTACTCAATAAAAAAATTAGTTAAATAAAATTAATGGTTTTTGTATCAAATAAATATATGTTTACATTGAATAAATATTTACTTAGAACTATTCAAACACATGTAATTAATAAAATTTAGTAATTTTTTTCAGTGTAGCGACTATCAATTTTATCGTAGAGAAACGTAGCGTTTCCTTTCACTTTCCTTTATCTAAATTTATCTAAAAAAAATGGCAATATCTACTTCTTCTCGAACGAAGAGAGAAAACAGCGAGGAAACAATGCGATAATCGCTAAAAGTAACAAGAAGAAAGCATTCGAGGAGATATGAAGAAAGTGTGATGATATATAATTCAAAGAGAGAAAAGGACGAGGAGAAACGTAGAAACAAATCCGATAAAAGCAGAATCTCTCTAGCATCTGGATGTCAGACACCGGAAGTGTTTCCATCAAGTATTGCCCAGAAGAGTTCTCCATTACGAGAAAGAGGAAGCGATCAGTGGTCGCTTTTCTCGTTCAAGGTTGCACGCCGAGCACATCATCGATCGCGTCAAGTTTTTCGTCGTCCGGAGAACACGTGTATGGCGATCGATCGAATCGCAAACCATTGACGAACTTCGAACGGCTCGCCGGTGCTGATAGATTTAGGTTCGGTTCCATAAATGTAAGATTAACTTTAACTCGAATTTAATTTATTATTTATTTTTTTCTAATTGTTTATAGAATTAGAATTCTTAAAATTAAAAAAAAAGAAAAATTGTAAACCGAATCAAACTAAAATTAAAGTTACATTGGTAGAAATAGACAGCATTCGGATTGATTATATTCTAGTATATAGAGTATTTTTTCAAAATTTTACATTCGCTCGTGAGAATTTCGACAATGTGATATTTCGAATAATTATCTTGATTGTTATAATCGAAGAAGGACTTCTCACTCGACGTTGATAAGAAAGGCATCGGGTCATTTATTTGATACAGGGATGTTTAGAAATTTCACGGAAATCTCACATCTAATGTCGTATCGTGGAAATGATACATGTATTGCGGTTTTATCTTTCAGATCCAACTTACTTCGTAAATTTGTTTGCTAGTCTTACCTGAGGTGGAGTTGAGATTTTTCTTTTGGATAATCGACGACAGAGCGGAGCACCCGCATATGTCTTCGATGCTTCCCCGCGATTTGCTCCTCCTCATTTCGATTGACTTCCCTCGATGACCCCGAGCGACATCACGTCTACCCCGGTCGATCATTCGGATCCTCCGCCGTCAGGAGTCCAGCCATTACGATGGTCCCTCGTGGACCATTTGCCGATCCTGCGAGATCGCCGTCATCGTTCGCCTTCTCGTTGGAGGTTCCACGTGTTGTTGCGCGCCGTCGGCTTCCCGTCGACGAATCAACGGCCCTCGGGGCTCTGATCGAACGACGAACAGACGATCACGACTGTTACGCGATTGGAAACGGATCAGGATCTATTCATAGATCGAAACGACTTCGGCGTCCTAATCCAAGTGGTGTTTCCGCGTACGCGAAAGCGATACCACGCTGGCGGGACCACGGGGCGCACATGAGCCGCGCGAACCGACCGCAACCGGTACTTATAGTCGTTGGTCCGAAAGGGGTGGCCTTTGTAGCACCCTGCCTATCTCCCTCTTCCTCTCTCTCTTTCTCTCTTGCTCTCTCGTAGCAATTCCTCGACTCGTGGCAACGACGACTGGTACGCGTTATATCCTCCCCGATCGATAGTAAGCGCACCCATGAAAGGGTCGCAAATATTCTTCGCGGGGCTGCGCGCCAAGAAGGGCTGACACAAGAAATTGTTGTTACCAAAGTTTTCAGGATAATACGCTTCCTCTTTTGCTCTTCCATCTCGCTGCTGTTTGCGAAATTTGCGAAATGCTATTTTTATGAACGTTGAAAGGACTCGTGTTAAAAAAAACAAATGAAAATAACTTTATCTCGGAGATTAATATTTTCTTTATTATCATTCTCTTTCCATGAGGTATTTTAGATATCTTCATGTTTTAGAGAACCGGAATTATTTTTTAATAATGCTAATATGATGCTATCTATGATAAGTACGAAAATATTCATCCTCACTTTGCTTAAAAATATCGTATAAAAATTATTATTAAATTCTATCTAAATTAAAACTTGACGTAACATCTTTTTGCGTAATTTCATCTACGTGCAGTACATAAAAGATAATGTGCTCTAGTTACTCTAAACACATCTCGAAATCTCTCTCGTAAACGTATCACTGTATTTTAACAGCTGTTGGCAAGTAACACCAGAGAAAGTTCCGAGTGCGGTAAACATTCTAAACCGAATGTAAAGCTTAGCGGTAGGTAATCCAGGTCGCGCGATGTTTCTACATCTTATGTCATTAAGACGAGATGGCGACTGCTTCCAACTAAAGCAAGCTTTGTATAGTAATGTGCTTAAAAAAAAAAAAACTAAAATCGTTTGTTATAACATCAATTGTGAATAATCAAATTGAAGAGATTTTACTTATAAATACTTCCTCGTATTTAAAAAAGCAGTAATACCCCTGGAAATATCCGTGGAAGTCTCAAAAGTATTATCAAAAGCAGAACCAAAGAATCATAGAAAGACTAAACTTCGATGAAAAAGATTTAGACTTTTGCAATCATCAACAAAGATAGTGTCAATGATTAAAATAAGAATCGTCACCGCTTTCGGTTGTTTATCAATGCGTTTTTCCTTTGCTTTTCATATAAATATAGAAAAAAAGAACGCGAATATAGAAGAAATGAATATAGGTTTAATGTACGCAAAACATGGTTTTGCTAAAATATCTAAAAATTTAAATAGATACAGATCTGAATAATTTTGTTGAACCTTCAAAACAATGTAGGACGCTAGCATTAAAACTTTTTGCAGTATTGATCATCATGTTTGAGTTTGAAACATTTACACTAAAAAAAATTTACTTAATCTCTTAAAATATATTTCTTTGTACTAAGTAAACATTTATTTACAGTAAATAAATATTTACTCAATGAAAAAATGATAGTTACATCAAATTAATAACTTTTGTATCAAATAAATATATATGTTTATATTTAGTAAATATTTATTTAGAACTCATTCAAACAAATATTTATTAAAATTTAGAATTTTTTTTCAGTGTGCATAATTATATTTTGATAGTCCAACAAAATTATTTTCAGATCTGTATATGACTAAATTTTCAGATATTCCAGCAAAACTGTTCCTTCCTTGGAAACATTTTCGTTTGAAATTAAAGATGCATTTTGCGTCTTCCAAGACTACATAAATCCGGGTATTCATTCTCATTCATCTACCATTCCGTCTCGTGTATCTTCATTGCATTACGATTTTTCGTTTCTCTCCGTCTAATCGTCAGAGCGATGCGAGAGCGCAGGCGACCTTACGATCAGATTGGCTGATTGCTGCGAGCCAGGGATTCGATGATGATCCATGTGCGAAATGACGTGCGACAAAGACGGACGTGGCCGCGTGCAGTGGCGATGATGACGGCAATTCTTCCTCTCGCAAAGTGTGTCACTCGCTATGCAACGGGATAAAGCTACTCGAGGAAGGACGCATAATTTTTTTCTCCATAAGCACTGCTTGAAATTTCCCTACGCGAATTACGATCGTGACGATCGTATTCTCCACGAAACGAATTTGTCAAATAAAAAGTTCGTGTGTTGATTTAACAGTGCAGAAAACGTTTGTGAAAAAAAGAAAAGAATTTTGTGACTGCGGGTATCGGAGTGCAATCATTGTGAAAGATAAAGGCACAATGTGTTTGATGTGACATTTCTTCAGTTATCCTGCGAGAACAAATCTCTTGAAACAATTGATAAAATCAAGAATGGAAGAGACGTCGAAGAATTGATAGTTCTTTGATTTTTATCTCGGATGGTGTTATTGCCTACGGTTGAAAAGTCACGAATTCCTTTTTCGATAGTGATATCGTCTTTTTTTGCAACAAGCGAAAAATGTGCGATAGTTCGACGTCTTTATTGTAGAAGGTTTTATGTAAAAAGGTTAAAAGGAACCAAGTATGCGCGCTCAGACATTGGTACTTTGTGCGTTTCGATCGTCACAATATTGAAAATGGTGCACGCCTGGCGCGATGCAATATTTCGAAACGACATGTTTCATGACAGGAGGAAATCGTTAGCAACTTTTTGTCTTTATGGCTGACAGTATAGTTTTAGACAGCAAACGCTTATAACGGAAGATGCATCTGCCGTCGCAACAAACGTTCCCCTATCATTCTTTATCTTCATTTATTAAATTAAGAAAAGACAGTAAATTTCTTTCATTTTTGAGAACAGTATTTTATTTAATTGATCAACTCATAATTATTCGAATAATAATCTACCGGATGAGTTTATCCTGATTAGATCAATTTCTTTCCGCTTGATAAAGAAACAATCTCGATTAATAAAATTGATCAACTCCCTAATCTATTTAAAAATATATTCGGTACTGCATTAACCAAGCGTATGCATTAGTTTCTTATCATTCTACAACATGTGGAGATAATCGTCTCTTATTGCGCGTGTAGTCAAATAACAATGGCCTTGATAATATTAATAGTCAGCTGAGATTTAGTGCAGTACGTCGCATTGTCGTTCGCGTTGCCTTTGCATTTCCGTCACGATGTGCAATTTTACGGTGTCATTATAAAGTTTATCAATGTAACTTGTAACGATGAGCCCGTTAATTCGTGACGTTTCAGGAAGAAAGGCACATAATCGTGCATTAAAAAATATTGTTTATTGCGTATACATACGCACGAAACTTATCAAAAACGCTGATACCATTCGTATCTCTTCTCTATACAGTGCGATTCAAAAACGTCATATAAACATAGATATGAATAATTATCGTAGTTATTTAAATTAAAAAATTAAAATAATTATCATTGATAATTATAACAAAATATATAATAAACATATATACGAGATAATTGGTAATGTCACCTGTTTTCCTACGAAAATATCCATGATCATATGTTTACGTATATGTGAAAGTCGCCGATATTGATATAGTTCTTTTAAAGAGACACTATCTTATTTCTTAGAAACATTATACTTTATCAATCCTTATACTGATAAAAACATCATCTAGTTAGATGATTAAAGAAATAAAAACCTATAATCTTCATATGTGTGTTGTTTCTGTATAAAATTAGATAGAAACGAATTCTACAAATACGAAAATAAAATTCTTACGATTTTCTTTTGCAAATTACATAGTTTAAATAATAGTGAGTATATAATATTATATCATTTTATATATTTGTAGTTTCTTAAATCTATATTTATTTATATTTATAGTTTTATTAATATTTTTCTCATAGTACGACAAATAATCTTATCGGAGTTGAAAGTAATTCGATATTTACGAGGAAACCCAAAAAACTGTCGTGTTATGATAAGACTATTTGTCATACTATGAGAAAAATATTAATAAAACTCTAAATATAAATAAATATAGATTTAGGAAACTACAAATATATAAAATGTGATGTAATATTATATACTCATTATTATTTAAACTATGTAATTTGCAAAAGAAAATCGTAAGAATTTTATTTTCGCATTTGTTATTTTGGAATTCGTTTTTATCTAATTTTATACAGAAACAAGCAACACATATATGAAGATTATGCGTTTGCTTGCATCTTGCTGAATAGTAATAAAGTATGCATATAAGTCAATAAAAAACATTTTACATCGAAGTGAAAAGATTCTAGAAATTCTCATATACATTCACTCGTAGATATTTACAAATGACTCCTGTAAAAAAAATAGAAATATATGATATTACTGTCTACTACGTATCAGTTTTGGGGCCAATTTTATTAAACGCTCATTTTTGCTTATTTTACAAAAAAGTTAATTATCATACAATGATAAACAATAACATATATAAAAACTGTCGTATTATTCAATAAAAGACATTCTAGTTTGTTTTTATGTGTTACAATAATTTTATCTTTTGTTTAAAAAGTACAAAAGTAGTATGATGGTATCAGCGACCTTCCTCTATATCTCTCAAAGTGTAGGTATATATAATGTCTTAAAGTTGCAATTTTGTATTAAAGGAAAAAAAAAAGAAAAAAACGTGTGAAGATGTAAAAAAAAATTGAAAAATATATTGAAAGATTTAAGCATTAAGATGTTTTGACTAATAATAGGTTTTCTTTTACTTAATCAAATTTATTCTCCGATACAGTTTAGAATTATAATTGTTTATAATAATATTTGAAATTTATTTTTCGCAATTCTTTTCTATGTTTTCACACATTTTTCTATCAACTTCTTTCTTTGGCGCAAAATTACAACTTTGAAAGATGACAATGCTTATTCAATGACATCTACGAATTTTTCCGGATTTGGGAGATAGAAAAAGAGTCATTTTTTCGCACAAATCTGACTTTATATAAGAAGAAGATCATCTTATCAGTATCAGCAAATATTAGGGCACAATTAAGTCCAAGGTAGAAACACAAACGGAAGATACTCACGCGTGGGTATGTCCCTGATTTGTCGAAAGAGGTGGGAGCACGTGCCGCTGCTGCCGCGAATACGCCAAGAAGCACGCGATATATTAGTCTTTGTCGAGCGCACTCGCGAGATCGGTGGCCGCGCCAGCAGCGGTTTCCTCGATCATCACCATCCGGAGTCCGCGACTCGTAGATCGATTGATGATCATCATGGCGAGACACATGGTACGTTATCCGGCATCATGGCGAATCCGCCGTTCTCCCTTCCCTTTTTCTCTTCCACTTCATTTTACGACGTTCGCGAACGGCGAGAAACCGATGTCATCCCTTAAACCTGTTGTTAATTCCTGATAATTCTCTCGTGCTTCTTCGGTCAAATCATAAAGAGAAGAATTATTTATCTGATCTTAAGTAATAATATTTTTAAATTCTTATATCACTACAAAGCGAATATTTCTGAGAAGTGAAAAGGAAAAGGAGATGTTTCCAATACCCTACTTTTTGCACCACTTGTTCCTCGATCCATTCTTCTCCTCCTTTCGCGATGCCTTTAAGAAGAGCGGTCGCGAAAATAAGTATCGACCTATCGGGGAACTCGCGATCTACCATTATTCTGGAAGAGCTTTTATCCGACTTACTTCTGTTTCAATTTCACTCATGGGACAGGCACAATGTCTTGACATATCGAATCGATAAGTCCGTGAGAGCACTTTTCGTCAGATGCGCGCAAACGATAGAAAAGTTTCGAGGGTCCGAACTGTCTCGATTTATCGCCTTCCACCTAAGCCCTCTCGCGTCTCTTTTCTTCATCGTAGAATATACAAGGTGATGCGCCCGAGGTATTAAACTCGTATAACAGTAAGTTATTTTTAGGTTCGATTCTTTCGATATCGAGATTATCATCAATTTCGATTCACTATGGATCTGTTGCGTCAATATTGACTGACTCTAATCTCGATTAATATTAACTTCTTTTTTAATTCGTATTAATAAGATTATAATTGATAGAACAAATAGACAAATACTAATTTCCAATTAAATAGAAATATCGACGGCTTCCTGCTAGCGGAAAGAATTGGATTTTCCAGATTGATTAGGTTTCGGTTGACTTCCGTTCATTGATAATTAACAAGATCACTCTTTGTTTTTTATACATAACTGATGTTTCAATTTTAAAGAGTGAAGAAATAGAACAATTATCTTTTTTCCTCGTAAAAAAAAGTAATACTCATTGGCTGAAAGAAATGCTAATGATTCGTAAAATGGAGCAAAGCTTTTCGCGGTTACCGCAGACCTGAGTTCAGAATTCGTCCGTTTAGATACCAGCGCAGTATCGTTGAAAGTTTGAACGATAATATCTAATAATTTCATTTTCTAAATTTTTTGTGTGATCTTTTTGTACGTTCTGTTCAATCATTGAATTCATATATATGTAATCGTAGAGGGACGAAAAATCCGACACGAATTTTATGGCATATCCTGGCAATCCGAATTCTTTCAGCCTCTTCAACTTCTAATACTATTTGCCTTCGTGATCGTCATCGGTCAGTCACGAACAGGTAGGTCAATTGATTTAATACTTCGCGTAATTATTAGCGTAACTAATACTCGGCAAATATACAGTTTGATTGAACTACTTATGGAAATGTAGATATCGGAGGACGAGTTCAATAAATCTTACGTATATTGTTTGTATTTTAAATGTTGAATCTATTTATATGTAGTTCCAAATACCAACGACACCGATATTCGTAACAAGGATGAGATTCAACACAGGAAACCATTCTTTTTGGAAGATATATACTCTTATACCTGTTGTCCATCCGGCTTCAATGGCTCGTGGATTTCTGACAACGAATTTATAGTTGGGAGCACAATTACAGGCGATATTACTACTACCAATGTAAAAACAGGAGAAACTAAACAGATTTTTAATGGAACAGATTTAGTAAGGATATTTTAGACTTTACTATACAATTTGATGTTTGAGATTTCAATATGTAATCGATATTTAGTTATCAGAGTGATATTACGAGTTTATAAACATCCGTGATTGCAATGGAAGTTAAATAAAATATTCTTTACGAGTTATCAATGTCATCTATAATTAAATATTTCAGTTTATCAATACTTTGAATGAGTTGTTTGTTCTAATATAATTATTTATTTTAATACGTTTCTCTGAAAATAAATTCCTACAAGACGTTTAGATTAAATAACAGACATTTTTTCTTAAAACTCAATGTTAAAATTGTTTTAGCTGTCATACAAATTCAGTACGGCAACTATATCGGCCGACAAGCAGTATATTCTCTTTGGTTACAATACTAGACGTGTAAGTGATTAATTGTTTAATATCTTTTCGCTCGTTGAAATACAATGAAAACTAAAATAAATGGAGTTGCGCAGGTATTCAGACACTCGACCGTCAAAAATTATGTGGTATATGACATCCAGAACGGGTAAGTTTATTCGTTTATATTTTTATAGCTTACATATATATATTGCCATTGATAATATTAACTATTCTTTGATAAGCTTGATTGCGAAACTACGCGTGGCCTACACAGTGAATTTCTAACGTTTAGATTTCTAAATGAGACAATAAACGTTAATGCAACTGGGTCATCACTTTGTGATAGGTTTCAAAGACATACGAGATAAAGTTTATGTAACTATTTCCTTAATTAGTTTTAGTAAACTTTTCATCTGTTTTTCTTAGAAATTCCGTTTGTTTATTATTTTAATGAACATTTCATTTATTGTACATATAAGTGCTTCAAATACAATATAAATACATAATATAATATTTCTTTTTTATACAACGATTTTATTGAATCCATCCAATAGATTTTTTTCGTTTGTGTTTCATTATTATCTTCAACTGAGTCGTTATCTCAGTCATAACTGAAAGAATTAAGGACATAAAAAATTCGTGTATCTATATATTTATATAAATATATTTATAAATGGACTTTCTTTTCCTATCGTAAGAAAATACTTTTAATAAAATTTTTCCTATATTTACAGTACATTTGAAGAGATCGCGAATGGAACTTTTATCTCGCTGGCGTTATGGTCGCCCATCGACAGTAACTTGGTTTATGTTCTTGATAACGATATTTATCATATGACTTTCAATCGTAACCAGAATGTAGTACGAAGATTGACAACAAGCGGGGAACCCAACATAGTTTACAATGGAATTCCGGATTGGGTATACGAAGGTAAATCTATCTTTTTGTATAAACGTAAATAAATATTATTTACAAAAAAATATTTTTTATTATATAGTTCATATTTTATTTTTATAATATTTCATATTTTATATTATATACAATATTTTGATACATATTTGATAAAAATATTTTATAATACATGAATATAATATAAAATGTTTTACATTATATTTTATATTACATAAAAATTATATATGTATATAATATAAAAAAGAAATATCCATTTTGAAGGAAAATTTGTGCGTCACGAAGTATATCGCGTGACAGATAATTACAAATGACGAATATAATCGTGAATATTGATTACAGAGGAAGTACTTGCATCTGCGACTGCGGTATGGTTTTCACCGAATGGCCAACATTTGGCCTTTGCAACCTTCAACGATACCGTAGTAAAGGACATGGCATATTTTCATTACGGCACTCCTGGTTCTCTCGAAGACCAATATCCCACGGAAGTGAAGATAAAGTATCCCAAGGTGAGATTCTCTACTTCAAAAAGCTTTTCCAAATTTACATATTCAATATAAATTTGTCTGAAGAACGAAATTGATATTTCCGAATATATTTCTGAATTTTTTGAAACATTTCTAAAATCGATAGTATCTTTTAAATGTCTTTCTCTTTTCTGCTTATGCAACAAAATTATCAACTATTTAGCTTTGATTATTGAAAATTAGTAATATTTCATTAACAATATTAGTATTGAAAACTATTAGTAATATTTCATTAACAATGCAACAATGTTACTAAAATATTTCGAATTGTTCCAACATGATAATACTGATAAGTCACCATAGAAAACTCGGCTAATCATTTCCACTGGATGGAATCGGCTATTGCCGTAACGAGTTGAAAGGACCGCCGTTCTTCCGTTTAACTTGAGTTTATTCTACCATAGATCCATTTTCCGCGTGCATGTGTCGGCACGTGCGGATAATCCAATTGTCGAAGTGCGCTGGCAGAAGCAATCTGCCGTGAAAAAAGCCCGCGAATCATTTCTATTTCTATGTCAGGTCCTCATTTCTCAAAAGCGACAAGCAAATCTTTTTTTATTATAATCGATTAACCTTTCGAATTGATATATCAAATTGAAATTATTTAAATGATTAATTTCATATATATTTAAATATCCCACTTACGCTTTTTTTTAATTGGTGGCAAAAATAATATACACATTTATATATTTTTTGAAAAATATAGTGGTAAAGTTATGTTCTCAAAGAAATATTTTAAAGCCCGAAATCTCAGCTTTCAAATCCTTTCAAGCTTTTTCCTCGGTGATGCTTCTGCGCCATGTGGTACCATTTGAAAGTCGGATGTGAAAAATTGACAAAAAAAAAATTTCAACTCTGAGATCATGTACGGAGTCGAAAAATTCTTTTTCAATTTCGCTTGAAATCTTTTAAAAGCATATATAAAATATCTTCTCAAACATTTTAAAAATTAAGTTAATTTTTTTCTCGCGAGTTACAATAATCAATATCGATACGTGTCAATATACATTTTAACTGCATTTAACTGCAACAATTAATATATACAAATTTTTCGGAAACTTTAATTATTTTCTATTATTTTTTAAATAAAATATTAAATCTTTTAAGCGTGCTTTTAATATTGATACGTTAAATAAAATTAATATTACCAATAATGATAAAAAAAATATCATTAAGTATTTGATTTTAAAGTAGATTTTTTTCAAAGAAACTATGTTTTCTAAGAAGAATTATCCTACATTTTTTATTTTTTTTATGTAGAAGTATCATTATTTTCTTTTTTTTTGGTCCTAATATATAATATTATAAAGATGTTATCCCTAAGGTGTTTTACGATATCGTATAACTTATCTACAATATCATTTATATCAATAAAAAAAATCATTATTTTAGGCAGGTACACCGAACCCGGTAGTATCTCTGTTGGTAATCGATTTATTCGATCCATTGTCAGAAGCAGTTACTTTGGAAGCACCCATTAATGAAGTGACAAGGCAAGTAACTTTTGCTAACAACAAATATTTCTGTAACTATCTTCGAACGATTTTACGATCATGTGTTTAACGTACTGACTTCGCGTTCGCAGTGACAACGTACTGTACACCGTGAGCTGGTGGAACAAAACACACGTAATAGCGACATGGACAAATCGTGTGCAGAACCAATCCCAGATGACCATGTACAACATACAAGGTGATGTCAAATTGGTTTTGTCCGACGAGGAGACTGAGGGCTGGCTTCAACCAAATATTCCTATAAGAACTCGTGATTACATATTGCTTTTACGACGGGAACCTTCTGGCACCAACGCCGGCAGATTCCGACATATAAACAGGTGAGTAAAAACTATAAAGATGTGTATTCGTGAAATAAAGATATATTTATAAATAAATAATATAAAAATATATTTATAGATAGAGAGAGAGATAGATATCATTATTTACTAAGCGTTCTAGAATCGAATCCTCCCTATCTTTATTATGAGATATAAAGATATATTTATTTATAAATAAATAAATATAAATTCACAAAGAAAATTACGATTCTCTCTGAGAATATCCAGAGAATTTTTATTTTTGAATTCTGAATAAATCGCAAAATTAGGTTTTTTCCAACGCAATCTCGTAGTTAAGAAAAGAGTTTGACATCGTTTCAAAATTTTTTGACATTTGCCTTCTTTTCGTAATTTTATTCATGCCATTTCGTTAGATATGAATATAAGGATGGTCAGTTTATTATACCGTTGGATTTAACGCCCGGTCCCTCCGAAGTTCACACGATCTTGGCAGCCGATTCGCTCAGAGGCAAAGTTTACTATCTCGCCACGGCGCCGGGTGAACCGTCGCAGAGGAATTTGTATTCGGTGCCTCTGGATGGAAGCCAAAAACCAACTTGCATATCCTGCAAGTTGCTCACGCCGGAAGGTGAGTCCTCGAAATCACGAATATGAGTGAAAATAGAGCGAGCGATCAAGCGAGAGAGAGAGGGGGGGGGGAGGAGGGAGAAGGAGGAAGTAACATTTGGCATTTTTCATCAATTTAGATGAAATAAGCTTCACATTCAGCTGTACGAACGTGATAGATCTAACTCACGAGAACGCTCAGCGTCGTCAGAATATTCTATTTAAACTACAGCGTCTCTCGTGGGGAAAATATTTTACGCAAGAAGCATGAAACCTTCATAGTCCTTAATGTCTGATCATTCGTTTTACTTAGATTTGCATCCAACCGTCGAACGAGACCGGAAACTCGGGAGATGCTTAAACGGAGTCTCATAAGTGACGGAGAAGAAATTTCGAGACTCATCGTCGACAGCGCATTTGTAATTTGTTCGGGCGATAGGTACACGTTCCAATTAAAACGGAAAGTCCATCGGGAGTAATCTCATCTGACGAAAGCCGCAAGTCGCGTTCATGAATATTTAACACGTGTGTATATGTGAGGGGGTTGGCAGACTTACGGGAAAGATCTACGCGAAGCGATGATGTAATCTACGAAAACTTCACCACCGTAGAACATCGCCAAAATTTTCCCTCGCATATTTTTGCAACGAAAGTTGCACGAATTTAAGTAAAAATCTCCGAATTCTCCTCCCGCATGGACCCGGCGCGCGAACTTATCTTTGCGCGAACTTATCTCCTCCACTACGCGAATAGATTCCAAAAGATTCGGCTCTTAATTCTTGCGAGAGATGTCTCGTGACATTCGTTAAAAGAGGCAAGACTGAAATATTACTTTTCGCGCAAGTTTTTCCGGCTATCGGCGACAGCTGCGTCTACCAGACGAAGCGATATTGCATAAAGAAGATTAATTCGCCGGACTATTTGCGCCTGCGAGAAAATTCAACGTCTATGAGAAGCCTGTAGCTCGACCGATATACCCTATATCTGTTAAAATACGATGTTTACTGAAATTTATTTCGATCGGCGAAAAGTAGAAAGTGTTGAAATTTATCGCTTCCTGCTTCCTTCGATGGGAAGTTAGCAACGTACACCACGATGCTAGGCAGAATTATGCACATTTCGATATTACTTAAATGCATACATCCGAATATGTATATTCGAAAATGAAAGCGGGAATAACTTATATGCGCGAGAGCAACCTCGAATTTGCCAAACTTAATTTGGAGAGAATTGAAGCGGTAGGAATGAATATTTCGTTACGTAGAACAAGAAAATGAAAAAGTTCTCTCTACAGAAGAATTCCCACGAATTTAAATGTTGCAGGAAACAAATGCACTTACGCTACCGCATCTTTTTCAAGCCGGAGGTCGTATTACGCTTTCACCTGTTCCGGGCCCGATCCGGCTACAGTGACGATTAATGACAATAATCATAACCCAGTCATGATCTGGAATACTAATCAGATGACGAGGACACTTTTGTCGCGACGATTAATGCCGCAACAAAGAAATTTCAACATTACCGTGAATGGTTATGACTGTAAAGTCAGATTGCTCTTGCCGCCAGATTTCGACGAAAGCAAATCGTATGCCATGATGGTATTCGTGTAAGTACCCAAGTGCTTCTGATATAATAAGTAACTGAAATTTGACGACGTAAAAATATCAGCCATTTTTCTGCATGATACTCGTAGTTCATCAAAGGAAATTTATGCTTTTACGCTTAGCAACAAGATTTTTTTTATTACAAAGATAAGAATATAGGAAATTTATACAAATATTATAAAATTTAACTATTAGACAAATCAGTTTTATTATAATGTATACACATTTCCGTATTGACCATTATATTTTAAATCGTGCTTGATTCGAAGACGAATGCAGCGTACGAATATCTTTATGACAATATTGTGTATAGATTTAAAAAAAATTTTAAGAAAAATTTTAATGTTGCATAATAAAATAACAGCTTTAAGGAAAGCAACATTTTGCTTAATAGAACCTTCTTATTTTGCACATAGGTTTAAATAAAATTAAAGCCAGTTTCCTACTACTTTATCACAAGTCTAATTACATATTTTTCAAGAAACAATTAATTTTAATTTTTATTAATGTATTAGTTTTATATACATATATACAGGGTGTTTCCAAATTAAATCGCAAAACTTCGGGAGCGTGTAGAGGAGTAAAAAACTAAGAAAAAAAGTCCTATAGACATATGCTCGTTTTTGCTCCGTTTCAGAGAAATCGAAAAAAAATGTTTTTTTTACCTGCAAGATTAAATGGGGACCGTTTTCTAAATTTCTTGGAGAATGAATTTTCTGACTATTTAGAAAACATCCCATTACAACAACGTACTGAAATGTGGTTTCAATTAGATGGATGCCCTGCTCATTACAGCAGAGTCGCTAGAACCTGGTTAGATAGAAAATTCCCACAACGATGGATTGGACGTGGAGGAGCAGTACATTGGGCAACTCGTTCGCCCGACTTAACGCCATTAGATTTCTATGCATGGGGTACTCTGAAGTAAGAAGTTTATTCTTCGCCTATTCAATCAGAGCAACATTTGAGAAATCGTATCGTAGCTGCAGCGAACAGAATATCGCAAGAACAGTGCCTGGCTGCTACAAGAGCCGTGTTTGACAGATGCAATGCTTGTATTGCTGCAAGAGGTGCACATTTCGAACAAAATCTTCATTAAAAAGTTTATAAATAAAATAATTAAAATAATAAATTAAATATATTTTTTTCTTTTTTCGTGATTTCCTGCGAAACAAAGCAAAAAGGAGCATATGTCTATAGGACTTTTTTTCTTAGTTTTTTACTCCTCTACACGCTCCCGAAGTTTTGCCATTTAATTTGGAAACACCCTGTATAATATATATATATACATTTTTAAAGGTCTGACTAGCGCCGAGTATTAATGTTTATCAAATATATCATTAATAACGGCTATACTGCAATTAAAATCGGCGCACGCTATGATCAGCACGCAAAGGGATTGCAATCTCCATTTAAAATTAGATCGAATCTGTTTGCCGATTCATGCCGAGGCTATTGAAACGATTGATTACCTTTAACAACCCTCGCTCAGTTTTCCCATCTTTTTTAAGAAGTATTTGCGATGTATCGAGCGCTCCATTTATTTAGAAATTCATGCTATCCATTTGTAGCTCAGAGATGTATAAAATCAAACACCGTTTAATGCTGAGGGAGATAAAAACTGGAAGCTATTCTTCGATTCGAGTTTTTATTTCTGTTAAACATCTTGTAAAACATTAAAACCCACAGATACGGTGGTCCGAACACGGTCAGGATCGTCGATGACGCCAAGTACGGATACGAGCATTATCTGACGACCAACCGAAGTATGGTTCACGCATGGATCGATGGACGAGGATCAGCCTTTAAGGGCAGCAACATGCTCTTTGAGATATACCGGAAGTTGGGTACCGTAGAAATTGAAGATACGATCGCTGTCACCGAGTGAGTAATGCGAAACTGATCAAAAATTACTTCGTTCCCGGCAGTGAATGTCGCTCTGAAAATGAAAACGTTCTTTGCCATAGAATTCTGCAGAAGCAGTACAGTTGGATCGACGCGAACAGGACTGGTGTATGGGGCTGGAGCTATGGTGGTTTCACTACTGGTATGGTGATGGCCCAAGATACCAATTTTGTCTTTAAATGCGGTATATCCGTCGCGCCCGTAACTTCCTGGATTTATTACGGTAATTGAAAAGAAGAAATTGAGAATTTGATTTCTTTTAGCATTAATTTTAATCCTAGGATAGAGCAGGGCTTTTTCGTCCATTTCTCGCAATAATGTTTATGTTTCTGAACAGCACCCATATCGAATATTTAAAGGTTGTGCTCATGCTCTCAAGAAACAATCATGATTATACAATGTAGTTATGAGCATTGCAAAGAGATGATAGATATCGTTTGTCATCGTAAATTTTTATTCTACTTTAAAGTTAAAACTGATAGAATAGCCTTATCCTACGATGATTTTAAATAATCTCGACGTATTTTTAATTCGAATCGAGCTTCAGCAACATTATCTCAAAGATCGCTACCCGATTTACAGATTCCATCTATACGGAACGATTCATGGGTCTGCCGACTCCGGAGGACAACCTTGATGGTTACAATCGCACGGATATTTCACAACGATCGGAAGGAATACGCGGAAAAAAGTACATGCTGATACATGGTACCGGGGACGACAATGTGCACTACCAGCAGGCGTTGGCGCTTGCCAAGTCGTTGGAGTATAAAGACATCCTGTTCGAACAGGTCACGTACACGGACGAAGCGCACTCTCTTCAAAACGTGTTCCCTCATCTTTATCATACAATGGACAAATTTTGGAGCGAATGCTTCGGGTGGGGTCACTGATCAGACTCACTAAAAAAGAGAATCGCCTTCACGGCTACAAACTCGTTTGCACTGTACGCCAGGGACCGTATTCTTGAGAAATATCGCATGCAAAAATGTACGAAAATATTATAAATTTCCTTAGTATTTTCATATACGATACTTTTCAAGAATTAAGGACCAGATTTATAACAAGAAAGAATCGGTGTAAACCGAAAAAAATCGAAGACTTATTTTGAATTCTTTCAGACTTGATTTTGATTTATATTGATTCGACGAAAGAAGTACTCAACGTGCCTCTTAAATATTAATGGCATAAAAGTGCTTATCATTAAAGTTAAGAGTGACTGTTCTGAGATACTTTGCCTTGACCAAATCTTGAAAATATCGACAATAGCAATGGAAAATATTACAAGTAAATTTTCAAGCAATGTGAACGTTTTTTATCAGTAGTTAAAGAAAGAATTCATGTAAAAATAGTTCTGGATTCTTATAATTTTTAGAAAGATAACTATTATACAAATAAATTTGAGAAGTTTTGTAATTATATATATTTTTTATAAATGCCATCAATATATTTAGATAGATTGAATTTAATCATATAGAACTGACCTAAATTTATATGAAAGAGATAATTATCTAATATATGCCAGTGTACGTTATTAAATTTATCTTCACGTTCATTTCATTGATCTCGATGGCAAATCTCTACCAAAGACATTTTTTGCTTGTAAATAATATTTGCAAAAGTTCCTGTTACTATTTAGTGCCAAATATTAATTGCAATTAATTTAATAATTCTTGACTTGTTTGTCGATCAGAGCGAAGGAAGTTCGTTCGTGCCGTATTTCCGGGTAAATCTTATGCACGAATATGTTAGCCAAAATTTATAAAAAAATATATTAAAATATATACGGAACTCCTACATAGAATGGCATCTCTTAAAACGTGCCTTTCCTATATTTTATATCATCCTATAAAGATATCAAAATAAATTTATATGTATTTTTTCGCATCTACCAATAAATAAAAAGATTTTTGTCGAAAAATAAAAAAATGTTCTATATTTCACGAGATTAATGTCCTAACCTGTAGGTATATTTCCTAATCTATATATTTTCTGTCTAGTAATTATAATTTTTCTATTATAATAATTACATATTCTCAAAACCGAGCCAAAAATTATATTGATACATCCTTTTAATGATATCGATTCATAGTCTTGTTTTAGATTGAATATTTTGCAGCTATTGTCGCGGAGATTATATAAGTATATACATAGATAATTTGAATATTAAAAAGATTCGTAGCAATATAAAAAATTTTACTTGAAAACTAGAGAATTCAATATTAATTTACTTTCTAAGAATAAAGACAATTGTAATCATGTTGTTGTTCGTACTACAGTAGATCTCAGAACCTATCTTTCTGCTCGGTGACCTAGATTTTTGTATTTTCGACTAGGACAAAATAAGTTTTGTTGTCCTTTCTTTTTATGGAATACAATATAATAAACGTGTATAATACACCTTTTTCGTCTCGTTCTTTTAACAGCTGATGATTATATTTTTGTCCACTACATCGTTTTACCTATCGAACTCGATCAGTCGGTCCGGACCGCCTGGACACAAAGTCACTTTTGGAAAAATTTAATCATTCCATCCATCGTGTTCACGTGTCCTTCTTGTATGTGGGCGAATTTTCAAGGCAACTTGAATCGCTGACCTGGAATCTTCGACAGTTGGGGAGAAAAATGTTTGCTCAAACATCGGCGCGAGTTTTCACGGAGTTCATGACTCTTCTCGGTCAGTGAAGATCAAGAAGACTCTTGAATATTTAATTTGGATTTTCAATTTTAAAATGTTATTTTCGATAATGCTTAATCATCGCCTTGTATCTAGCGCTGTTATCAGCGATCTTTGCAAGAGTACTTTTTTCACATTTTTTTCGTAGTATTTTTTTCGAATCTTTACCGTTTATTACATTGTGTTATGTCCTTTTATTAACAAATTTTAACTCCCCCTCGTGGATCACTCATGCCCAAGCAAAATTTCGCGCATTGCGTACGCCGGTAAAATACGTGCCAAGAAATTACATAGTTTCACCAATTGTTATTACCATTTTGTTTTTAATCGTAGAAAGTTAAAACTAAGTAAAATTGCGATTGAAAATTATCTTATTATGACGTAACCCTTTAAGAAGCGTAAAACGCGAATGACCCCATCATGGTAAGTGAAGAACAAAAAATGACGAGAGGAGTAAAAGTTAATAATGAACATATTTTAATAATAAAATGAAACATACTCTTGTTAATTGCTACACGATATAATACGGATACGGCGCACCCCGCTCACATAACAGCGTTAGAGACAGCAAGATCGATATTTCCATTCTCTCATACATTCATGTCAAATCGTATCACCGAGATTGCAAGGAAATAATATTAATGATTAACGACATCAAATATCCACCTCGATGAGAATTGAAGTGAGATTTCTCATCCGTGTACACACAAGCCGACGACTTTAACGATGCTTTAATAGCCCAAGAACGATCGCGAAGGTTGCCTTGGCACGCGATAGATAATCAGATTGATTTAGATTACACTTTGGAATTATCCTTTTTCGATAAGATTGAATTGCGGCTACGAATACATTTTTGGTCTCGCGGTTGGAAACAATCAAAACTCGGATTCTGAATATTCTGATTGAATGTTTAATTAATAATATTTTATATTATGTTTAGAGTATTCCTCTGTTGGTCAATTAATGTACAAAACGCACAATTTTTTGCAAAATTAACAGAAGGAAACAATTGAATCAAAATCAATAGGAAAATGCAAGCAGTAATCTGTAAAAATAGAAATTTTATCCTTTTGTAAGCATATATACTTTTACTTACTCCATAGACCGTGGATTTTTTTGTCCAAATTTTTTTTACCGTGTCCTAAGCTTTAAAAAAAATCTAGAAAAATTCAGAATTACTTTTCAACATCTCTACTATATTGTCAAATATTTATTTAACTCAAATGTCTGAAACCTTTGTTTAATAAAAATTGAAATTTGTGTCAAAAAATTTCAAAAATTTTTCCTGAGTAAAAAAAGACCCAGTGTGCTTACGAAGTGTTAATTACAAGGATTGTAAAATAAACTAAATGAAGAGACAAAACGCGAGATGAAAGAGAGACGCGAATCTATCATCAGTACAGAAATTGTTAGGAAAATCGATTCATGTCATGGCGACAGAAGAGCTGCCTTTAAGATTGAATTGTGGCGCGCGAGTCCAAAGAAAAGAGGAAACTCACTACGCACGACTCACGAGCGACTACTCGGTCGAGCAGTTCCTTTCCTAAACAAAAGGGAGGCAGCCTATTTCTCGAGCTGCAGTAGAACCTGTGGCAGCGCTCGAGGATCGTCGAGGGAGACATTAAAGCACGCTGGCCATTCCATTGTTGGTCGCGCAAGTTCTTGGCGAGCAAAACAATACCACGCGCCATCATCGAACCGCCGTCATCGTCCGCTTTTCATTGCTCATAAATGCTATCGGCGGATAATGGATAGCGATCTTCGACCGTAGAACGAATGCACGGAGTCCAACTAACGAGACGCAACCCTTTTCTGTCGGTCAGAAAGTTTCTGAAGGAAGCGGACGGTCCGTGACGCAGTCGGGAAGTAAGTTGGGTGGGCGACCAAAGCAAAGCGACGAACTGATTTGATATTCCTCAGAGATAATTTCATTCCATTTTACTTAATAATAGCGAAACGAATAGTTTCTTTTTTGTTATTACTTGATATTTCACGGCTATCTCAACAGCGAAAATATATATTGGGTTGGCCAAAAAAGTTTTCTCGTTTTTGTCAGTAGGTGATATTAATGTCGCTTTAGGTTTGAACATTTTCTTTTGTTTTAACAAATGCATTCATAACTTAAAAATAATTAACAGCTTACATATCATCTTGCAACAAAAAGATATCAAGATCAATAGAGTTTGCTGCTTGTTACAAAGGATTGAAAGTGGAAAATCAAAAGGCACATTTCCGCATTATCCTATATTATTAAGGCTGCGCAAACTTGAAAAAAGATATATATAGTGTACAATGAAAATAGTGTGAATGATGTGCCAATTTTGGTTTGCAAAGTTCCGTGGTGAGAATTTTTCCATTGAAGACAAGCCACGTTCGGGTAGGCCAAGTACAATCAATAATGATCTAATCAAGGTCTTGATAAAAAATAATCCGCATCAACCATTCGAGATATCAGAGAAAAGCTTAGAATATCTAAATCACTTGCAAATAAAACCGAAAATACTTTTTGGCCAACTCAATATAATGATGCTAAAAATCATGAAATAATAATCATTCAAGATTTTTTGCACAATTATCTTATAGAAGAAAATAGTTCAATCGAAGTTAATAGACCATAAAAAGTGCAAATATACACTACTAGCGAAAGTGAATAAAAGGACAAATGCAAATACTAACGAAATCACAAGAATTAATTTCAAATGAAACAGAACGCAACGTGTTAATCGATTTTTTACTATCACCCTCGAGTTAAGTAAATGTACTTTGGAAAATACTTCGTATTGGGGTAATACTCGGTGATATTGTCATCTCACGCTCTGTCGTCCGACTAGCATCTATAGAAAGTGAAGAACCGTGGCAGATTCGGGTAGGCGATCGGATGTCCATGGCACGTTCATCCTGCTATTGAAGAATTCTGTTACTGTGAAAGCGCGTTGCGTTAGCGCGCTTTCGAACGTCATCGTGCAGGGTGTGACCGACGAACGACAGGAAAGAGAGAGACGAAGGACTACATTTTTTTTATCTATATCTACAATACGTGCCGATGGTTTTTGCGAAAAAAAAGTCAATTGTAAAGTGGAAGTGTCAAAGCCGTTCCGAATACGGAACGCGACGCGCGCGATTCGCCTATTGTTTTTTTTATTCATTTTAGCAACACAGTTCTGACAAAAGTTGTTTTGATGTACGTGTTTCCTCTCGTTTAGAGAAAATCTCGTCGTTAAGAGCTCGTATCTGGTGCTACACGATAAATTGTTAATTAAACTTTGATCAGCGTCAATTGTTTAGCTCGATTGCGTTTTCTCGTTTACACATCGAAAGAATCGTAACATTGTACAGTGATTTAATGTATCGCCGTGTCAATGCCGACCTCATTTTCACGCAGCTCTCCCGAAACTCGAATTTCGCGCAGAATTCCCACCGCGTCGATCGTCGCATAATCGACCTGCGGCCTTCGCGCGAAATATCACCGGGGAAAGTTCGTTCGCCGATTGTACGTACATTCGCGAGCATCCGTTCCGGATTTATCTGCGCAAACAGCAGATCGAAACAGCATTTCGATCGCGCCCGTGAGACAAATTTCCGCCTCTCGAGCGCGGCCTCTCGAAAGCTCGTTATTGCTCTTTGTGTGGGTACGACGTCATTCTCGAATTCATCGCGTAGGACAAGTCATCTCCGTCTCAACAGAATGGGAGCGCTACCAAGGGTAGGCAACCGTCGTTTTTGTTGCGAAATTCAGAGCGTCAGAGTAAAAACGCAAACTATTTTGCCGGTATAACTATAAATGTAATATCGATGCAAAAAAATTGCTAAATAAAGTTAAAAATGAAATTTCA
Source organism: Mycetomoellerius zeteki (assembly GCF_001594055.1). NCBI lineage: Eukaryota > Metazoa > Arthropoda > Insecta > Hymenoptera > Formicidae > Mycetomoellerius > Mycetomoellerius zeteki. Next base: position 95,382 of record NW_017257727.1, on the reverse strand, counting down.
GCAAAATCGAAGGCAAATTGTTGCCACGAGCTTCGTATATCTCTTTTTTCCATCCGAGGAGAACTTTTTCAATCTTCTTTTTAAGGAACTTCAACTTTTATGACGTTATTTAGTACAAAATTGGATGGAAAAACGACTTCCGCATGAACTTAACATAAAAAATGTTTATTATCGCCCTAAAAAGCAAGAGCGCCATTAAGAATGTACGAACGGTTAATTGTGATAAACGAAGACGTGGAATGTGAAAACATAATGGACTCGTTCGCGTTTTATCGTATTTCTACTCGGAGTAGAGATCCCCTTTAGTTCAAATGGGTTCTCTCACTTGTAACCTCGCACATCGTCATTAAGTGCACTAACAATTCTCTTGGAAGGGAAAATAGCTAATTCAACGTGTGACTTATCTAGCGATCGGACGGGTGTCTCGTGAAGAACAGTGAAGGCCCTGCCCTTACGCGCGCGAAAGGTTTCCTGGACGATTAATCTCCCACCTGCCGACCCTGGCCTTCGAAACGAAAAGGTTTTAGGAGTCAAGGACGCGCATGCAACGTTTCTTGTTCCGCCAATCGATATCCTTTGAATAAGGCTAGCCCGCGGCTTTTCATTTTGCGTGATCAAGAAGGAAGGTGCTGAACTATAGTCGGCCTCGAGCACGATCTTGGGTGGTACCAGCCAGTAACGCGGTAGAGACTCCGTCGCGAGCCCTTTATACGGCATTATACGAGAATACGGTCAAAATTATACACTGCTATTCTCGTCGTCTGTGTGTAACGGAGTCTAATAACGGTCTCGCGTGTGGGAACGTTATTACTGCAAGTAGGCAGTTCTCCGTCACGTGTATCTACATCGAACATTCGTGCGATATCCCAATGAAAGGCCGATAGGACATTCGTGTTAGGATTGCTAGATGAGGCAATATGTCACCTTTAGGCGATTGTGTAATAATTACAAGAAAGCGCTTATTCATGACAATAAGTATGTAAGGGTCTTGATGTCACTTAAAAGTTACACCAAAGAGAAGAGAAAAATCGCCTAATTTGCGACGTTGCCCTCGGTCATTTTTTGTCGCAAATTATTAGGGGAGAGTGGTCTAAATTGGACCTATTTGCAGTTTCTGCTCTCTATAAGGCGTAAATAAAGTCCGATCGTAAAATCGAAGCTGCCGTTGGAAAGATCATTTAATTCCCTTCATTTTTGCTTGAGATTATTTTGACGTATCTCTCACCTGTGTTAAACTATAATGGAAAATGTAAAAACGAGCAATTTGACAGTCAAAGATAAAAATTTTTTCGGAAAAAGAAATTACTGACTGTTTATATTATTAGAATTGAAATCAATAAAACTCAACTAATCTGAGTCTGATGACTCATGATATTTTACTGATTTAATTGCTTGGACCAGATCTGGTCAGCCAATCACCAATACTACAACCAGGCCTATAAGTTATTCTCTGTACCGTCCGATTTGGACACGGGTCCTTTCGAACTTTGGAACAAATTTTACAATAAACCGCAAAAGTAATCACGAAATGCTTGATATTTTTTAATTCTACACTTTAATTATCTTAAATCAATTACTTTTCAAATTTTTAACACCTTTTAAATAATGATTTACAAGGATTTTCTTTTTTAAAAAAATTTTCGCACGATGACTAAAAAAACATATTTGCCTTTATTTTATGAATGTTATGACAGAGAACTGTCAAACTGCTATCGCATGTTCGGTGTCTTATAAGGACTTTACATTATAAATAGTACGCAAATCTGCTTAACCGTATTTATTTAAATTAAAAAGGTCCTATTTGGAACACGGTCCGATATATTTAGACCACTCTCCCCTATTATATAAGTCACCTAAAGGCGACATGTCGCTTCATCTGGCCGAGCACTCTAGTCCGCGTCACAGGATTATTAAGATCGTCCCTGAAACCGCAGAGACATTTTGTAACCGACTCATTGCTGCCAGCATCGCTGGGTACGCATAGACCTACGACGTGCATCTCGTGCCACGAGTTTATCCTCGTCGCACCGTGAATTTATGGAATGAATCGACGACGTTTATATGCGCTCCGCGCTCGCGCGTGCACCCTTGAAAGCTAGGGTGCGTAAAACAGTAAGATGGACACGATGATATCACGCGAGATATTTTATGACGTCGCGCCATCGTTGCAATTTCCTTATACCACACATAAACGATAGTCTTTAAACAATGGTCTTAGTATCTTTTTATATATAGGCAGCAGCAAAATGTGATATTTTAAATATGAATTGCCTCTTTCAAATTGCTCAGATTGTAACTTTTTATCAATCGCTTGTGATGTTGCCGCTATTATTTTAATCTATCCATGATACTTAAAAAAAAAATAAATAATATATCCTTAAAAGATGAGAGAACACATGAAATATTATGAGCTAATCATGAAAGTAAAAAATTTTATAGACCAATTTAGATAAGCAAATTAAATTTAACAAATAATAGGAAAATTGTAAATTTTATAAAAACGAACTTTAAATGGTTGAAAGGGACTTTCAAATGGTTGTCACTAGACTTCTTACATTTTCAAAATATTTCGCTTCCTGCTATTAAATAATAACGAATTCAAAAAGAAAGACTATGGCACACAAAAAAGACATTAAGAGTTATGCAAGTACTTAATAAGTGAATCGCAGCCCAATTACAATAGAAACATAAGATAATAACGTAAGTAGTAGCAAATCCAAAATTTGTTTATTGCTTACGTCTTACTGCTTAAATTTTTTGCGTGCCTTAAAGCTTTAAATATTTAAAAAGAAATACGACACAACGAAAGTACGACGATAAAAGTATTAGAATAGAAACTTATTTCTAACTTTAATTAAAAAATTGCATTTAATATTTTTACATGTCTTTGTAATTTAAAACGATCGATCGAACGATATTGATATTTATTTGAATAAATAGTTTAAGAAGCACAATTGCAAGAATTCTTACAAAAATTCCTCTCGTCTATTTTGCAGTTAAATAAGCACGGGAAATTCGATTCCATTACCCGCAAACATTTATCTCGACTCGCGCTGCTTGGTAATAAGAAAATAAGAAAGGAGAGAGAGAGAGAGAGAGAGAGAGAGAGAGAGAGAAAAGAGGCGGGGAGAAGGGAGAGAGAAACCGCGTAGAAATCTGACAATGAACTAAAAGATAGATATAATAAATCCCGTAAAAGTCAATTTTCATCTGAGATGATGCTGTCTGCCTAAACTGTATCATTTGATATAAAAGCAATTACTAAGTCACTCAGCATAAAAAAAAGCATGATGAATATTCCTCGCGAGATTAAAACAAAGTTAATGATCGATTAAGAACGTAATGTCGCGCATTTTAGTCCCCTTTGCTTCATTTTTCTCGATCGGTTTTTGCTCTCTTAAGATTTTCTCAGCGGCATTGTCGTCAAATTAACGTCGAAGTCTGATTACATTTAGTCTTAAACGTCGGACGTGAAAAAAGCTCGTTATATTTCCATAAAATAAAAGCAGAATTTTATATTTTATTAGTGATTTCTACATTAACAACATTCTATGGAAAGGAGTGAAAATGAAAAAAGAAAGAGAAAGAGAATCAGCGGTTGAATAAAGATGCGCGATTTAATTAAAGATCGTGATACAGTATTTCGCGATCTATTCTCGTTTTACTCGCAGAGGATTTCACGAAGAATGATGGAATATTCGTCGACATCGTCAAGCTGATTTTCAAGAGAATGCGGGAATCTAGTTTGTGCGGTTAAATGAAAAACCGGACAATATTATTTCCACATTTGGTTTATCACGATGGTCGGCTACCTTTAATTAATTCGCTGGACTCCGCACGAAAGTACTCTTTCTGATATTACTGCCGGCACTCTCACATAATACCACGTAAGTTCCTCATTGCGAGCTTTAATTGCAAGGTAATTACAACGTATTATTTCTTCATTAATATTACTTTGAATAGTAATTATCTGAAATTATACATCGTAATACATATCGTTATACGAGTAACAATGTAGTAATATCTTGAAATGTACGATGTGTGTGTCTGCCGTTATACCTTTTTATTGTATCTGCTTTTGATGTAAATTATCCGAAGTGATTGTTGTCTGTCTGCAAATGGCATATTCTTTTTAGGAGGGACATAAAAATCTGATCTGTATTTCGCTTGATTCAGGAATGTGACACAAGATTCTCGTACCCAGCTGTCGAGTGGAGTAACAAGAAGATGCACCCTCCAACGATACAGAGTTGATTTCCGCGATGGAACGCGACAGATGTAAAGAACGCGGGATCGCGGTGCTGTTAGAAGAATGGAGGGGAATCCGTCGGGTTGAACGAAAGGGATGAAAGTCAGGATACGGGATACGGATGGAAGAGGGATAGAAGGAAAGATCTTGGAAGGGAGAAGGGCGGAATCGCGCGCAGCGCGAGTGGGGAGTCAATGGTAGGTGAGAAAGAAGGATAGAACACACAAATGGAGGGATGAAGGAATACATAAGTTAGGAAAGGACGTACGAAAAACAAACGAAAAAGATGAAAGGAGGAAGAGCGAGAGAGAGAGAGAGAGAGAGAGAGAGAGAGAGAGAGAGAGAGAAAGTTACTTAGGAAGAGGAAATCACAGGAGGGGTTTGATAGAAAGAAAGAGAGCGGTATTCAAGCGATCCGACTGAAAAGGATGAACGATGTGTGTAAGAAAGATGGAGAAAGCAGCGGTGGCTGAAAAGCGACATGGATACCGCGACTGTGAGAAAGCGAGAGCAAGTATTTTGAGTCGGTGAACGCGAGAATGGAACAGAAAGAGATAAAAACGGCGGCGCTAAGGACACGAGACAGAATTTTAGAAACAGTGGAAAAATGAGGAATAGGGATGGGGCGGAAGAGTTGCGCGCAGGAGAAGGAGAAAGAAGAAATATAGAAAGGAGAAACGAACGCGGAGAAATTGAGAGAAACACGAGCAAATTGGATAGTCGATGGAGGGGGAAATCGTGTGAAACAGAAGAAGAGGAATTCACGTGGCGGCGGAAGGGTGGTGGTCCTTCGGAAAAAGATGGAAGATAAATTTTCAGAAGATACAGTTCATTTGGACTCTTCGAAAGAGACGCGTGTTTGTGTTGCAAGAAGATAGATAAAGAGAGAAACAGAGAGAGAGAGGGGGGAGAGAGAGAGAGAGAGAGAGAGAGAGAGAGAGAGAGAGAGCTTGGAACACACGCGCCAAGAGGGTTCTCCAAATTTGCCGACCATGGCCGCGCGAGGAAAGAGCGCGCGAGTAACGGCGCGAGGAAGGGAGAGCGATCCGCAGCGGGGGTGGAAGAGCATTACAGAGTTAGAGAGAAAGAGAGAGAGAGAGAGAAAGATAGAGTAAGAGCGGGAGCGGGACGGCAGGAGAGAGCGAGGAAGAGGGAGTACCAGGAGGCCGAGGCTGCGGCGTAGCCTCAGTGCCGGCGCAGTGGCCGGGCCATCGTGTCCTGTGCCCAGGTCTCCGTGCTCTCCTCTCTTCGTCTCTGATCCTGTCGTCAGTCATACGAACTCTGTACGGTGCGTCGCCGTCGTCATCACCGTCGTTATCATCGCTACATCTGTTCCAACCGCAAAGTCCTTACCCTGTGGTGTTCTATCGTGTCCTGCCAATATCGCGCATCTCTCTCTCTCTCTCTCTCTCTCTC
>NW_017257727.1:0-89670 GCF_001594055.1 Mycetomoellerius zeteki | reverse complement strand
TCCCTATCTTTCTTTCCTCCTCTTTCTTGATTATCTCTTCGTCGAGTCGACGATCGAACGAATCGCGCGTCGTCCGTGTCTCCGATGAGAGCCAGCGCGACACGACGTGGTGCGACGACACCCGGTAAGGTCGCTCTCGCGAGAGACGCGGCCTGACTTCCTGCTGCGCGGGGGAGTAGGTTGTTGCTAACAGGCGTTACTCGTGTTGCTGACGTACGGGGTGCGCGGCCACGAAAGAGCGACGCAGGAGGTGCAAATTGCCGACGGTACGGAAAGCGGCGATACGAGTTACCCGGGAATTAGTGACGAACGGTGGGACATCCTTCGCCGGGCAACAGCAGCCAGGAGGATTGAGGTGAAGAGGTGGGAGCCATGCCGCCCGGGCGAGCTTCTCTCGAGGCAGCCAGCAGGATCGTCCAGTTACTGTCTTGCTGTCCTATCCGACTGCCTGCTTGTATTCGCTCTTGCTGAGAGGTAAGGACCTCGCGGGATCCTTGTACTCCGATAGGACGAATATGCGATTATTGACGGTGTTCGAAATCGCGAGCGGCTCTCTTCGTCCTGCTCGAGAGATCGAGAGCGCGACTTCTGAACGGATGCAGGTCATACTACGTGAATGGAGTAAGCATTCGCAACAATATCGGCTTATTCGAATGTGGAGGATTTGGTGGAGACTCGTGATTGAGAATGGCGTTTTTTAAATCGTAAGTACAGTTTGGAGATTTCTTTAATAATTTCTATTCGCGCGCGTCTCTATTATATATCTTTCTTTCGAATAAAGGTTTCAAAGAAACAATACTTATTAACGATATAAATTACAGTTCTTCGTAAATACAAATAAGAAACGATTTCTATTCGTTGATAATGTAAATATCTATCGAAACCTGATATTATTCCATCGAGCATATGCATCCCTCTTGTTTTTCTACGACGAAGAAAAACGAAACTCTTCCCGATCTTTCGTAGTCTACGCCATCTTATCACTCGCGCTATAAACCTGTAAAATCTATTTAATACTTAACCAAGCTTCGTAATTGTGATTACTTGCAAGAGAACTCTGAAACGTGAGTTTCCGGGTTGCGGATTCCGCTCGACTGCTGATTGGAAGACGCTCTACTCTCCTCGCCGTAATAAAAGTCAAGAGGATTACTTTGAAACTTAGTCCCAACGACGCTTCTCTCAGGAATCGTTTGATGAATTACATTTTCTCAAGATACTTCTATCTGATTATGCAAAGCGATCGTAAAGTCGATAGACTTCTTCCAGTCCAGTTCCTTTCTGTTGTAAAATTTCTTCGTGATCTTCACGAAATCCCCCAAATGTTCGGATTTCTCGTTTCACAATCGCTCCTGATCGTTTCATACGGAGCTATGTCGGATTACGTCAATGATATGCAGAGTTCTCCGGCTTGGAGCGAGCAACGATAGCATGTCCTTGGAGAATAACCGTTTGTAGCTCGTTGTCGGTTCAAGACGCGTTGGCGGCAACGATCGGCTCTCCGCTACTTTGCAACATAAACGCCACAATCGATTGTCTTCTCGAGTAGCTGTCTCCCATGAAATGCGTGCATGAGTGTATTCGATGACCTGATATCGCAAGCATTAACATAACTCAACTTCCTTCGCATAGGATTGTCACGTAGTCTTGTTATCTCTATTTCACAAGCATTCAAATTGCAGAAGTTCAAATAAACGAGTGCATTTCTGTGTGAAACAATCCGCATTTTTTGACAAAAATTGAAAAGGAAAATACTTTTTTGATAATATAAAGCTCTGATATTTCATCGAGCAATAAGAACTGCGTTAAATCCTCTAATAATATTTAGGGAAATTTCATTCCTTTCTATTATTTTTATGATAATAAAATCTTTGTCGATGCAATGTAAAATATTCTAAAAATGTACAGGTTTTGATTTGTTCATCCGAGTATATCTTTTAAATATCGAGAATCAAATTTTTTTGACGCTGCGATTTCGAGATCATCTCGATCTTTTTTTCGGTACTGGCACTCGACTTATGTGACATTCCGGAGGCTATAAGCACCGCATTAATTACTGGAAATCCAAACATGAATCATGATGTAACGCACAATGCGCATGTTGACGTGGACGTTAACCGTTTCGTTATTATCGTGTGCTCCAGGAATTTTGACCGGAACACCGTGTGGTCCCGCTGTCGATGAATTCCGGTCAACAGAGAATAGACGAGCGTGCTACGAGCGTGTTCATATGGTCCCGGTATCTCCGGTATCGTGAAGAACGATCGTGTTAATTAAAGCTTGCCCAAACACGTATCATGTTTTATCGAGGGCGAAATGAAGATCCGTGAAATACATACATCTTTGTGAAACTCTATACAATGATAATTTAACGCCATTATTACGGGAGCACGACAAAAAACATACATCGGGAGAACCTTTTTTTTATATATGTATATACATATATAATATTATATTTTATATATGCAGGATGTCTCAGAAATCGTGAATTTGAAAGGAGAAGATTGCTTATGTAAAAATTAGTCGAAAATATAGAATAAAATTTTTTCGTATAGAGCTTTGTTTTTGAAAAAATCAAGTTTGAATAATATAAGTTGAGTACGCGTGCACTTGATGAGCCACAACCTACTTGGTTTACCCATCTCTTCATTCATCGCTATTTCTTGTGTTTAAATTCAATTAAAACTAATGCAATGAATTTCAATAATGTATTTGTTTTATTAATTAAAAAATGGTTGAAAATATTGCCCTTCATAACGCAGACAAATTCTTGTTGAGCGAGTTAAAGACGCATAAACGTTTAATATGTTCAAATTCTTCGCTACTTCGATCTATATAATATTAAGAAGATAATTTTTATTAAAGACAATATTCGAACTCAATTTTTTCCTAAAAACAGAGCTCTATATGAAAAAAATTTCATTCTATACTTTCTATTTATTTTACCTGAGAAATCACCTCCTTCTCGATTTCCGTATCATGATTTTCAGAACAGTTGTATATAAAGTAAAACATATAAAAAAGAAAGTTAATATCTTATTTTCGTATATATCTGTTGATAAAATAATTTTTCTATATTATCTCTCCCATCTGTTACATTTCCTACGATTTTCCACCTCAGTGTAATGACATCTCTTGCACATTCACGAGTAATATTTGTCGAGGCGAGACGAATTTAAGACCGCCTGATCCAGATGATGAAGGAGAGTGGAAGAGTCGTTGGAACGAGCGAATCCCAGGAGATTGCGCCTGTAGGCTTGTTTTATTCTTCCCGCGTCCATTTAAGATGATGCAAAACGACAACGCTCGTAAAATCCACGTTGATTGTTTGCGCCTTGGGAACAACAGTCTGGAATTGCGATGATCGCTGTCGCGTGAAATTTATCACCGATTTTTGCATTAATCTTCATCCGCGTCGATTCGCGCCTTCATCGCATATTTTAGCATCCGATCCTACTTGAATGTCTGATTTATTCCGTCTGCATCCATAATTAAAACGAACTACATTACAATTCGCATCAAAATTTATTGACATTCGTTCGATATGCATACAGGCTTCGTGTTCATTATCGGAGAGCGTAGCATCGTTAATGTCCGATAACTACGTCCATGATATTCATACGTATCTAATTAAATTAACCGATCCTCTCTGAATTATGGTGGCGTCTTACGCTGGAAATTCCCGGCTAATCGAGTGACATGAGTTTTCAACTTCGGTAACCGCGCGCGGGTGACAAAGTTACTCTCGTATCGGACATCGAATCGGAATGTCGGATTTCGACATTGCCGCCGTGCGAGCCATAATTTCTCTTGGCGGCACACTAATTTCCTTTAACAAAATCGTTCTCGCGAACTCGGCCGTTTCTAACGGTAACGTACGGACAGTCATTTCCGGTCTACACATCTGTTAATTTCCCGTCGTAAGCTTCCTGACTTCCAATTTTGTTACTTTGTTCAAGGAATAGTGTAAAAATAAGTCAATTATCCATTTATGTCTAGGAATTATTCGTCTGCGTTTGTCACTAACGTGAATTTCTTAACCTTCTGTAGGCAACTTAAGCCTTTAACTTAGGCAACTTAAGACACCATCGATATTTTTTGAGTATAATAATTTTAATAAATAAATTTAAATCTATAAAAAAAATAAGTAAAATACAATCTGACTTCTATGAAGGTAAAAAGTCGAGGTCAAAGTTTTGACAAGTATAACACACACGGAAAAAATGCTACGGTTTTGTCATAACCGGAAATAATAATATTCTTCACCCATCAATACATTTGGTTGTGATAAGATGAACTTAACAGCCGTACAGCCATTAAGCTATGCCAATTGTATAGTTATCACATACTATAGTTCTTATAACCAAAAAATATATTGATGGGCCACTTTTGATTGTGACAACTACAGCCGTTTTCTCCGTGCAGGACATAATTTTTAAAAGTTTTATATAATTCGGAATATTAATTTGCACTGTTTCTCGAAGACTTGCTGACAGAAGAATTAAAATTCATGTTGCCAGCGGAAGGTTAAAAAAAAATTAACGTCGCTTGACGTCGATTGAGTCAAAACGTTATATTCATGCGCATCATGGCTTAATAATTTTTATTATACATAACTTTTATTAAATATAAGTTTGTTAACTGAGTGTTCCTATCGTTGTCTACATTACATCATTGAGACAATATGAGATGGTAGAATGAGTTTTGATCTCTTCAATAGTTTTAAATATGGACTGCTTTTTATGAATATAACCAAATTCTCACTGGACAATATATTTTAACTGAATTTCTGATTATGTATGTAAGATGTTTTGTTATTGTACATTGAAAATGACCCGATCGGTGTCGAAACGTTTGATTATTGTATATATATACGTTTATTAAAGATCTTATATTGTAAGTTGGCTCGTTTGCCCTTGTTTTATTTATTGATTTATTCTAATTGAGCCATATTAACATTTAATTATGTTAAAAAAGAATTACTGTAATTAAAGAAGACGATTTAGTCATGGTTTGGTATTACAAAAATACATCACAATCAGTACATTATGAGAAAGTTAATTTTGCACGTGTTTTCGTGCAGGCAATGGCTTGTCGACACTGGACAACCACGTATATTTGCCCAGGCGGAGGTGTCGCGAGCACTGAGAGAAGGAAATCATTAATTTCAATTTCGCGAGTCAGTGTCCTCGATTTAGCGATTTAGCTGAGTTAGTTGCTATTTCAAATAGGTCAATGGGCCAAATTAGAATTTGAAGGAGTTAACAGGCGCATTGAGAGACGGAAGAAATTCTTACCTCGTAACCGAGCGACGCACGGAAGTTTTTCTTCTCCTAATTTTAAATTCTTTGTGGGACGAGGAATTCCTAAAAGAAATCCCACAAAAACCTCCGATGAATTAGGACGCCATTCTGGAATACCTAATGACGCGCGCGCGTACTCGTTGTGAAAGTCGCAAAACAATAATAACTTCACAGCGGTGGAAATCGTAAAAATTCGGAATGAAGCATTCGGATGAAGAGACACATGATCAATCCGATTCTTTCTCTGAATTTCTCTCCCTTGAATTAGAAATCAATAAAGCTTTCTGTCGTTACAATTTCATGTTATTATAGTTCTACGTGAATCGCGTGTTCCAGAGACTTTTTGCTAAAACATTTAGTATTTCCCGGGGATGTTATTCTTACGGCACAAAATCTCACTTGTTTTGATAGCCCAACGTAATCTCGACGGATTCCGATTCTTCTTCCCACACCTGATATAATTTTAGCACGGAGATGGCGCATTCCGATCTCTCGAGCATCCGCTTTCTTTTTCCCCTTCTCTTTTCATATTATTTTTATTATCAGCGGGCGGTTTTCGATACACCGAATAGTAGAATCCCAGCAACAGGGATATCGATAACAGGGGAAACGGATATTTCCGCATCTTCGAGCACGGATGAAATAATAGTAGAAAAAGAGATGACAGGGAGGGAAAAAATAATAGTAGCCATTGGAAAAAGAATCTGGTTGCATTAATTGGAATGCTGCACTGAAGAAATATATTAATAAATCATTTGTTTGAATAGTACCAGCTAAACACTTATTAAATATAAAAATATATTTATATATATTTGATACAAGAACCATTAATTTAATTTAACTAGATACTATGCAAATAAATATGCGTTCAAATTTAGTAATTTTTTCAGTATGATTGAAAATTAGTAAATCACAATTTTCTGGTTGAATCTATTACAATTTTAGTTGAGATAACCAGAATTCTAATTGATATATGTACTTAGAATCTTCCGGTTCATTTCAATTTTTAATCAGAAAATTTTCTTAATGTACGAATAATTTCAATGTTCAAATGTTCAAATAAAATGCCGCCTTTCAAAAATTATCCCAATGGCGATCATGTTCAATTAATCAACGCCAAAACGTAATAATGGCATTTAATTATTGATGATTTACTGTAAATTGCTCTACGCTGCATTATATCTTTTAGTTTAAATGCACTTAAAATAACATCGATGACGCGCCATTATCATCGCTCGCCCGTTTCACGAAACGAAAGCCCGGTATTCGCAGCAATTCTGTTTAATTGGCGATAAAGTATTGACGTGCGAGACTCCGTCGTTTATCACGATGGTTCCGATGAGAGTCAGCGCGCTCTTCTATCAAAGGATGATTTATTAGCGTCCGATTGTTATTCACTCAGATCATTGTTTCCCAAACTTCGAATTATCGTCACCATGTCACATCTTTACGAGTTGCATCGTATCTTTTTTCTTCCACACGACTATCTCGTTCTGTCGGATTATATTTGTAATCCGTTTTATAAAACGGATTCCTCTTTAGGCCGTGAAAGCCGTGATCGTACATCGCGTGATAAATTCATGAAGCGTACTCGCGCATTAAGCTAGAATTAATAATTCTCATAATACAGAAGGAATTAATCTTTGTTCCATTATCTCGTTGTAATGTAGAGGAGTAAAACCATCATAAAGATGAGATGTAGCATGTTGTGTGTCCGTGCATCGTGACGCAAAACTTCTGTTCGTCAAGCACACTTGTGCACGTGTGTAACGTAAAATCGTAAAATGAGAAATACAATTGCACAAGCGAATTTCGTTCTCAAATTTCTTCTTCATATTTGCACACATTTCAATTTTTATTAAATAAGGTTTTAATATTGTTTCTATCATTAGGTCTGTTTCCTATAGCTGAGCTAGTGTACACTTTTAGAACTTAAAGTGAAACAGATATATCTTTGATATTTGACGAAAGCGAGAAAGAAAATTCTAGTGCAGAAATAAGAAATAGATCTCTAATCATGTGCACGGATACACAAATCATACAGGACAAATCGAACGCAATTATACGAAAAATCGAGTACCATTTAGAATGGCGCGTTTGGCACCGAGCGATCAAATAGATGCCTCTCAAACGCCTCTTAAGGTTAATTAATTGATCCTGTTGATCTGCGCGGCCGCCAGGAGGTATCATTTTCCCGTTTTCAATGATAGCTTTTCGTCACGAGTATATACAGAAAAATCAGTCTATTATTTGAAAAAGTGATTACTCAATTTACTTTCTTCCTTTTAAGTAACGGTTATCTTTGAGAAAGAATATATTTTGATAATAATATTAAAATATACTTATTACAAATTTAAAAAAACTCACTATTATGTATTCAAAACAAGAATTTATTTTCTTTTGAAGAGTTTTATGAAACAGATCGAAGACTTTATGCAATAAGTAATCAAACTTGTTTTAATTTAATCTTGATTGCGAAGTGTGTTTAACTTACTAATAAGATTCAGAATATATTTTGAATAAATTTGAGGCTCGTGATGAACTTATGATAAATTTGTGGTTATATATGAATTTTCGAAATATTTGAAATAAATAATTATTACTTACTATACTATAGTATGTATTTTTCTATGTAGAGTAAATGAAAATTGAAGAGAAGTGCGATAGGCGGAGCGCGAGTACACAGGGTGGACATCAGATTCGCGTGAATAAAGTCGAGTTTGCGCTTGCGGGAAACGAGCGTTTGCACTTTCCGCGACGAAATAAAACTGACGAGTTATTGCCCATTACCGCCGTCGCTTCCTTGACGCGGATCGCCGGAAGTAAGGAGATGGACGAGCGAACATTTCGCACTCTTATCAAATGTAACCCTACGTCTACAATCATATTTTTACTCCCTCCGTCCGCAATCTGCGTCTTTTTCGTTCAGCCTAAGATCTTTACTGCTCAAAAAATTCAAGATTATTTTTTAACAACGTTTTCAAGACTTTCAACTCCATTACATTACCAAATAGTTTTTGCTTAAATATTAAAATGTTTATTGGATAAAAATTAAAATTTATGCACAAATTAAGAAGAAATTTGAGAAAATTCGCTTGTACGAAAAAGATCAGATTGCAGACGAAGGGTTAACACACCAGCAGAGAAAAATAATTATCTTTTATTTTATCACATTTTTTTATTCTATCACGACATATGTCTCGTCACCTTTGAAAGATAAATTTGTCGATTTAACGGAATTTATTTTTCAAATTGATTGCTTCGAAAACAACCGACTGACATTCATTCGCAAATGGAAGGTTCTAACGTCTCGTCGGTTGCGACGTGTCGCAGATGGACGATGCTGTTTACCGATAAGACGCGCGAATACGAATTAATTATGTACCCCAATCACTTTCATGCGAGAGACTCGTTTCTAGAGCAAACAAACTTATCCAACGGAGCAGATTGGAAGTTTTCACGTCATGAAAATTCCGCAGTTCTGGAAAGAGAAAATTCGAATCTGTGCTCGTTACTTGCGAAATTCTCCAAGGAGAATTTCGCGATTCGCTCGAGCAGATTTCGGTTTTCGGGTCATTTTCGATTTTGTTTTGAGGAAAAAAGGAAACGGAGGAAGAGAGAAAGAGAGAAACAAAAACAACAAAGCCTTCGTCGCGCCGTGTATTGCGAAGGTGGCTTTGTTCACGACCGAGTCTCACGTTGAATGCGGAATGTGCCGGGTAAATGAATCTGCCGGCTGCCGATGACACGACGGTTTCATCGTAGTTTCATACACGCGGTCGAACAAGGAATTAATATCCCATCGCTCGCATGTGGTTTCAGTGGCGATGCTTGCGAACACGAGTCATCGTTACGTTCACCATCGCTTGACGATTTATCTCCATTATAACAAAAAACGTGATTTGAGAGAATCATGGCTTATCCTAAATTGTTGATACGTTAACGAAAATTTTGGTATTTGTAACTATTATTACATGTTACTATAATAATAATTATACGCACTGGGAGAAGTGAGTTTGTTTTAGGAACGAAAAAAAAGAGAGATAACAAATGTGATGGCTTGATAGGAAAATAGATCGATCAGTTACGAATCAGTTTGCAAATAATTTCTCATTATTCGTTAATGTAACAAATAATACACGATTTACGATATAAATCAAAATAATTTAAATAATCAGTAATGCTAGCAAATAAAAGTCTATCAAAAAATAGGGTAGATTTTACATAAATTAGTTCTATTACCAATAATTGGTTGGAATAGCAGATTTATAGCTATTCCAACCAATCACAACAATATAATTTATTGTCATATATTTACAAATCATTTGTTAAAGATATTGATGACTTATTAAATTAACACAATCCTTTCTCTCAGTGTATGTTACAAATATCAAAAATTTTTCTCTCAATATAACGAGTAGATACGAGTAAAATAATATGTCGATCCATCACGTTGCAAGGGATGGGGTAAAATGTCAGAAGACAAGCGAAAATATGTACTTATATATATATATACTTCGCACACACATTATATCTTTGGTAAGAAATTGAGGTTTACCACTGTCTACTCTTGAGCGAAATCATCAATGCCGATCCTTGTTGACATACTGGCGAGGCGACGATACGCTCCGATGCCGGAAATCATTTTCTCTGTGGAATAGCGGCAATCTAGAAAGCAACCGCCCGTCCCGATCGATCCGCCTAGCAGTTTCACCCCAGAGCTATGGAAATCTAAAGGATTCGGGATGTCCGTTCCATATCCTAACAATCGCTTCTGACACACGCGCGCTTGAACATCTATTTTTCCCGTCTGCATAACAGCGCCTTAAAAGAAATTATGAAACAATGGCTACTGTAGCCATCAATCATCGTGTGAATAAGATTTTGCGGTAATCCGCATAAATAAACGACGGTTGGTGTACACTCTTAGGAGCAGTTAAGAACTCATGCGGGATTAATTACCCGGTATTTATAATTGAGAAGAGCAAAGGAGTGGCTTCGTCGTCGCGGTTTAGACAAGTTTAAGACCGTTGTGTACGTGTCGGTGATGTACAACCACAAAACTGACCAGAATAACCACAAATCCCATTACACGTCTGTATTCCTCACGCTCGCGTTGTCGTCTACTCATCTCGTTTAATATCTTCTAGGAAACGGGCTCGAGCGTCCGTTTAATGGGTTTAATAAGATTTTAGGCCACGAAGAACGGGCACTTTTACACGAGATATCGACGTAATCTCGTTTAGCTCTATATAATGGAATTAATTACAGTCGCGCCGGTTCGATGCACCATGCAGTGAATTAGTATTGAATAACGATGCGACGAATTTTGCATGAATTCTGCATTTGTCGCGACTGTGTCAATGTTCGATTTTCAAATATCCAAAAATAGAATTAATGACGTGCGAGAAATTGTTTTATTTCACGAAAGTATCGGATTACAGTTTATTGTTATATACACTATAATGAAATAAGCTACCTGAGCTGAATAAGGCCCACCTAATTTATTTTATTTTTTTTTAAATTCTATTTATGAGAATATTGAAATAAACTAAGTGAGAATCAAATCTTCATTTCATTCACTCCTAAAAATAAAATATATTATTTATATAGAATATATGTAAATGAACGAAAAAAAGATTTTATTAAACTCTTGGACCTTATTACATGCATATGAATATAATAAAGCCCAAATCAAAAATAAATTAAAAATAACAAAGAAATAAACATTTTCTTTCTAAATCAATTTTAAAATGATTATTAATCGTAGAAAAGAAATTCCTTAGGACTTACTCTACTCTCAAATATTACAATTATCTTTAATTTTGTTTGTAATTAACTCTTCAATCTTTGAAAATTTTTATGCATTAATTTGAATGCAATTTTGGCTTCTTAAAGATAATAGCATTGAAAATCGTTATTCTCTGGCATAAACTCCACACATAACAAACAAATAATAATAAAAATCACATAAGTGAGCCTTATTTTAAGTACGTGTTTAAAAAAAAATACTTATACTTATTTCAAAAAAATTATTTATTAGTTGTTTTCCATAGTTAGGAAGTTGAATAATATAATAATGAATTATAATATAAATTATGAAACATTGGTATTGTATACTGGTAAATTTTGCAGCGGATTGTTATAAAAATGTCTCATACACTAGCCTCATACACACAAGTTTTTGTTGTTGAACAAACGTGTTGCTATCGATTCGAATTCTTTAATTCTTTTTTATCTATTTCCTATGACACATCTTTTAAGCATATAGTGCAGGCGTAAATCGAGTTTTAAAGTAATAAATTTAAAAGTGGGCCTTATTTAGTGCTTGGGTCTTATTCGGCTCAGGTTATTTGTTTGTTCATTAAGAAACTTTACTTGTTCGTAAAAAACTTTCCTTCGTCAAAACAATAAATATTACATTGCACAATGCTTACGGTTTGATCAAAACTTTTATCAAATTGCTTGTGTTAAAGAGGGATCGGAATTACTTTTCTATTTCTTATCTCATTGCATTAAACAGGACTTGAACAAGAAGTCGAAACGTCTGTACAGTTAAACTGTTTGTACTAGTTTTACTTTGCGAACAATGTATTTCGGTAATAATTATTAATATATATATTAATAATTACTGTGACTTACATAGGTAATTTTAATTAGTTGAACTTCCTAATTCTTTGAAGTAGAATCTCACTCTAAAGAGTGAAAACTGAGCCAGTCTTGAAAAAGATATTTCACTCTTTAGAGTGACAATTTACTCCAAAAGATTTAGAGAGTAATAAGTATTAGGTTTCATCTTTTAACTTCAGCCTTTGAAAACTACGATGCAATGATTTTTGTACGTGATTTTTTGATCTTCTTTGCAGAGAATAGCAGAATATAAGTACAAAAGTTACTTTCGAGCAAATGGCTCGAGCAATCGAAACTCTGAATTCCAGATGCCAGCGCGTTTCTTTACGCTTCTCTTTTTCTTTCTCTCTCTCTCTCTTTTATTCTTTCTCCGTAGCCTAATGTTCATTCTGAGGAAGGATAAATATCACGGCAAAGAAGTTCCGAAGATAAGGCGCGTTATAATTTTTGGCAAACACGTGCGGCCGTCAAACTGGCACGGCGACGCGCAAAAATCTATCGACGTATCGCCATTTTTCGCAACAGATTTTTCCTCTACATAAAATTCAAATGTCCATTATAATTTATTGCTATTTATTGAGTTGCTTTCAGCCTAACTTGAAGGATAGGATAAGTTTGATACAGGAAACTTGGTGATAAATAATACAGAAAACTTGGACGAATTCTTCAAATATCAAATTTTGCGTATATTTTATTTCATAAAATTACAGTAAAAATTATATTTATTATTTGATATAATAAATTAATTAAAAGTGGATACAGTAAACTAGTTAAGTTGTGCTTTATAGAGAGACTTCTCTCCAGAATTAACGTAGCACTTTGCATTTTGATATTTTCGTTACATATTCCATAGTGTTAATTTAAATTTAGTTGTGCAGCATATTCTTTGAAAAATATTGATTTTTTTTACTATATACATCATTTTTTTAAATAAAACATTTTATACAAAGCTTGTGTATCATTTAAATTATCTTTGTATTAAAAAAAACCTTTTATATATATATATATATATACAGTGAATGCAAAAAGTATTTGTACAAACAAAATGTTTTTTAAAAAAATTTTATTTTTTAAAATAAATATTATCCAGCGAGAATGAGTCATCGAATTGATGTCGATATAGATACGATGATTTCAACACCAATTTGACGTCGATTCAACGTTTAATTGATGATCATTTCTTGTTGAGTAATTAACAATGTATTCATAAAGAATAAAATAGACTGTATGTTTCTTAAAATTATATATACCAAAAAGATGTGTATTAATTATAGAAAATATATCATCTAAAAAATAAGCAAAAATGAAAAATTGTATTGTTTGGATGCTCAAAAAGTATTCATACAGTCGAGAAATTTAGTTTCTAAAATTAGGAATACATGCAAAGCTCATTCGTTATGTTAGAACAGAATGTATTCATTGTATAAAATTGCTAATTAATGTTTATTTTCTACAAATAAAACTTTTTTTATAACAAATTTCCTTATACGAATACTTTTTGCTCTCACTGTATATATACATATTGTCAAATACTTTTCGTAATAAAATAAAAATTTTTTAAATGGGATTTATGTAATAATTCAAAGAAAAATATTTAATGTCTTTATGAAAATAAACGATTTTTGTTTATTTTCATTCGTAAAGAAAAATTCACTTGAAATACAAATTTCTCTACTGTCGTATGTTGTCTAAATGTACGAGTAATTCAGTTATCATTCCTTCACGTCATATTATTATTAGTCACAATTTAAACATTTCAATTTTGTTCAACATGCGTCCGAATCTCATTTCGATTATCTTCCATTCGACATAACTCGATTACTTTATGAAGCAATATGCAGTTAGTTCATTGTCACATAATTAGGTTCATTCTCTCGTTTCGCACGATTATGCTGAAATAATACCGGTGCTCATCATCGTGTACTTAAGCTTGTCCGAACAACGGGAGTCAAAGGAGAAAACGTCGAGCGTTATTCTGGATTAATCCCAAATGATTAACATTCATGACGTGAATTAGCCGGTTGTATTGCTGTGTATTCGCGAACCAACCGTGTCGAGACCTACAGGCTGTTCCCAACAATGCCGCCGAATAATTAGTATAGTTCGCTTGTTTGAATAGCGTTGTAGGACGGCGTGGTTAAGACCACGCGAACGTGAGTACATGGGATTTGTGTGTTCGCGCACATTCGTTGCTAATTTGATATTTTCCTTGATTCTGAGGCGCCCGATTTCGTGGCGCCCGCAGGATACGGGTCGCCAATTAAACCATCGCCGACGTCACCGCCATTCGGGAACATTTCGCTCTGGCGAATCTTCCCGGAATTCTCTTTGCATTGTCCTACTCGACAGCGTCACGTCTCTTCTACATGTATACACGTGCATTCAGGATTAGTCAGTCAAGTCAGCTGGCACGGACGCAGCGGTATCGATCGTATGCGTGGTGCCCACTGCGTTGCAATATTGTGGTGGATTATGTTCCCGGACGCACGATTGAATTGAGTCGCGCATATGTTTCCGTATAGGAAAATTAAATTAAAATTTTTTGCCGCCAAAAAGAGGTCGCAAGAACGCATAACAGCCAGAAACACAAGTCCCCGAGGTATATTCTGCTGTCGAGACGAATAATAAAATTACCCTGGAAACAAACCCAGCTGATATTTCATACAGAAATGCGAGAAAAGTATCTCGACTAAAACAGAAAGCCATATTTCATTATTTAATACAACCTCGTAAAAAAGACTTATCAAGTCGCTCGAGACCGAATTGTTTCGAAGGAAATCGAGCTGACCTTCCGAGATGTTGAGGAAGGAAATGAATTCGTGCACGACAATTTCCAATGCGGAATAGAGTAAAAGACCATATTACTGACAGTGTATACATTACTGTCAATCAAAATTAAAATGCATTTTGAGGTGGAAAAAGTATGTCTTACATTATTTTATTAATTTTTAATAGAATTTGTAATATATCTAATTATTATTATAACAGTTAACTGAAAATGAAAACCAATCCTTTAATTACAAATAAAACTTAAAGTTCGAGAAACGCATTTTTCTGCTGAATTATGTCCATTTTTATTAGTGAAGTAGATAATAAGTAGTTGCAAAGATGAGCGATTGTAGGAAAATTTGATCAGTAAGTCAAACGAAAACTCATTTTTCTGATGAAATAATGTTGAAATAAAAAGAAAAAAATTAAATATTGAATAAATTTATTAATTTGTATAATGTATTCATTAATGCCAGTAATATATTCACTTTTTTGTATTTTTCCTAATACTGTCAACAGTATTATAATCATCAATCACGAAATGAGCATAATACTGGCGTCTCGTAAACACAGATAATACAACCTCAATATATCAATATCGACATGTGTCGTGTGTGTCCTTAGGTACCCAAGACTCAAGATTGCTCGAATCATCGAATATTTTTGTTTACTTAAAAAATGTATTTTATGAAAAACGTAGTTTCCGAATGATTAATTTTATGTTACATTTATTAATATGAATTATATTATTTTAATATACATATTTTAATATATATACATATGTATATTATTTCAATAAAAGCATTTAAAAATATTTCAAAAGTTAAAATTATTTAATTACTTATTATTTAAAACACAAAGAGATCAAGTTTACAAGTACAATAATTTAATATGAAAAACTGTCAGTAATGCATTCATCTGGTTGCTAATATTACGAACAACGAAATTTTAAAGCTGCCAGTATTGGGTGCAACTAAGTTTGGTCTTTATTTTATTAAATAAAAAAAAACAGTTAATTTTATTTAAACTCTTTTATTTTATATGTAAAGTTCATAATTGAAATAATTAAAAAAAAATTTTTAATGTTTAAATTATCATTAACTGTATAAATATATTAAATCAAATATGACTAAACGCTTATAATGCCAGTAATATGGTCTTTTGTCCTACCTTACGATGAATCCCGAAGTAAATTCTTCAGCGGTTTTCGGGAGACTGTATTAACATACAGACCGTTCTCTTACTGTAAATTGAGGCAGTGGCGGCACGATGGTTAAAAACATCTTTTCAGTCAGAAACAAAGCGCGGTAAAAAGATACTCCCTCTCGAAGAACATTCATCCCTTTCACGGGCTTTTCGATGTATATTGAAGTAGAAAACTCTTACGAAAGAAGAGAAAGAACAAAAGAGAAAAAAAAGAGATAGAAAGAATTTTGCGTAACGCGACCGAAAGAGAAGACAGTGATTTAATGGGCGTGAAAGAATATTTGTATCGGTTTCTGAAGACCTATAACGTATTTTTTTTAAATTATCGGATGAAAGTTTTTTTCCAAAATAACGTTCCATTATACTTCGCATTAATGTTTATCACAGTTTTATATATTTCCACAATAAAAACAAATTATGTTGTATTAATAGCATTATTTTAATTGCAGAAAATAATCTTAATAAAATATGTCATGCTTTTGTTTTAATAAAATTTATTTCATTAATATTGTTATTGAATTAATAAAATCATTTTTAATTATTAAAGTAAAGCTGTTACATCATTTTTTTCTGTGCAAGGTCGCGATTTTGAAGCTCGTGAGATATGTAACTAAAAAAATATCGTTGAAAATCATTTTGAATAATTTATACGCACGAGGTCTTTACAACGAACTCCAGAATCAGTTGCATAAGTGTTGGTTTTTATCATCTTCTATCTATAATTCACATTCACATTATTATTTTTTTTATTAATGTAAGGTTATCAAAATTGAAATTTTTGCAATGCGTTGAAATGCGTGGTCTCTTTCAAAAAATAAATACAAGCCTAGAGCATCTCGGCAATTACAGCATTGTTAATTTAATTCAGTCAAAAGAACAGTATTTTCAGAACGAACAGTACAAGCGTTCGTAAACGACACTTACACACCGACGCTTCGTACAACGCATTTTTTTTACACCACTCTCTCTCTCCTGTTGTTCGTTTCTTGTCGCGGAAAATGGAATTGCGTTTCCAGCGCAAAACTACATTTGCGCATTATGAAACCTGGACGCCTGAGTGAATACGCGAGAGAATTTAACATGGAACTCGTGTAGATGTGGAGATTTCTTGATAATTATGTCGTATTGCATAAAAAATAATCATTATTCGCAATTTCCGATACGATATCTCACCAATGAAATATCCTGACGCGAAGCCCATAAGCACCTGTGGCATCCGAGCGCAAGAATTCGTTAAGCTCGCGTGAAATAATTCTTTCATCCTTAACTATTTCCCGATTCAGAATTGTTAAAAGTGGTGTTATTATGTCACTTTTACAGGAAAATGCGATATCATCGTTTTGTATGACCGCAAATTAGACGCGAGATTCAACGATTATCTACCGGCTCGACCATCCCACCGCGCATTTAAATGAAAGGATTAATTTTAGAAGTTGCTCGCGCGTTCCCCATTTGAACACAGGTCGACATGATTCGCGATACATTTTGCTGTCCTTTGCCATTCCCTCTTCGGTCTATTTCGTGTCAACGCTCGGACACCAACTAGTGCGAACCACTCGGCTAATTGCAGTCCTGCTCCCTAAACTTTGTGCTGACCAAAAGTGACGATTCCGACACTTGTGATTCTGCGATCATTGAGTGCCTTTATTGCGTTTCAAAGCGGGAAACGTAAACTTCCTTGCGCCAAGGGAAATGTTATCCTATTTCTGGAGTGCAGAATTATTAATAGTTCTCGGTAGACGGTTCACACCTTTGATAAACTGACAAACTGGCAATCTGGTAATCTGCTCAGTTACACACGATAAGCGGTTACATGAGAAAAGTAATGGACCGAGACTCCCCTTTGATACCCTTGTGAATAAACTATCCCTATCCTAATATAGGGCATCAACTGCATCCAAGAAACTTCAGTTCGCAAAATACGCTTCGGCTAAGTCATTATAGGCACGTTAGTGGGGAGAAACAATTAAGTTACTTCATTTGGCTACCGAACTCGACTGCCGTGGGTTAATATTGTCGGCTCCTTCTTCGTCTCATCAATATTGCGGCCTGATTAGAAAGTTTCAAGTGGCGCGAAGCGAACGTGAGGGATCTTATTTCACATAATTTTGCTTTTGCATTCGTAAATTCCCATACGGGAATATATACATTTATTATTATTTGATGATAATATGTACATAGAGATGCGACTTCGTTAAAATGTTATGCAAGACATAAAACATACCAGGAGAGTCATTATCTGTCATTATTCTCGTAGAATATTTCTTGTACGCTTACTCGTAAGTCGATTCCACTAGTACGAAAATACTTTCTTGCAAGTAATCTTCTCTTCTTCGAGCACCAACACTTGGCGTTTTGTTGCTTCTACAACAACGGGACAAAGATTCATAATGTCGGAAATATGAAAAGGGAAACGTAAGTCACATCGGTATCTTGTTACTGTTCTACAAAGTCATCTACGTTTCTATACGTCTTCTAATAGTAACTGTCAAAGTTTTGTCTCTCTGCAATAAGGCGCGCGAAGTGGCTTTCCTGATGCTGACGCCTGCAAGGGAGCTTTAATAAGTTTCGCGAGCATTTGCATAAGTAACGGCGCGAATATAAAGCTAAGTTTTTGGTCCTGCGTACTTCTTATGTTAATCTTCAACTGCGGACATAAAGACTAGCTTATTAGAGAGTTTTTGCAATAACGTGAATTCAGATACGGTGAACGCTAAGTCATGCTATCCTTTTTTTAATTAGTTGTTAAGAAGAAGATAACCTGACCTTAACGTTCGTTGTATCTGAATAAACGCTATTGCAAAAACTCCCAAATGTTAGTCCTTTCCACGGTAACGATGCCACACGATGTTATAAACTTCGTAATGCTTTATCGTAACTTTGCAATATACATATGTGTACATTTATAAAAATAAAAATAAAGGGATCATAAAATAATACTTTTATTATGAAATGATCTATGCACTCCTCTCACTTTTCAGTTTAATATCAGCGAAGTCTAATATTGTTATTACAATACCAATTGCAAATTAATGTTTTTAATCTCTCTCTTATCAATTTTATTCAATACAATTTGTGAGAATCCGATACGTCACTGAAAATCAATTATTTTTATATAATTAACTTTAGTTCCAATTTCTCGAAGCTTCGTTCGTTTACATTCGCGACAGCGGTCGCAAATGTGTATATATAGATTTTATAGGACTTCGAACTCTCTCATACCGGGTCATACATGGTCATTTTCAAGGGTCCTGTAACCTAATTGATTCTAGCACTATAATGCGTGGAGTAAATGCGTGTAAAACATGGAAAACATCGCGCACGAAATCGATTCGGAGCATTCAGTCCTATATAACAAACGCACCTTGCACAAAATAAATCTGAAAATAAAAATTCAAGTTATCTTGATTTTACTCGTCATTATCTTTCGATATCCGAGATTGCATGTAATTTAACCGGCGCTTTGGGAAATCGCGAATTTTTCAACATAAAGAAGTTTGGTTCTTCAAGCCGAATTCGAAAACGAGCTCATTATGTATCGAGTGGCTATACACGCAATACAGGGCCGTGATCCTGCAAAGACAACTGTGATTGTTATACTACAGTGGTACACTGAAAAAAAAGATTGGCTGCTGCAGCAAATTAGATGGTAAAATATGGCATAGCATTTTTAATTGGCTGCAGCAGCCAAATTTTGGTTGCGGCAGCCAATTTTTGGTTGCGTTAGTCTAGCCGCAATGTCAGTATAGGATTTCGATAGGCTAACACAAAAATTGACTAATGCAACCAATTAAAAATGCTCTGCCATATTTTCCCATCTAATTTGCTGCAGTAGCCAATCTTTTTTTTCAGTGTAACAGTGAGCATTGCTCACTATTTTCGTGAATCTGATTTTACGACGGACGCGACTCTTTTGCTAACTCCAACAGCTTCGCCGTAAATTAATTTAACGGGCACTTCACTAATACAAGAAAAAGAGCTGTCGGTAATCGTCAAACGAGACACTCCTACGCAACGACGTGGCAAGTGTTCGTTCTTTACTCCTTGGATACCTACTAACATTGGAGTACTGGTGCGCGAGCGTTACACGTGCCGCGCATATTCTGCTTCTTGCGCACCTAATCGAACTACTCGATGTTCAGTTAAAATAGAGCAGCAGTATGAAACTAAGTTCATCAAGGAGCTACTTGAAGCTCAGTAACCAGCTCCTGACAGAGCGAATTTTGATTAATTTCGATAAGTTGGCCAAGGCTAAGAGAACCTCTGCGGCAATCCAGTATCGTATTTCTACACTGAAGACGTACTGGAGCAGCTGCTAGGCACTCCATGCGAAGCTCTGCGCGCTGACGGATGCTGACACCCGCAAACAGAATATTTCACAAAGGATGTATTTTTGTCTATTAGCGACTCTTGCGAGGAGATTATAGATTTTCCGTCAGATTGCTTTGCGCGCTCGTAACTTGGTAGTGTAAAGTCAAATTTAAACGATTCTTTTGCTACGTTCATGAGGCGAAGATTAACTCAATGCAGTTACCGTATATAAACATTCCTAAATTCTCGGGAGAGCTAAAAATGACTTTGCTTTCGAGATATTCTCCAATCCTTACGAATCGGAATGATTTATCGGGAGTACAATAATTACGCTATCTCAAGGCAAATCTGACAAATACGAAGCTAGTACGTTTGCTAGCAAACGTACAAGTCACAAAGATTAACTATACATCCGTTTGGGAGTAATTGAAAAAGCGTTATAATATGTTCGCGCCTATTGTCAATGTTCATATACAAGCTTTTATCGATAATCCAAATGCAAAATCTCATTCCACTCAGGAATTAAAGGCCGTTCGCGATAAAACTTGTGAAATGCGTTCTGTCTTATTAAATCTAAACAAACTCGATAAAAATAGGAAGATTTGATAATCTTTATTACTTACCTAAATAAGATACGAAAACTAAATTAGAATAGGAGCTCTCACTTGGAGATAATTCTAAATTTCCGACTTTACATGATTCGGACGAATTTCTTTCAACTTTTGAAAAAAATTATACACATATATTATTTATACAAGAAAATATATATAACTTTAATTTTATCAAACAAAAAAGTGCATAATTATGAGAGAGATTTAATACAAATGAGGCAATTAGCGATTAAACAAACAAGGTTAAATAAAGAGTATATATAATATAAATAGAATTCTATCCTGAAACCTGACGAATTATAGACCGTCTAAAGTGGGTTTAAATCGTTAAAATACAATTTTATCTAATGAAAATTCTTTAAAAGAAAGGCTCAACTTCACTTTAGGCAATCTATAATTTGTGTTCAATTCCAATTGAAATTCTATTTATAATTTTATATACCATTTCGACGTATGTGTGAATTTTACACGTATGTGTATTCCGATTCTTCAAATGTTTTCACAGTATATAAAACAATAGACTGTCTAAAGTCTAAAATAATGTTTCTCTATTCAGATAAATAACTATCTAAAATATATACAGATATTTTTTTTAATAATAACATGTTTGATACGCCGTTATTTTATCCGAGATACTCTCGGAAGATTCATGGTTCGTCCCTTCATCTGTCATGGGAGGATTCACATATATTCACGTTGTCCATATTCTCTGTAGGGCTGCGGTGAAAATCGCGTGTTGTCCCGAATAATAACCGCGCGTTTGCGCAACGTAAACGAGGTGCAAGCGGTACCGTGTGAGCGATGGCAAATCGTTGAAGAGCGAGCGCAGCATCCAGTATTACATCGCATATTTAGAGAGAGGCGGATGCGGCCGCCTCTGGGGTTCCGCGCGCAAGCTTTCGGCAAACAAACCTTCGATCGATCCTTTCGTAGTTCCCGTCTCCGATTCGCGTTAAACTCGCGACAAATTGAAACCTGCGGCACATGAAAAGGATGTCCGATACGGGATGTATAATACGGGCGTACGAGAGAGCGTGTCGGGGTCATGGTACATTCGTAAAGAGAGAGAGAGAGCTGTAGAAAGAAAGAGAGAAAGAGATAAAAAGCGGGGGAGAGAAAGCCAATTGCAGCGTTAGTCGATAATGCCGAAAGCTACTCGGGCGTCCATTAATACGAGGATTCATTAATCTCTCGCTTGAAGCTAGCCATTTTTAGCACGGTTCTTGTAGTCGAGCTGAGAATTTTTTTTTCGCTTATACTGCGCGACAAGTATCGTTGATTTAAACAAAACCGGTAAAAAATATGGACACGGTATATTCCAAATTGGAACGGAGATAGATTTAAACGCGATTTTCGTTGTCGAGATTTTCGTGCTCTAGAGATATGCCCAGAGATGAAATTATAATCCACAGAGACGTACACCGCGACGGAATACAGCACTCGTACTTATGAATAGTCAAACAGGGTTAGCACATGATCGGTGGTCTTTCGCTTCTAGGAGAGACTCGGCGTGTCCAGCTTACGTCAGAGACGCGAATACCCATTATTTGGTTATTTACGCTCGCATTCGCGAGTGGTACGTGATTTGTGCGCTATTCCATACCTATGTGTTAATGCAGAAAGTTTGCCACGTTTCCGATACGACAATCCACCTCCATCCTGTTACTAATGAGCGGCGACGTGTGCGTGGCGCGAGGCCAAAACAGGCCTCGTCGACCGAATTCGAGAAATTTCCTTTACTCGAATCCGTACTCTCCGATTCGATTAATCACGTTCCTCGTGAGCGAATTTCGAGTAAATCCGAGGCAGAGGAGACCGAAGAGAGTGGACAACCTGCAGTCAGCAATACTGCGTGGGACCCGAAGTAAGAAGAGACTCCCCCGTAAAGCCGATTATCCGCTTCGTGAGACGCGGTGCGAATCTTGAGTAATTCATTATGACGGGTGTGTGCTTTTTCCACTTCGATAGAAATAAAACGTCGCCGGCGCGCACGTGTCGCCGCTGGCCATGGAAATCAATGTCTGGAAATGCGCCACAAATAAAATTCAGCGTTCGTTACGCTGACCTTTTCTGCGTTTCTCTTTTCTCTCTTTCTTTCTTTCTCTCTGTGCCTTCGACCTGTGGAAATTGAACTTTGACTAGCCATAGCTTTCATTTGGAAACTAAAGTGTTTTACAAGAAAATGACAATACGCTTCGTGAAAGTTATTGGGAATCGTCAAGATATAAATAAAACAATAATGCGCGTTACGTATTCGTTTAAAAAAAGAAGAAAATTTTTTATGAGAGAGAAGAAGAATAAAAAATATGGAGACAAATTTTAAAAAATCCGTTCAAATAAGAAATCCTTTTGGATTTAAATCATTAGTCAAGCTTATTAGGAATATAAATTGGACAAAAATTACATCGAGGATGTATCTATTTTTCATTTTCCGCTAGAAGGAAGTTACTTTGATGATCGCTCGATAGAGACGGGCGTGATGATGAGTGGAGGCGATATACGGAAAAGCCAGTTGCCGAGGAGAAAACCGTTAGTAATTAACAAGGATGATTAAAAAGGACGGATAGCCGGGCCAATTTCAGGTTCGATCGGGTCCGCGTGTTTTTTTTCCTCTCCGTTCGCAGCAATTCCCAATTTATGAGAAATCTATGAATGTCCCGTGTTAATTTTTAGCACAATTTTTCGTGAATCCTTTATTGGTCGTGTGCAAATTTTACTATTTTATAAAGGATAAATTATAAATTTTTTTACATTTCTATCGCTGTATCTCGAATTAACTTTTATTCATCTTCGTAGAGTCACTCGTGCCGAGCAAAATTTCGCGCTTTGCGTACGCCGGTAAAGTACGCAAAGTCAAAATTACATAATTTCGCTAAATGTTATCGTCATTTCGCTTTTTAATCGTATATCAGAAGGTTGAAACTAAATAAAATTACGGTTGAAAACCATTTTATTACAGTGTAACTTTTTAATAGAAGCGTAAAATGCGAATGACCCCACGATGATGAGGAACAAAAATAATGAAGGGAAATAAGGGTTAAAATGAGTTTACACATAAAAGAGAAAATATGTTAATTTCAGCTGTTTCTTGTTAAATTTAATGTTTTTTTAAATAATAATCTTAGTGAAAAAAAAAACATAACGTGCAATGACAATTTAAGTATACAAAAACTAGGAGTTTGATGCGAAACAAGTAGGTATAAAATACGAATAGAATGAGCTATAAATAACAATGAGCACATTCTGAAACTTCTTTCACCCTTCGAAATATTCATAATGATAACTGACGAGGCCGAGGACGATAACCGTTCATCGGTGATTTTGATAAGATGCGAACGCTCCATGAAGAAGAGACGGGGACGCCAATGAAGAAACGCTGAAGGAATGCAAATAAAGAGAAACCGTTAAAGAAAGGTGAGAAGCCTGGCACGGAAATAGCATTCCATTATTTTCTACCCCGAGTATAATATTACATATATTTCTACGTCAAAATAGTAGCGTCGACGATAACAATTTCGCACGCTCTGCTTTCTTCGTCACCCATCGTGCATTCTTATCGTAGAGGAAGAAATATTCATATACTTACAAGAAATATGTATACGCGAAAAAAAGATAAAATTATGCCAGAAAATTATACATCCGTGTTCCATCACGGTGTTATAATATATCGGAAGATATGCAGAAATCTGATTTTTCTCAATCAAGAAACTTTCACTTCTGCATGGAAAGGACGGTTCACCAAAATATCTAAAAATTAATCAAATCCAGACCTAAACATAATTTTGTTAGACCATCAAAATAATTACGTAGAATGCTCAAACTGGAATTGCTAAAATGTCAAAACTTTTTGCAGCATCGATCATCATGCCTGAGAGAGTCCTACAAATTATTTTATAGTCCAACAAAATTACGTATAGATTTGTATCTAGCTAAATTTTTAGATAGCAAAATCCTTCTTTCACGTATATTCGTCCCTGTAGCTTTATTTATCCATCCATCCATCTTCGAGGGCTTTTCTCCAATTTCCTAGATACCGATCTGAAAGACAGACCACGTGAGACACGGTCGTTGGTCTTACAGATATAATTGCTGCCGATCCTCGGAGGCAGTTTCAGAGTGCAATCCACTTAACACTGCAAATTCTTTGTTGAATAAATTAGAAGAAAGAATTTTACAAATTAACTAATCAAAGAATTCTTCAAAGCATTTGAAATGGATTGCAATTATCTCAATTAAACAGACTCCGCTTTGAATTCGAAATACAATTCGTCAGGAAAGAGCGTGACTGGCATACTTTTTATGTAAATTTCATTAGCGAAGTGATTCCATATGCATTAGACAGAAAAAGTTTCGATGCGTTATAGAGGAGATCAAGATTCTCAGAATAAGAATTTTACCCTATTTCCTTCCGTTTAAATTTTTCTATCGTTCCGAAGGAAGGACTGGCACTGAAGAATCGTCGCTTTTGTGTGTTGTGAACCGGTAATAAATCTCGTTCGGCTAAGAGTTCTCCTTTAGAGCGGTCCCTTTTCATTGCACCCCAGGATTTTGGTGGTCGAAACGGCTTAGCGAAAAGTAGTTGCGCGTTTATAAAACGGATCGTATCATATAATCCGAGTTCGTCGATTAAAGCGAGTATAATATCGTTGATAGCGTGGTCAGCACAGAATATTTACTCTAGCGAGAGCATCAGAAAGTAACTCAACGTATTTTTGTACTACGTATTTTTGTACCCGTAATACCGGTTTTATTAGCACGTATTTTCTTGTCTTCTCTCTTTTTCTCCTTCTCTCTCTCTCTCGCTCTCTCTTTCTATCTATTTATCTATCTATATCTTTTGCGCCTATCCAGCCGATCGCGCTGAATTCGCTTTTTCATTAAGCGGCGAAAATCCGCATTTGCTGAGAGAAAAGCACGCTAACAAACCTGGTCGTAGAGAAAGCTGATTGCGTAACCCTATTCCAAGGGGCTCGTTTAAACGTCCTTCAAAGCAGATTCGACATGACTTGCAGAAATAAATATAGAAATAAGTAAGATAGAAAAAGAGTAGAAAGAAAAAGAAATCAAAATTATTTAATTTGTACGAATTACGTAAATTTAGGGTACATGTCACAAAATCTGGCACAAAAATGAAATGAGATGGATAAAGAATAAATGTGCTCTTCATTAGCATTTACATGGGCGGATGAGTTATACACAATGAATAAAATGCGCGCGCGCACAGACGCTACGGGTAATTAACGCGACGAGAGGAAATTTTTCTGCGACAGCAAAAAAAAATTTAATTCGTAGCCGAGGACCATAAAAAAATGCATGGGTTAAATCGTACGGCGAAACCCGCGGCTCGCCAAACAAGGTGTTAATACGACGTTGAATTAACTACGCTCGACATGCCTAAAGCAGTTATATAATTATTTCTACATAACATTTTCTACATAACGACGAAGCCGACGGTCGAGCGTTGTCACGCGTAAGCATAGTTTTTTGAAATACCGTTTGCCTGAATATTACAATGTAATTAGTGTGCGGCGGCGTGTTCTGTGCGGTCAAGCGCGTAATCAGAGAGCGGTTATGTCCAAGCCCCCCTCATGCTGCGCTATAATTGTTTTACATCGGTCGGTTGCCGGGCTGCCGAATAATCACAAATGCAAAATTCGCCGTGAAATTTGTCGACGCAATAATTAATTTAACTGGAAACCTTAAATTAAAAAAAAAAGTTTCTTTACCATCGAGAATTATGAATATTGTATAGTTCAAAAAGGGCTTTATTAATAAAAAAAAAATGCGACCAATGTATTTTTTTTTTGTCAAATGCAAGATTTATGAAGAAACCTCAGCTGATTTAATAATAAACGTAAAAATGTTCGTTTCAATTATGTTAAGTTCTTATGTGCTGCGCGTTTATTTTTTATTCACTGGCTTATAACGCTTTCATTATAAGACAAATTTGCATATCAGGTTGTCAAGTCCGAGTGGAGTCGTTAACGACCCGGACGAGGATCGGGAAAAATGCAGCTAACTTGAAAAATCGTGGCAAAGTTGAAAACGGGAGATATTCGACATTTGAAACTAAGAGAGAAAGGGATGGCTTTTGATTCAGCTAAAAGGGTGAAACTTCCGTGAAGGAGCTCGCTTAAATTTCGTACTCACTGCTCACACTTGGCTGACGAAACGGAGAGGATGAGCGATTGAATATTCTATAGTGGATGGATGAAGAAGATGAGAAATTCACCTTTGGAGGGTGAATAGGAGAGAGAAAGAGGAAAGAGAGTCGGACCTCCGCCACGATTGGCTCAGGTTCTCGCTCTCAACCTTCATCTGCATATCGAGATTTCCGTTTTGATATCACCGTCACCCTTCTAGAGCCGTCACGTTATCTGCGTATATATAGTCTTCTATAGATGTACGTAATGTAATACAGTAAAACGTAGATGATCAGTTACTGGAGAACGGGTTAAACGACAATCTATTCTACATTCAGCGAGAGAGAGAGAGAGAGAGAAATTTACCGTGAGTTATTTGTTTAACAGAATCAGGTCGTCGGCAGAATGTGAGAAATAAATCTTTCGCGATACTGATAATAAAGTTACGAAGAAAATAGTTTTTAATTTAAAACATACACACCCCGTTGAAAAAATATAATCTCCTTTATAAAGAAGAAAATTCGCGGAGAAATATGTGGGAAAACTTTACGGCAGGAATATATACCTCGTCGAAGAATTATTTCTTCGCTGGGAAAGACACTGTGTGCATTATAGAGTTGAAAGTGGGTACATGTAAAAGATTGTTATCCGTTAAACGTGTAAACGGAGCTGCAGTAAACTGTGAAATTGATTCACTGCAGGGAGCGTCGTTTCAAAATATCTGTCTCATAGATTCTAGTTCCCGTGACGAGGGTGTAACCATACGTATTATGGGACGACTTGTTCGGAATGTCTGACAAGTTGTCGACATTTCCACGATATCTGTGATACGGGATATCGCGAGAGAAAGAGGTTGATCTCTCTTTTCACAATAGCTCGATTAGTTAAGCCCACAGATAATATATTTTCGGGGTCCGTCAAGTGAATGATTGCCTGAAAGAGCGATATTGATCCATTAATGGAAATGGAATACACGTATAAAGCACAGCACATTTTATTAATGTTGCAATTTTACAAATTGCTCAGATATCATGGAAATAAAAATTTCAGTATACATAACGGGAAAAACATATTAAAAATAAAATAATAAAACATTAAAGCACTATAAAAAATAAATAATAATTTATTTATTTCAATAATGACACGTTCATATTTTAGTGATTTAAGATCTTCAGAGTTTCCAAATATAATATTTCGGAAATATATAAAAACGATAATTTTGATCGACAAACTCAAATCATTTAAATACAGAAAATAATGCATAATTTAATAAAAAAAAATATAGATATTTAATTTTTTAAATTAGTAAGAGAACGCGATCTCTAATGAATTGAAAGTTTCCTATAATACGGGAGTTTTCTGTCCATTAGTTAATCTCTTATTTCATCAATAAATTTCACAAATTACTGAAACTTTCAAATCTTAGATTGGAAGGGATCAGTATAGATGGGATTGGATAAGTAAAAGATTAATAGATTATTCGTTCGAAAAATTTTCACACTATATATAGCAGACAAGATTGACAATAAAAAAAAAAAGAAAAAGGCTATTCCCCTCGAGATAGAAAAGGCAATTCCCCTGGAGACGGAATAGCTTCGAAATTGAAAGTAGACAAAATGTTTAAGAAATTAAATATATTGTATAAGGAAGGGAGAAAAAATAAGGGAAAGAAAAATCCTTGAACTTTTTTTTGTCTTTCCACAAGGGGTAAGATAATGTGTGGTCGTTTCCTATCGATCCTCCAAGAGAGGAGCACGTATACTGCCGACTGGAGGGTAGATCCTCCCTGGAATTTAGGAAAGATAAATCCGACTTCGAAACGACACTTCTCGAAGGCGAGGATTAGAGTTGACGTCATGTTGGCAAGGACGAATCCGATCTCCGAGACATCTCGAATTATCTCAGGACTACATTCGTCGGTCGGCACTTAGTCTCCCGTCGGCGTCGCGGCGGAGGAATCCTGCATATTGAGGGACGTCGCGACTTTTCATATATCAATACATGCCGTGTGTGCCCGCGCGATACGGAGCGCGTTTTGGCAGTTTGATGTGACTTTTTGAAGGTTCTCTGCTTCTTGCATCGCGGAATACATCAAAAGACGGTGCACTAGAAATTGAATGACTATACTTTTTATTACTTCCGACATTATTACATACTTTTGACAAAATAGTTAAATGTTCGATGTAAAAACCTGTTAATGGTGAATAGCGGAATATCGTGTTGTTTGAAATATTATGCTGTGAGAAACCGGGTGCGGCTGTCTATAGCGGTTCCATTAATTCCGGGGAATAATTAATGTCGATCAGAACGCATATAGCGTCGGGTAATTCTTGGCGAGTTGTAGCTGTTTCGATTTTTAATCAACAGCCAAGGCGATTAATAGTGAGGACGCGAAGCGATTGTTGTTTTACGTGGATAAAATTTCACGTTACATCATGCTAAGCCGAGAGTGAATTTCCAATAGGGGAGCATTAATATGCAAATTATTATCTCATTAAGAGCGCACGCGCTCCCTGCAATCGTATCTCCGTATCGAATTAGCTAATTAGCCACGCTAGTCGGAATGAAAAGTCAACGGTCGTTGTCGAACGAGCGATTGGTTAATTTGGTTTACGCCAACTGGGCACTCGAGTGATCAGTACCGTCATTACTCGTTAGCGTTATTACCTGGACGCATACAAAATAATCGTAACGATTTACGTGGGATTATCGTGGGAGGTAACAATCGGTGGTCGGCCAAAACAGGCGGTCAAAGCCGGCTCGCTATCCATATATGTACTTCAAGTTTAACGAACGCGTAAAGTCTATTCTACAATTGCTTAAGCGTTGCTGTAAATGATGCAGAGTAACTGTCGCTATTTAGTTTGATGCCCGTTTCTACGAATGTAGTTTAATTTTAATCTCGGTTCAATTAACTCTTTATCTTTTTCTAGTTTAAGAATTAGATAAAGATGAAGACTAAGTTAAACTGAGATTAAAAAAATTAATCTACATTGGTAGAGAAACAGGCATTAGTTGCTTTTAAATCAACTTGTTCATTACTGAATTAATTATTACATAGTGTAGCTTTAATTTTGTCTGCTTAAAATCAATATCAGTTCTTCAATTATTTTTTTTCTTATAACATTTTTTTAATATAAAAAAATGTTAATGTTATATGTTTTTGATAAAAATAAAGAAAATGTTTTTGTTCCTATTAATGCCTTTTCAAAGGACGATGGCTCTATTAATGTGCCCTTAATTTGTGCCTTTCTACATGATTCATTTTAACACATGGTTCAAATACATAATAGAAGTAAGGTAATTGTTTAAGTTAATATTATATAAATCATTATTTTAATTATAGTTACTTATAATTTCAATGTACATTCATAACATAACGCTCTCAGCTCTAATACAGAACATACTAACTCTTCACTCGAATATAGAGCATTACATTAATATTAGCTGAGAACGTTGTGTTACACTGAAATTGTAAGTGTAACTATAGTTAAAAAAAGTAACTACAGTAAAAAAAACGGATAAACTTAAAATCTTACGATATTACTACTAGACTCACACAAATTCCTTTAAATATTATGATGTGTCTTTCGAAAAATGTTTACTAAACTTTAAAAAATAGAATTAATCTTTATCTTTGATATCGTATACATTAATAATTTAACATAATAAAAATTTTTTATTTTTCTTATTTATTTGTATTTGTTTTCTTTATGGTTTAATTAAATACAAAGGCACACAGTAAATAAGGACAGTTACTCCAGTTACCATATAAGAATTGATAACTAATCACAATCAAATAAGGAGAATATTCGACTATGATTGATCAATTCTTACAACTAATTGCTTGCGCACAACTAATCGCGATTATAAAACAGGCTTAAGAGTTACGGCAATAAATAATACGCATCTCGTTTCGGGAGGACGTTTTCTCAGCGGCGCGGTTGTGAGCAAATGGGTGAGAACGTATGTCGGTCCTGACCTAGGAGAGAAAGGGAGCTGGGGCTAACTTGGTTTCCATGGAAACGACAAGCCTCACCTGGAAGATAATTTCGCGGTGTGTCGTGCAGGAGAATCAAGACATCTACCTTTAACCTTACGCCGATCTTAAAGACATAGAGCATGGACCGCGCCATCCATATCTAAATAGTATATCTAATGGTCAACAAAAATAAGAGGGAGGGATTGTGAAAATAGCCAATCTCCCCTTTCTTTGTAACATAATACTGTTGAATAGAAAGAGACAGAGACTGCACTGTCAAATCTATAGTGTCAAATTTAATCGTACGTGAGTCGCCACTGCTCCTACTAAATATATGATTATTTTTTACCAAAACGATACTTATATATGACACTATATCGTGTCAATTTGATTCTATACAGTGTCAACTTGACACTGTATAGTGTCAAATATAACCATTGTTTGAGTATAACATAACGATATGATTGAGTAGGAGCAGTGGCGACTCACGTAAGATTAAATTTGACACTATAGATTTAACAGTGTAGCCGTCTTCGCACCCTATCTTTCTTATTTTTGTCGACCGAATTTTTGTACACACGGATTTCGCAATCCATGCTTTATGTCTTTGGTCTCACCACCCACGTTGGCCGTTGCTGTCTGCGTTTAAATGGCGCGCAGGACTATTGAGTAATCCCGCACTTGGGAACATGCGTCCTCTTCCGAGAAACCACTCCTTTCGCGCGCAAATGCCATTTGGAGACCCAAATTATCCAGGTTTGATCCTGAGTGCGAGAGCTCTCAGCAAGATGAGCAATAAACGTCCAGTTATTTCTGACCACTGAATATTCCGTCCAATCTTTCGTCGATTAACCGCGCGTTTTCCGCCCGCGGGAAACCGATTTCATGTGTCATTTCGGGCGTGATACTGGCGTGTGGTTGCGTCAAAAGATCGATGTCGCTGTCAATTTCGAGAATGAAATAACGCCTGGCAACTGCTAGTACAATGTGCACGTCTATTTTCGAAGAGTTTCCTGTCGAGTTAGCCGAAACGAACTCGTTTTGCAATCAGATTCAATCTAAAATAATTTTGATTTTATTAAACAGTACTATTCCGAAAATGGGATTTAGAGCGGAATTCATAATCTATTCTTATTTTAAGATCGTCTCAAGTAATATTTTAAAATGCTCTACAGTCCTCTGATTAGTTTATAACATCTTAAAATTATATTTAAGACAGTCTCAAATATAAGAATTACATTAAATACCTTAGTTTGATAAAAAAAAAAAGATATATGAGTGCCAAATCTGTCATTTTATCTCATATAAAGATCTTTCGCGATAAATCATTTTAATTTTAATCGTTCAAAAAAATAATGAGAGAGATAAGTATTCATATGCACATAAGGTGATACTGAGAGAGATAAGTATTACATATGCACATAAGGTGATTAGGTGAAATAATAGATTTCCAAGATCGATTTAATTACGTAACTTGGAAGCAACGTCTCGACGTTTACTACTGTTTAATCGGAAAATATTATTTATGATTCTTCATTTTCTCCTCTTCTACCCAATTAAACGTCTGCCCGCGAAAACTAACTTAAGTAAGTTATATTACTTCCATCATGACTCGATCCGCAAAGTTTCCTTTTGGTTTCTTCTCCTTTGTTTTCATTGTTCTGAAATTTCGAGAGGCGATTGTTCGCAAGCGTGGCCGGAGGACCGGTCGGTCGTCGAGAAAAGCTGAATTAAAGATGCAACAATCTCGAGCAAAGTAATTAAAAATACCGATAAGATTGTTATTGATTCCTTTGCCGTGAGAGATAATCGCGAGGCCTATCCACATATCAATTTCAAGATTGTTATTAACCTTTAAACTAATATGAGATTAGACACGTAGTCATTACAATTTACGAGATATGTAAAAATGATTTTGATAAAAATTTTGATAAAAACACAGATTTTTATTTCAATAAATAAAGGATCAGTATATCGAATTTCTCGTCTCCTCTTAGTCTTTGAAGTCTTTTTCCTTTATTTTGGACAGAAATAAAAAACATGTATATGTATATATATATAGTATATCATCAAAGAAACGAGAAGGGCATTAAACGAAAGAAAACAATGAGATTATTACGGCGTATGATATTTCATCCAATATCATTTTGCGAAACCTCATTACTCGCGAAACGACATTTGCGAATGCCGAAGCAGAAAAACCGTTTTGTGTGCTTTTGAACTTCGCGTTTTAAAAAGCGTATACAGTGGTTATATAAGTAGAACCGTAATTATGATTCTACACGCCGGAAAAGCACATCATTTTCAATTATTTTTCCACCAATTGTGTCTTCTAGAACATCCTTTACCTCGATGCCCTAGCTCTCTCTATTTCTTGCTTTTTTCTCTTCTCCATTTTCCCTCCCCACGTTCTCCTTTGTTCTGTTTCGGTTATCAAAACTGACGAACGCCGAGATATCACCAAATGAAGATAGAACAAAAGCAACGAGGAATGGGTTTGAATTTTCGGCCAGTAAATTCTAGATCAATTGAAAATATAGAGCCAAAGTGCTTCCAGCCATTTGGCATTCGAGTACTCTTTCAAAAGGAAATTTGGCTCTTTTGTCTTTTCTCTCTCGTTTTTTTGTTTGTTTACCAAGGTCTCGTTTTTCTGTAACAGTTTTTTTGTTTCTGAAACAAAAGTATGAGAAAAAAGATGGAAAAAGAGGTAGATAGATAAATAGATAGATAAAGAGAGAGAGAGAGAGGAAAAAAATAGATGTAAAAAACGAGACAACCAAAATTGCAACAGAGCGACGAACGTGAAGAGAAGGAAAAGAAAATTAGACAGACGACAAGTGTTTACTCAGTCGCAAGCTCGAAACCGCTAGAACTCCGTTCTAAAAACGAAAAGAAAGAAAAAAAAAGAACGAATGAATGCGACGAACGTTCTTCTATTTACGTCGCGAAATTTGTGTGACGTCCAAACATAAGTTTCACTTCCGGGAGTGCTGAAAAAATGATTCGATACGTAATGCGACGCTGCACGTTGCAATTTTTCAGTTAAATTTTTAAGACGTATTTTAACGAACGCTGTTTGTCATCGTTGACATAATCTGATATTGCTATTTTTCCTGGTGAATTTTGCAGAAAAATATGAAAGAAATTTTTGTTTCCAATGGCACTGATAAATGTGGCTAATGGTGATATATTACTGATATATGATAGTGACAAGTGCAAATAAAAATTAACATGCAAATTGAAGCGTATTGTTTTAAATAGTGAACCACAGTTATATAAACTGCATATAAATGCAGCAATTTCATAAATATTAAAAATTAATATACAACAGTTACAACTATAAGGAAACATTTAAACCATTGTGTCGGTTACCACAAATTTAATTCATTAGAGAATGTGTTAAAACTTTATGTAAAATTTTATAAAAAAAAAAAACTTCCCGTACATTCATAATACAGAATTCATTAAAAATGTTACAATATAATATTCTTCACTGCTGCTTCCGGGAAGCTGGTAAAAATGATGATATGAGTGAGAAATGTAACATCAATGAATTCATTGGAACTATGAGTTTTTATGTTCAGTCAAGTTTCGCAAAAACCAGGACGCTGCTACTCGGGTCGATTCGAGTGCACTTAACCGTAAGGAATTTCAATGCAGTTGCAGCAACCGGTCAATGCTTCGGCGAGCTGCGCGCTATGGCTGACTTATAGCGATCGCTTCTACTGTATCGCTCGGTGAAATATCTTTACTCGACGGATACGTTTCAGCCGGATACGAATACTCTCAGAATGCTCAAGTTACACTGATAGTTGAGTTAATCCTCGCTCTGTTCGTCGTTGTAACTTTGTAGACCAAACT
The DNA here is from genome assembly GCF_001594055.1 of Mycetomoellerius zeteki. Taxonomy (NCBI): domain Eukaryota; kingdom Metazoa; phylum Arthropoda; class Insecta; order Hymenoptera; family Formicidae; genus Mycetomoellerius; species Mycetomoellerius zeteki. The sequence goes on along the minus strand of NW_017257727.1, from coordinate 54,857 downwards.
TGAATACGACGGAGATACTCCGTAAAGTAAGATGCATTTAAACACGAGCGTTTAGATGCGATTCTCATGCGAGCGACCAGATGCATTTAGACTATTTAGAGATTCACAGATTCACGATCCATGAAATCTGCCGGCTGACGATCTCTGATACGCCCCGTAATTTGTTGCATGTCACTCTAAAAAGAGAGCACTCTGCGTCGCTCCTTCAGTCGCGATATTTCTAAATGTCGCCGCGCTGTTACAGTGATGCTAAAATATAACCAGTGATTTCTTCATGCCTTTCTATATGGGATTCGATATGACCTTACGATCAATCTATCAATCTCTTATCGATTAAATCCGTTGTTTAACCCTAATCGGTATTTGTGAGTGCTGTGAATATTTTCTTCAACTACGTCATGAAAAATTGTTAATAACAAATATTTTTTACAACATTACATAATTTTAAGTTATATAATCTTACTCTTTGGATTATTATCTTCAAAATAAAAAAATCGTTTAATTACGTTAACTTTAAATAAAGATACATTAATTCAAAGTAAACTGAACCCGTAAATACCAATTAAAGAAATTTCGAAATGAATACCGATTAGGGTTAATTAATAATAATAAAGGATAAGAGAGACAATTTTAGACATGTTTGTTTGTGTGATACCTTCTGATTGCGATCCTGAATTTTCGTCTAAAATGAAATGGTAGAATTTTGTCCGTCGCGATACGACGTCTTAGATATCGTAAAGAACTTTCGTCGCACGTACAGAAGAGAAGTTCTCCTAAATTTTCGTTGTCACACAGTTCTGCTATTCTGATCCGTCTAAGTGGGCCACACGATCGTCACGGCCATAGTTAGCCCGCCTGTGGCTGCTTTGGTACCTCGTTGTTTTCAATTAGCGTGCTTAAGGCTCTTCAACACAAAGTCACTTAAAGTTTAAATAGCATCTAGGAGCCGCCATACGGTACAGTGGAAGTATGTAAACGAGTCCGTCGCACGACAAGAAACTTGGAACGTTTCGATAGCTGTCTTAGCACGTGTAGAATTAAATTACTTCATATCATTTTATTATTTCGCTCTGGATATAATATCTGAGATGACATTTTAAAAAACGCCATATTCAGTCAAGACAATTCTTCGTGCCTAATAATATTTCTTATTATGAATTCATACAATTTCCAATTAAAACTAAATGGGTACCGATTGTTTATCGGTCTCGAAACGGTCTTAAACCGAAACTAAAATAGTAATATCACAAATTAAGTTGACAAGCAATCTAATCATATTGCTACAAATAAGCATCTTAGAAAGATATTAATGATAAAATATTACAACATTACATTGTGTATGTATGTATATAAAGGCACGCGTTATCTCCATGTTATCAAGAGGATTTCTCTTCGACTCCTATCTCCAATCCTACTGAGATGTGCACTAAGAACTTCGAAAGTTTTATAATGCAAGCCGCAGCAAGGTGCATGCATCCAATCTAATTTTTTTTAAGTATCGCATTGACTTGAAACCACGAAGGAATTTTGCAAGTGAACATACACGTATATCACTCCAGTGACCTAAACGTATACATCGTTACTCCTATGGATACCAAGATACTTTGCAATTAGTTTGACAGTTTGACAAAGTACACATTTTGTGTCGCGGGAACTCGTAAACCTGCTGCAATACATTGTGGTAAGAATAGATGAGTATTATTAGAGAAGCCCAAGCACGTGACGACGAATGTGATCTGAGTTATTAATATCCCAGCTGCCAGATCCGCTTAATCGCTACTCGCGAAGATAAACACCGTCCGGAGCCACGTTTTAATGAATAATAAATACGTATCGATCGATGTCGACGGATTTAACTGTGAATCGTTGCAGTAAACTTGCGATACTTTTATACTGGTCCTCGACATGCCGTTCAATTATCTTTCAACTTCTTCCTGAGCGTTTCGAGTGGACATCTTAGAAGGTTGAGTGCGATTTAATCTCTGCCTCACTCTGTCTCAGATAACAATTTCTCATTCGATGTTGTTCTTAGTCTTCTCTTTCAACAATGATTTTGTATTTTACGTTTATATTTCGAGAATGACCTCGTCGGAAAATTCGTCGCGGACTGCACATTCTTCACAATCGAATCGTCCATCTTTCGACAAAAGGAATACAGATTGTACCCGCGCGAGCTATTGAAGACAATCCTTCGGGGAATCTCTGTTCTATTTAAAAGAGTAAATAGTAGTCGCCCAGGGAAATGCGGGAATCCGCGGGTTTAGTTCCATTTCTGTACACGTCCGATGTTTTAAGATTCTATGTAAAATATCTATCTGTTTCGGAGACTGTAATCCTCCGTATAACATGAATAATCTATATCAAGAGCTCGATAAATTCTAAATATTTCAATATCTAGAATCCTAAAAACACCGCGTTCTAACTAGCAAATTGTGTGTCACTTGTGAAATGAGTATAATGAAAAAAAAAAAAAGAATCGTTTCGCGCTCGGGTTCTCTCGTCACGGGAAACGAGGCATCAGATTATGACTCCCCACAGAAATCGCTGACATGTAACTATGACGTGTGGGAGGTGTCTTCAGGGAATCGGGAAGGCATGACGGGGTTGAGCGACAGTTGCCGGGGCGTGCCGACGAGAAACCTCTTAAGCCTACCTTTCATCTAACGCTGCTAGTTATTAATTTTGCAAGCCAGTCGACGTGCCAGACCTGCGGATACGGAACATCAGGCCTTTAGTCAGCGTTTCGAGAGACTCGGGCAATTAATCACGCGTCTGACCGCACTCAAACTCCCGGCCGCAGATATTATCCTTCGATCGCCTCGTTCCTGCAACCATACGATGTCTTCCGTCGCAGATATGGCACTTCATTACGCCATGTGACGTATCCAATCGGTCCTACCAATCACGTGGGAATATCCGATCCGGACAAATTTCACGAACTCGATGGTTAAAGTCGCATGCAATACCAAAGTCGTAAATCTCTCAATCGGATTGATTCAGAAACGTCCTCTGATCTGTAGATTTATAGACTGATTTAGCGCGCATTCTCCATACAAGGATATCTATCTTCCTCGTCTCCTGATTCACGCGACAATTCATGAAGTTAATATCATCACGGTCAGCATTGAGAATAAAAAGCGAGCGAGCCGGTGAAAGAAATAAGAAAAAAAACACATCGGAGTATTCTCAAGTCACCGGCGTGTAGGAAGCCTTATTTACGCGCAAGTTTCACCGCGGAGTTGCGTAAATTTTCACGGCGTGACGTAAATGGAGAATGACGGCGGCGAGATAAATTTCTCGTAATTGCATCGAATAACTTGAGGTAACGCCGAGCGTGTTGCGATAATCAATCTCGACATCAGAGTCTGTCGCACAATAATGGCGTGGTGGTGAGGATTCTTAACTTCGACGGTAATTCGTTAATCGTCACTCCCTCGCGTTCAACGCCGTCGATTATACCTGTGGTAGTTCGAAATGGCTTTCTAACGAGATACACGGTGTTCCGTCAAACACTTCAACATCCAACGCTTCAGCCGATCGCGATTACAACGTATATATAAGAAATTTGAAACGTTCCCGCTATACAAAGGAAATAATTTGGGGATATAAAAGAGTGTGGAGAGTTTTGTAGAAGATCTAATCTTTCAAACCAACACTTTCTTTCTCTCTCTCTCTCTCTCTCTCTCTCTCTCTCTCAACAGTTTTTACAATCATTTCTCTGTAGTTTTTTTTATATATACCTCTTTTTATCATTGATAAAGAAAAAATTCCTTGACATTTCATGTAATCGTAGTAAATTTATGAATAATAACGAGATTTAAAAATGCTTTTATTTACTCAAAATAGTTTTGCTAAATTTAAAAATTATCCTACTATATAGAGATGGCACATTTTTGTAACAATAAAATTGGTTTTGTTATAACAATAAAATATAATTGCAGAGAATAGATTTTCAACAGTTGAATTCTTATTACTGAGACAAATGTTTCCAAATTTATTCGGCAATATTTTTTTATTTTGAATTAAAATTTATACCGCAGCATCGAATAACTGCCATAACGAATAATTTCCATCGAATATACAAAAGCAACAACAGTTTTGATGTGCTAAAAAAAACTCCTATTTTTTTATTAATATTTTTTCTAAAAATATCTACGGGATCGTCAAATTAAATAAAATCTTATCATTATGTTTATTCTCTATATTCGTTTTTATATTCGTTTCAAGAGTTATAATTTTTACGACAATAGACTATTACTTATATTTCAGTATTGTAAGTTATAATGTAAATAAGGCAACAGCAAAAGGTAAAAGAAAAAATTCAAATGTCTGCAGTTGGCGTTGGATTGATGGTGTTCCCGATTGCACATTTCCGGCTTTTAAATTACGTTACTCTAACTTCCGCACACTGCCTAATCCAGAAGAGTATCAGCACCTGAATAAGAAAGAACGATCTGTCTATCGGTAGCGAGTACCTACACCGACATTGAAAGAACTGATGGACTAATGGGCATGAAGGTGCGACGAGGAGGCTGACAATAGCAAAGAAACGAGAGAGAAAAGTTTCTCGAAAATCTCCATTATCGCGCGCACAGTGCGCCGCGAGAGAAAGAAATTAATCACTACCGAACGTCGGCCTCATTTTGATGTGAAAAATATTCACGAAATGTGAAAAATTTTCCTGTCCAAACTCTCCTGCAGAAATTCTCACTCAATTCACTTCCTTGGGAAAAATACTCTTATCTAAACTAAATGTTGCGACGAAAATCGAGCGATCAACAGTAGGCCCATTATCATAGACATGGTGTGAATATGTGAATATGTCGGTATACTCGGTCTATCTATACTACATCTACCCATATAGAATTTTACAATCGACTCAGTGTGCTGGGCCATTACTGGTAGCCACAGTTCAGGTACTGGCGCAGTACTGGCTAAGTATTGGCTACGTTTATACCGTGTGTTTAAGCCGCGGCCTATACGATAGGTGTCCTTGTTTATCTTGTAAGTTAAACAAAAACACCTATCGTATAGGTCGCGGATTAAGTGCACGGTGTAAACGTAGCCATAGGTTGATAGAACTTTGGCGTCAGTTGACAGTCGTAGCATTGACTAAAAGTTTGTTCGCGTCGCATGCTCCAATGTGTTCCAATATGCTCCTACCATAGCTCTTACTCACTCCAACGCGCTTGATACAATGAGTAGGAGCTATGGTAGGAGCATGTTGGAGCATGTTGGAGCTTGCGACGCGAACAAATCTTAAGCGTTGATTTCGTTGTAACTATTGGCGACCCTACATGAGTATGCCCAGTACGATATTTTGCCGAGCGATAATCGCATTTGACCTATCAGCGATTCGCGGCCGAAAATGACGATTCTGATTGGTTTTACTCAGCTTCATAGCCAATTGTAATATGTTCGGTAATCGCAGTAGACGCAATGTACGGATTTTTTTCATTATACATTTGGCGTTTTTAACATTTAAGCAGCGGCTCATTATTCGGAAGGATGATGCATCGCCCTTCTTGTACGACAGTCCAGTCGTACATAGAGCATTCCGTTTTTCACTATATATGTAGGAAAAACGTCAAAATTTTCTATGATAAAAACGACCTTATGATAATAAATGAAGCTGCAACTGTAGATAAATAACAGACGAAGTCGTCAAGTACTACAGAAAAATTTTTTTAGTAAAATATTAAATAAGTAAAAAAATAAACTACATTTTGGAACAAATGACTCGAAATGAATATAAGGTTAACTTACATTTTCAAGATATATTTTGAGTTGCAATCTTCTAGATTGCATCTTCTTGTTAATAATGTCTTTTATTTTTTATCATCGCGAGTTACTATCAATTAGTGTTTCTCACGAAATTAACGTGGAGCAGAAACAGACCGGAGAAATTAGCGTGGAGCGGTTGAAGCTTAATCTTTTTGCAACAACGATGCATTGTTCTCGAAGATTTGAACGACAAAATCTGTCGGTGTTCTCACGATTGCAGCAGCAAATTAATTCCAGACACGAAGATTACGAGTACTCAAGTACGACGCGTGTACGCGAGCTCAGAGAATTCCGCACGAGCGGTAAGCTTCGCGCATAGCATTCCACGGAAATCCGAGAATCCGCAGAATCACCGGCACTGTATCGCGTGTCCTTTTTTCTCTATATCGTAGTCTCTCTTTTTCTCTTCCTTTGATTCGTGATCGTCTCTTTATTTTCAAGCAGCACGATGAGAGAAGATAGAATGCATGGCGACAAGAGCGAAAGAATGAGATCGTGCAAGAGAACAATCCCATCTCTCTGAAGCTGTTTCAGCTTCCACTATTTCTTTTTCCTCTTACCTCAGATTTGACTGATGGCGGAATTACGTAATTAATTTAAGGATATTTAATTACACAACCTTTTCCGTCAAGATAAAATGAAACTGGAAAATTAATCCCGGAATATGCGAATAAATGCTTAATGAGGTTAATTCTAAAATAATGACCTTCCATGTCAGTGTGTATTTAATTTGCATTTTCAAGTTATATTTTCAAAAATAGAATAAAGATTTATGGTAAGATAAAATGCTTCTCGTAAACCTGTGTACTCGATCTATGTAATCGTTATTTATTACGAGAAGGAATATCCGTCATGTCGATCCGAGCGTGCCTCGCACATATTCGTCTGCGATTAATTAATGTGCTGCCGCAAAATGGCAGCAGCGCCAGCTTGCAAACTCTTTTTGATTGAAACACGCCGGAAACTTCCAGGACGCTGCGTCGATGCAGCACCTTGCAACATTTATTTCGTGACGTGATAAGCCACCTGCAACGTTGCACCACAATAAACTGCGAATTTAATCGCGAAAAGTAGGACAATTAGGAAGTAACTTCAGTAATCTCGACGTAGCAGTTCGACATGCAGGATGTTGCACCTGCTCTTCGCGCGAGAAATGCATAGCGAGAAATGCTTTTCGACGGAAGAAGAAGAGAATGTAAAGGAAACGTAATAAAAGAAATAAAAGATACCTTTCTTCGAAAACTTCTAAGATCCGTGAGATTCAGAGGTTGCTAGATCTGCTGTAGAATTCAAGACATGAGGAGGAGTCTAAGTAGAAAAACCAAACGTCGTTTTCCTTCGTTCACAATTTTTTTGCCATATCAACGTATCTATCCCCCAATCTACGTATCTATGTGAAATTTTTAGGTTCGTTGCGGTCGATTTTATACGAGATAGAGAGAGCTGAAGGACAGAAGAAAGGCAGGGAGAAGAATCTTCAGGAAACATACGGTTCCTAGTCTGTCTTGGCGAAAAGCCATGCTTGGAATCGAAAGGAATTTCAGCTTGTCGCGATCGTACTCATTGCTCTGTCGAGTGCCAGCAAAAGCCAAACATCGTATATATATATATATATATATATATATACAGGGTGGATCACGGTGGAGTCGTCTCACGAACGAGTCGGTACAAACGGAAAAGGCCGTCGTCATAAAATGCATACGCTGTAAACATCGTATTACATCATATGCTTTAGGCTACACCGAAACATCCACGTCCGCTTTCTTAAAGCGAATGAAATATATTATGTTATATAAACTTTCGATAATTTGAGAGAAAGTCAAAAAGAAATTAAGATAAAATAAAATTCACAAAAGGATTCACAAAAAGGAACATTTTTAATGAGCGCATACATCGCTGTTGTTTGAATTGATCGGTTCAGAAAACGGAACCAATTGTATCCGCAAGCCATGTTGAAAATGTAATAACCGGTTTTAATTGCCGCATGGCCGTACGCAGGATATTTATTGTTACAATCTGCCGCTCTTACGGTAGTAGCGCGCACAACAAAAAAAAAATAGTAAAAAAGAGACCAGAGTCAAACCGAGTGGCAGTCATGAATACTTTATGGCGTATTCCGCCCTGCGATGTAAAATATTTGTTTGCTCCGCGCGTGTAGAAATTACGTGAATGAATTATCAAGGGCTAATGTGTTAAAATTCAACAATATTCAACTGATTTCAACACCTCGGAGAGCGTAATTCTTTCGCAATAATTTTATCTGATAAAAATTCTTCTATTTTTATGGAATAATTAGTTCCCAATAGAGTTCGTAAAACAAACTTTTGTGTTTTACGTTTTGCGGTATAAAGAAATTTCATCGCAAATTTATCGCAAATATGAAATATCTAGAGGGTGTTGTTTTAAACAGCGTACAGAAGTTACGTAACAATATCCGTTAGCCAGTAAAAAAATACGAAGTGAAAGCTTATGTTCAATTTTGCATGTATTCCGACATCCCTATGATATTTATAAACGTAAATGTGCTATGAAAAATAAATACAAGTTAATTAACTCTTCTATTAGACAATTCAAAATTCTTCAAGAAAAGCACGCAAAAAAACACAGGAAGAAACGTGATAACGTCGAAAAAAAAAAAGAAAAATCCCTCATGCATTGGCAGACAGGCGCTCATCGCGCATTAATGTTTTCGCGGAGAATGTTACCGAGACAATCGAAATTTATTGCAATTAATCACCACTGTTGCTAGGACGGTAATTAATTGATATCGCGTGAGAGCCGCCGTAGGCGGTGGAAATTTTTTTTATCATTCGAACAGAAAAATATTTTTTCCAGTCGCTTTTTACCACCAACTAAACCTCCGTCAGCGTGACCCATCAGGCACAACGCCTATAAATCCATTTATAGGAATAAAATACCGCATATTTCTCTCTCTCTCTCTCTCTCTCTCTCTCTCTCTCCCTCTCCCTCTTCCTCCCTCCCTTGTTCTCTCTCTTCCTCGCTAACCGCGAAATCGTCCACACGGAAGGTGGACGATAAGCGATGCAACACGTGCGTTCGCGCTAGGATAACCGACACAATGCCGTTTGAGTTATAATAGGCACTAGCGGTAAATGTACCACGGCAAATGGATTACCCGGCTCTCGTGTGGTGCTGACGTTTATTCGCAGAAATTCGCTGTACAACAAAATCGACAAATTTTGACTCGCATCGAGAGCAACAGCCATAAAAAGAGAGAGACTAAGCGCCATAAAAAGAGAGAGATAAGCGTATTACCAGACTGCTTCGTCGCGCTCGTGAAAATTAAATTTGCATTCTCAGATCGAGTCCAGAGCTCGAGATGTGCTCGGAGAGATTCGTCGTCGTTGCACCTGTCAATTCTGTAAATAACTGTACGCGTCGTAAAATGCGATATCGCGTTTTTGGTATCTCTCGATCACTGTCAATTCTTTTAAATTTTGATATACTTTCATCTAGAAAAATGGTGAGCTCAGCAAAACTGAGCTCAGTTTTTCACTCGTTCCGTTGCAGCTGTTATTTAAGCACTATCAAGACGGACGCGGGAAATTGACTGCGCATAAAATTCGACTAACAATGAGATCGCATAGCAGAAAAACGACGAAGTTATATTGTTGATCTAACGCCCGCACATTTCGCGTCCAATTCATACTGAACGCATAAAAGTTTCCACAAACATTTTACAACCAGAAGGGACCGGAGTGACTATAACTTCGATAACGAAAATATGTGATTCTAAACCATTCTAGAGTTGTCAAACACGCGATACGTGGAACTTTAGTTTCCCATAAAACGATACAGTTTAGAATTAGTGGTTTTTTCTTTAAATAAATCAATTTAATGAAATATTTTCAAAATGCTTCAGCATGTCTTATTGTTAAATGTTTAAGGTATTTAATGGCAATTTAATAGTTTTTATAAAAGAAAATATTTTTAGATATATTAAACTATTTTATAGACATATATACATATATAACACAGGTCAACAAGGTTTTGTTGTTGGGAAGCTGTGGGTCATTTCCGACGTAATTTTCTGCGTAGAATCCGAATCTGAAATCAGAATTGGCCTATCACGTCAGGATTTTGAGATATTTGAGGATATATACTCGAAAAATGCGTTTTTTTGCTATTTTCGAAGTTATGATCATTAGAGTTTTCCACGTCTAGTGAAGAAAGAAAAACCGATATTTGTCAATAAACAAACAACTTATTATTTTTTTTATACACACCTGCAAAATATCCTTTTTTATGCATTCAGGTGCTTCGTTTATCGAGCGAATTTCGAGCATCCTAAAACTTTCAGCGAGAAAGTTGTTCATTCGGATATGAACAAATGTTCTGGAAAGTTTCATTTTCATTGCATTAATAAGTTTAAAACTAATGATTTGTTTAAAGTTGGTAGACGCCTTGCACTCAGAGCCGCAGCGCACAAGACGCGCAAGTGGGTTAAAATGCCCGTAACTTGGCGAAAAAAAATCGTAGGTAGTCGATCAATATCTCATTTTGAAGGGTAAGAATATTACTAAATGATGCAAATAGCACAAAAGACCCAAAAAATTGGTTGCGTCCTGTACATAACCTCTAAAGTAGCATAAAAACGCATTTTTCGAGTATATATCCCCTAATATCTCAAAATCCTGACGTGATGGGCCAATTCTGGTTTCAGATTCGGATTCTACGCAGAAAATTACTTCGGAAATGACCCACAGCTTCCCGACAACATCCAAGACCCCCTTTTTTGTAGACCTGTGTAATATATTATATATAATACAAATTTGAATTGATGAGAATAAACCTAATTAAATAAGAGAAATCTTTTTTTCGGTCAAAGCGGATCTTAATGTTTAAATATTTCTGTGTACTCTCTAAAATGAATCAGTGTATTATTACTGAAAAATAGTAAATATTCGCTGATGACTTCAGTGCTACACTTATAACTGATGTAATCAGTAATAATACACTAATTCACTTTTAGAGAGTAAATTTATATACATCTGATTCTGAAACTGCGCGTTGAAATCTTTTTTGGTCTTGAAGCGCGATCAGCAAAATCAGAATAGTAACATCACTTATTTAATTGACAAGCAATTTAATAATTTTTGATGTTAATATAAAACATCTTCACAAGAATATTAATAATCTGAATTTTTAGATATATTCTTATAGCAAAATGTAGGAGTTTCTATATATATAAGAGAAAATATTTTTAAAAATATTTTTATTATATAACCTACAATTAAAAAATAAATTCGATTTTGCGAACATGTTTTTGAAAATTTCTTAATATTGGATCATAACACAATTTTTGCGTGGGCAAATTGGAAAAGAAATCGTTTTTTTGGAAAAGAAAACAAATCCCTTCGATAGAAATACTACTCTCTCGAAAATTATCTTTCTACACTGAAAAAAATGCATGTAATTTTACATGAAAATTACATGTATATGACTGGAAAATTATTTAAATTACATAAATATGCTTGGAAATTTACTGGAAAAATTGTAAATTTTCAATCATATTTAGACAATTTTCCAGTCATGAAAATATAATTTTCACATAAAATTACATGCATTTTTTTCAGTGTATGACCGAGGGAAGGTGAGTCACTCAGGAGACAGAAATTAAGAAATAAGAGACACGGACCTCGGGTTATCTGTCAGGATCAAGCAAGGGAAGGATCATTTTGTGAGAGGGATATAGAGATAGAACGAGAAAACGAACAGAGCAAAGTTTCTAAGAAAGGATCGAACTTTCGACTCGCGCGCGAGAGGATAAAACTTCGGACGGCGCGTAATCGTCGGCGAGCCACGTCGGCAGTACATCGAAAATGCGAAACGCTGAAATTGCAACGGAATAACGGGGTGAGAAGATTCCTGCAGAAACTGCGCACCGGGATATGGCAGGGTCACGAAGGGAGTTAAACCAAATTCCTGCGGAGTAGCCGCGTAAGGGATTAAGCTATACGGAAACGGAGACCAGAACGCCACGCCGATTTTCTTGTGAAATTCTCCGTGGCGATGGTGATTTCTGAGGAACAATTGAAGATTGTTTTGTTTCTTCCGGACCCTTTTTTTGCACAAAATCGGAACGAGAATAATTACGTAAAATAATTCAGAAAAATGCTTTCTCGATTCAGCTTCTTCCATGATAACGATCACCTATTCTTCGTATGCTCCGTCGCTGGATTAAAACTTCACGTTTAATTAATGCGCTATAATTAAAGCGATTTAATCTGACAACGATTTATCGCGGGATATGCATCATGTTATGCCACAGAATTCGCATATCTTAAAGACTAGACGCCATATTAGACCTGAATATTTTATTGGCTGCTAGCAAATTTCATCAAAAATTTACATAAAATTTGCTCGTAAAATTAAACCTTATCGGCGACGTGGAATTTACGGTTTATACCTCCGTATCTCAGTATAATAATTACTTATCCTTTAAGCATCATCGTCGCGATATAATGATCGCGTATTATGATACGACGTCGTATGATCAAATTGTAATTAATAGTTGTTCCATTGTTGTTACAACGATGAAAAATTCTCATTCTCGTTTAATGATTATTTGAAAAGATTTAAAGCACGTCCTCTCCATAGTAACTTACGATAAAATAAAGTCGTGAGTTTACGTCAAACTTTAAATCGGCTCCGTAACTTGGATGGAGGGATATTGTACGCCCAGGGAAGATCGATTCGCAAACGCGGCTGCATGCCGCATACTGCATGTAACGGGATATTCTTCGGATTTGTAGTCGTCGAACGGATCGGGTCCGGGGCACGAGATTAACCGTCTTGGTTACGAGCCAGGTCACCTCTCGCTTTATTTCTGTGTCGCGCGTAAAGACGCGCCCGTTGACGTTTACGCGCGTTTCCGAGGACTTTTTGTCACCTCCCTGACACGAATAACAGTCCCAAGATTAGCGTAGCGCTCTAAAACCCTGTGGATCCAATTTTCTTGTACACCGATCGCAGTATTCATGCACACTGTTAAATTCATAATATCAAATTATACCTAATTTGAGTTATTTTTATTATAATTATTACTGTAAGTCGTCACTGCTTCTAGCCATTATATCGTTAATTTGACTAAAACAATGGAGTTAAACAATTTAAATCAAGAAGCTGTATTAAAAATTTGAGTTTATTATGAACTTTAGTGTATTATTTATCAAATACATACATTAATATAAACGATGTTTACTTTGATATTAATCATAGAAATGGATTGATTTACATTTTGATACCATGAAAATTAAAAATAACAAATGTTATTTAACTCAAAAGATTAATAATATTTTGTTATTTTTAACTTGTATGAGTGTCAAAATGTAAATCAATTCATTTCTGATTAATATCAAAGTAAACATATTAATGTCCATATTAATGTATGCATTTAGTAAATAATAAACAAAATTTCAGTCAAATTTAATACGTTTTTCTGAGTTAAATTAGTTAATTCCATTGTTTTAGTAATTAAATTAACGATACATTGGCTAGAAACAGTGGTGACTTATAGAAATAATTATAAAATAATTCAAATTAGTATAATTTGACATAATTTAACGATGTACATGAATACTGCGGTCGGTATACAAGAAAATTGGATCTACAGGGTTTTAGAGCGCCACGCTAATCTTGCAAGCACTATTGCCATTGCTCCTTTGATATCTAAAAGTGTACGCGAATTATATTCCGAGTGAATTTAATTTTCTAATGTATTGTGTGAATGCTCTCTTTTTCTTTCTCTCGTTCTCTAATTCGAACAGTTTCACGAATACGGATTGGATATCTGAATTCTCAGATACCAACATCAGCGAGTATTTGGATCATATTAAATAGATAGGTTTTGATACGGATGTTAAGCATGTTCGCTCCCATTAATCGATTGCGCGTTTGAGCATGGATACAACAGGTAGTTTCAGGAGACAATAACGCGATTACGGTGAATCCGCAGCGCGATCAGTCTTCTCCGTGGATCACTGCTGATAGACAACGCATACAGAAGAAGCTCGTTCGTTTCCGTCGTCCTCGCAAATGGAACCAACGGGTGTCAAGAGAAGAACCCTACAATTACCGTTAATTAATGTGTTTCGCATCTCGAGAAGGAAAATACACCGGGGAAATTCGAGACAATCGTATTTTCAAGAAGAACGAATTTAGATAGCTCTACCGTGAACGGTCCTAGGTACCAATTAGAGTACTTGAAATTTTTCACAGTAAAACTTTTACCTCGTTCGCGACAATTAGTTGGACCTATTATAGTTAAGTAACTATTTATTCCCTAGATTCGATCGCGTACGATAAATCTCTTACTCTTTCTATATAATCGATTGTTACATGAAGAAAAAAATCACTTCTTTTTATGCGTTCTCTAATCGATATTCAGTTCATTTATGTTCATTTAAACTTACCATGCATTATTTTAACTTTCAAATTACTTGGCTCCATTTCATCGTCTGCTTTTAGCAGAATTGTAACAGAAATTAAATTATAATTGAGATAAAAGAATGAAAAATTGTTATATCGTTGACCAAGTCATCGTAATTATAAGAAAATTTCGTAATTGTTTAAATGCACTTATATGTAAACTATGTTTTATTAAAACATAATTAATTTCCCATTATATCAGGATACAAGACTGTATTTTCAGATATGTATATTTAAAAATTTCTCTCCTGTGAAGAAGATTTTAACCCCGACTCTAATCGCGCGAGTAAGTACTTATTGCAACTTAACAAGCTCCGTTCAAAGTGAGTTTCATTTTAACGGAATTTTAATACATAGCTTACTTATTATGAAACTTAATTCTAGTTACACAAGATATTTAATATCGCAACAACCAAAAGTTGCGAGCAAAGTGGGTCTAAATTGAATTTCTGTTAAGTAAAGATCATTTTCACGTTCATCAGAGAAGCACACCGTCCAAACTTGATATGAATTTTGAAGTAACAAAGCAAGCGCACTCATCCAGAAATGTGCTGACAAACGAATCATTAATCAGTTCGCATGACTCACATTTTTCCTTCTGCAGAAAAAGATTTAAAAAACGGGGAATCCAGGACCATCATCGGCATTGAAGTGCAAGCTTCATTCTGGCGCATTCGTCATCGTTTTTCGCGCGTCCGATCGGTGCTCCTTTCGGCTCAGGGACAGATAAATGGCTTTGTTTTCGAACTGCGTTTCCGCGTAAGCGGACATTGATTACCGGTAGTTGAAAAAGTTAACTTCGCGCTTAGGGAATCGCTATGTGCATGCACCGCGCGCGTTTGCTTCGCGATCCAACGTGAGTACACGTTATTTACGAGACACCGGTTCCCTCGAGAAGGTAATACCAAGTCCTCTTTATTGAAGTTCCAGCCGAAATGAAGTTACGAGCGTTCGTTCAGCGATCGAGAATACTCTGTTCTTCACGCGATCATGATCCGATAATAGATTCTGACTGAGCGAGTCTCTTAACGCGTCGATTTGCGACGAGAAACGGATCCTCAGAATATCAACTATCATGTATAGTTATATATACCGCAATATATATCGTAACATCGCGTACTGCTCTGCATAGAAATATTCTGACTTTTCTTTTGTAATTGAAATTATTGGAGATTCGTGCAGAAAAGTATTCACTTTTAAACACTATACTGTGGAAATGACACACTTACGTATGGCATACATCCGATTCGATTGTTTATAACTTTCATAAAAATGAACATATTGTAAACAATTTTTTTCAAACGAAACGCCAGATGTTAAAGAATATAATAATAAAATAGTGCCAAACAGATGTACGTATGTACCTTCATTAATACGTTCTTATACCGTAGATTATCGGTAACTTTCCGTTCAGCCCTTTTGAGAGAGAGGAAGAGAGAGAGAGAGAGAGAGAGAGATATTTTGGCTATATAAAAAAATGTAATTATAAAATAATTTCTAGTATTATTTGTGGATACATAGTTATAATTTATTATGCAATATTAGTGTATTAGACCTTCTTCTTTACAATAATTTCTGTAATTTTTTTTAATCATTATGAAATACACATTATTTAATAAATATATTATAACAAACACAAATAAAAATACCGTGGGTCATCGATGACACGGCGTGGTGAAGTCATTTAAAATTGGCACGGAACGTGTAAATAAAGTTGTCTCTACATAATTCGCAAATAGCAAAACGTTCGCAAATGCAGATGCAGAATGACGTATCACCGTATGCAGATACCGTAAGATACACGCAGATGCAAATCAACCGCAATGAACTCAACTGCGACAGCGTTGACATTTTAAAGCGTTGATATTTTAATTTAAGTCAAATTAGATAAACTATGTGTCTGCCATTTTTCACATCATGGAAATTTATAAAAAGGGTGGCTCTCTCTGCTGATAAATACAAAATTTATTTTCATTATTGTTCGCTGTTCTGTCATTGGTCAACTAAGTCGCTGCAGTGCAGAAGTTAACATGACGGTCCAGTCCAGTCTATATAGGTCGCTATTCGCAAAACGCAGATCTTCATGCTGCGTCTGCGTTTATAAACTACATTTTATGATTTGTGAATTATGTAGAGTTTAAAGAAATTATAAGCAATAGAAAAAATATTAAAAAATATTGGAAGAAGAAAGCCAGGTGTACCAAAAAAGATGTTTAAGGGTAAACATAAAGGGTACATAGCAGAAAATCAGATTTTGCATTTTTTTAGAAGAACAATATATCAGTTTGTGTAAATTGCTCAAACTAGTGAGACAAGCAAATAAAATTCTCAATTTCGTCAATGCCTGTAGTCTAACAAAAAAAAGGGAGTGCAAATATTGACAAATGTTATCGTCTGTATTTCAGCTTTAAATAACTGGGGAAACTAATGATTCTAAACGACTATAGTTATAAACTATTATTGCATATATGTCAAATTTCTATCCGGATATTTACTTGCGACAAGAGTCTCGCGATACGAACTCCAGAACAGTATAATATCAGTCGCTCATGACAGAGTGTGTATTCGCATTAAGCAAATGTGTACCTCTACATAACTGCAAAAGCAATTCAAGCAAACAAGATTGCTTTGAGAGGGAGACACAAAGTAGACTAAAGCTCTCTTAGAAACGCTTCATTTGCTTCTTATTGTCTTTCACGAAATTGCGAAATAAAGTATATCGTTTCGGGGTGGATTTTGCGAGGGACGCAAGTCATAACGAGGACGAAAGACAAGAACGATGTCGGCGGTTCGGCGTATTCTCCTCATACTTATTTGCTATACGTACGCATGCATGTGCATCCAATATGCAATAGCAAGTTTCAGAGGAGCAACAATACTGTATTTGTATGCCAACATCGGCAACCCGGCATGCAATGTATATTCATCCAATTCGCATCGATATGTTGATCACGCATCTTACCGATAAACGATCCTGAAATTTCGTTCGGATATGGCCCAGGAACGCCATTTATCCTTCGGCTGTCCAACCGTTGCGTTGGAAGGAATCGAACAGTAAACAAACGCAAAAATTTGCATGAGAGTCTACGTAAAATAAGAGACTTAATGTTTGGAACGACTTTCGAACGAGAAAAAAATTAATTAAAAAAAGCATTTCGAAGCGGAAGAAATGATTCAGAGATAGTCATCTTTGTAATATGATTATAAAAATAATAAAAAGAGAAATTGTAATACAGTGAGGAAAAAAATTAAGGGAGAGCTTTTACCCTTTTAGCATCTCTCAAGGGAAAGCTTTTACCCCTTTCTGCCCTAAGGAATAAAATATTAAGCTGCGAGTAAAACTCATATCCCGTTCTATCCCGATATCTCTTATCCTGGTTTTTCTTAAGCTTATTTCATAATATCCTGTGGTATTTGATAGCGTAGTTCTTCCTAATAATAATATACAGTAATATATTTAATTAGTAACTCGCATGTGTGCACTCGCAATGTTTTACACAAACTGCACACAAAGATAATATAATAAAATACTACCTTCATGGATTTTGCAGCAACGTAATTACGGGATTTTCTCTGCTCCCCAGTAAATCGAAAATTTTCGCAAATACGAGTTATGTGGTACACCAACAGGCTTTAAACGGAGAAATAAATTGCGCAATTTTCAACTACACATTAATTTTGGAATCAAAAACCTGAAAAATGCACGCGTTGTTACGATACCAGATGTTTGTAAAATCGCGCATAATGTTGCGTTGTTGAAATAATTAAAACAGTTAATTTTGCGTCGCAAAAAATTTATGCGGTAAACAAATAGTTGCTGAGTCGCGCTTTATATTGCGAATTCGATAAACGTGTATATATAAGCTATCTGTCAATAGATAGTTACGGATTGACGCTTTTTGACTTCTCGGATAATTCATGGCTCTCGAGAGGAAAATTCTAGATACCAACGTTGACGGTGTGAATGTAACATGGAAATGAAAACCAGATGATAACAGAGAGAAGACATCGGAAAGGTCGGCGAGGGTCGTATCGATCTTCGTAACACCCGATATTTTCCTCACAGAGGCACATCTTTCATGAGAATGCAATAGATGAAGAAAAAAATTTTGAAAAACCGTCGAGCATTTAGAACATTCTGCAAGACGGAGAAGCGTAATTGCTTCCGGCTTGGAGATAATGATCCTACTTCAAAGGGTAGTAAGAATAAGTCACGATAAATTTCATCCTTAGAGAGTGCGGTGTAGTTACGATCTGAAGGATACTGCAGGATTCGTCACACAGGATGTCGTTTGGCAGAGCTTGCCGCTATATCTGTCCCATTTTAGCAGGAAAAGATTCATGTTGCAGACATATGAATGCGAAAAATATGGATAACAGACAATCAATTCAGAACTTTTCGTATGCACTGAGAGAAAAGTTTTTGATATCTGTGATTATAATTGATATTTGTGATATATATTACATATTACCATAATTATGATTGTTACTATAACGTTATGGTTGTTCCAAAAAATGACTATAAATTACATATAGTTAAATTGTAATAATTGCGATCATTTTTATGGTAAGAATAACTATAATTTGTATTCATTTTCGGTGCCAACTATATATTTTTGTTGATAGAACTATACATGTAATTATTATTAATATTATAGCAATGATAATCATAATTATAACATGTAATTATAGTAATAAATACCATAAATTTTTCTTTCAATGTGTTAATTTATTAGGTCTTTAATATTTTTTACTCACCTATATAATAGCGGTACACCCATAATATAATTTAATTACAACGAAGTATACTGCTTAAGAGATTTTTTTTCTGAAGGAAAGGAAGCGTATTTTGAATGCCAACTTTGCAATTTAATCTACCTATGATTCGTTGATCGATCAAATGAAGAGGATGGTCAAGGCATCGTATGAAATATTTTACGAGCCAATTTGGCGCCACATAGTTCGTAAACGAAGCAGGATGCTTTTGCAAAAAAGTTCGGGAGGAATGAGCTTAGCGAAATTGCGGATCCATTCGTCGTGCTTGCAGTGAGAATTCGATTACCCGGTGTACGTTTCTTACGGGCTTTCTTGCGGAACGGAGATTTGGAATTGATTTACGATGCCGATACAAGGCAGATCGAATAAAACGACATGGGGTTGATCGGTCAGACGCAACCGTTATCACAGCGAAATAAACTTGCAGCTGCGTTACGCGACTTGAACTTCCTTTCCATTATCTCATAAATATTTTACATCTCTGCAATTACAGTGATTCGTCTCTCTTGAGAAAAAAAAAATTTCTTTTCTAAGGGATTTTATTCGGAGCCATTAATTTATTGCCGCATTACTTGTGATAACAGACATACATTTTAGACGCGACCACCTGTAATAGCTGCTTTTGGAAATTCCATTGCGACACAAATCGTGTACGGTTTTGTCCTTTCCGCCATGCAGACAACCGCGGAAGAATTAATCCGGTTAGCTCGCGCGAGCCATGCTCGACTGTGACTGATGAATGAAATCCGGGGGATGGAGAGATCCGGGGTGGTTGACCTTATTCTGCGTCAGCCCCGTCCTCCATGCAGCATTCGCGAATCCACTTGCGATCTTTTCCCTCGTTTCCGCGACCTCTCGACTATCCCTCCATCCTCTCTCCCCGTAGTCCCTCCCGCAGCCATCTTCACCGAGAGGTATGTATACTCACACAGTCTACCCCGCCACTGACGTAACCCCTTCTGACGTCACACATGGAGCTAACTCGGCGCGCGCTACCCCTGCATCTCCCACGACGAGGACAACGCTCCCTCTCGCCAGAGCTCTTCGCCTTTTTTCTCCCTTCACTCTTACGCTCTTACTGACATATCAATGTTTATCAACGAATGTTTACGCTGAAAGGCAATAACGATTAACACAGATGTTTTACTGCAGCCTTTTCGCGTCATTGATCGAGCGATAATTTGATATTTAATTCAAGAACATGATTAAATCATGACCTGTACATGAAGATAATATAAATTCACATGTATTCCACATATTAATTATACAATCAAGGTCACGTCATGATGACATATCGTAAAATAGTAGATGATAAATTTTATTTCTATATCTCGATATTCATCGAAAGAAGATACAAGCGCACATCCTTGATTATTTATGAGGAGAGTTTAACCTTCATTCGTAATCATCTCATAATGTCGTTCAAAGTTTTTGACAAGATAATTTCTCAGTTGCTGTGGTATTAAAATGATATTATGATAATCGCGTTCATACTTTATAACTTGAGACGCGAGCGAGTTCAGGATTCAAACTCAATGTAAAACGATTTTCGTCGCGTAAGACTTTGCGATTAGCCGAGCTGTTTAATTTTACAGATGTATTTCCACCCTCCGAATCTCCAGCGGCGCATTATTCCACGTAACGATGGAAAAATAGGAGAAGGAAAAGATCGATCGACCTCTCGATGCCATCCCTTCTCTTCCCGCGCGTCTCCTTTGTATTTCTTTTACGCTCCATAAATTCGCAGTAACCGAAATCGGTACTTCGTTATCGCGATCTCGTTTCAGTTACTGAACACATACCGTTGTAACTTTGTTACACAAAAAAAAGTACGTAACAACTGGGTTAGCCAAACTTTTCTTCCTTCCCTTCTCATACAAATCTCGAGTTAACCACTGCAACTTTTGCGCGGAATTCGGGGCGTTGACTAATCGTACCGCGCAGATATTAAATTCCTCCGGAAAAATTACGACGTCGAGCGTCGAAGTGATCGTCGATTGGCTTCTGGTAACGTTCGCGATATAAAAATATGAATAAAAAGATACAATAAAAATACAATGAATTGTATAGTTTAATAACAGATTATTGTCTTGAACAATTTAGAATTTCTTCTTGTGATTTTGCCCGTTAATATACACTGAACAAAATTTTATTAAATCTTAATACATATTTCTTTGAATAGTACTAAGTAAATATTCACTTACAATAAATAAATATTTACTCAATAAAAAATGGTAGTTAAATCAAATTAATGATTTTTGTATCAAATAAATACCTACATGTTTATTTAGTAAATGTTTATTTATAATTATTCATACTAATATTTATTAAAATTTAATTTTTTTTCCCAGTTGTATGTATTTGTACACATTCTGTACAATTCAGCTTTATACCGTATTGACAAGTTCACGGCTTCAATTTAACGTTATCTCTGTATATACCACACTTAACTAAATACTAAGCCGAAGTTCAGGTTAAGTTTCACTTTCCCAGTCTTCATCATTCACTTACAATATACACTGTTAGAAATATTTGTGAATTTACAATACTTCTACAATAGAAATATGCAGTAAATTTACAAATCATGTAACGTTTTGCTGCGATTTCACAATATTTGAGAATTTACAATAGACATTTGCTGTAAATTCACAAATCATGTAACGTTTTGCTGCGATTTCACAATATTTGAGAATTTACAATAGATATTTGCTGTAAATTTACAAAAGTGACGCGTTGTGGATGCGCATTGGGGATTTGCGCATATCTCGAGGTCCCGGGACGCCTGGGCCTGCCAGCCGCCATTGTTTTCACTGCGGCGTGGTCGGTCGTATTATAGAGTTCGGTCGTCGCCGCCGCCGACATTCTGCTTATATTTTTAGTGAATACAAACGTGATTTTAACAGTATAACTGGCTGTATTGCATACATCATTGTGAAAGCTGCTTGTGAAAGGTCAAAAAAGAATTAACTGGCAATTCAGGCCGAATCAGAAGAACTGGCAAATCAGTACCGAAGACGCGTAAAGTTTTGACACGCGTTTCAGGCATCTCCGACTGAACAGCAATTATACTTTGTAAATACTTATTCACACACACACATACACGCGCGCGCACTCACGCACACGTTTCTATCGTTATAAATTACTACAATTGGTTTTATTATTACTATTTTATTTAATATTTACAGGAGAATCGCTATTTGCCGAAAATGCAAGGTGCGCGGTAATAGTGGAAGGCAAAATTTGCTGCAGAACTAAATCTGTTTTACAGGGGTTTCAATTAACATTTCTTATGTATTACGTTTTTAGTTTATGCTGCTGTAGTAGTGTATCTAAAACTTTGGAGTTTATACAAAGGTAATAATATATTTTTATAATTTGTGTTATTAATGTCGTTGTCATCGTTGTCATTATTGATAAATTATCAAATTTTTATAACTATAGAGTATCCTGAACTTAATAGATACACTTTATTATTAAATCAAACGATTAAAACGAATGTTTTATATAAATATTGTTTATTTTAAATAGTATTACATAATAATTATTCCAGAGTTTTCTTTAGTATCAATCCAAGCACGGAAACTAAAAAATTCAAAAATTCAAGGAAAAAATATACTAATTATGATCCAGCCGTAAAAAAATTGTGGGATTGTATTTAAAAAATGCTGTAAATCATTTGCTTACATATTTTACACCTATATGTATAATATATTCAGGTTTTTATATATTCATATATTTTATATATTCATTGTGTTCAAGTTTTTATTCATTATAATATTCAAGTATATTTTTGACATTAACATTAATGTATTGTATGCATATATATGTATGCACCTATGTATTTCATTATTTATTTACTCTTTGTAAAAAATTTCTTTTTGTACGCGCATTTTTATTTGTACATATTTTTATTAGTGTACTAATAAATATTCTTTAAGTTAATTTCTTATAAAATAAATATTTTCTTTTAAAATAACACAATAGAATAAAATATGTAATAATTAATAAATGTTAACTATATAAACAAATGTTTTTAAATTCTTTTTGCCTAATAAAATAAAGCACAGTAATTTAGATAGGTTAACCGAAATTTTGAAATTATATAAAAAATTGAGGTAATATAGTGTGTTCAAATAAATATACAAAACATACATTATTGGTGCAATAGTATGTTTTATATGTTTAATTGAATATTCTCTATGCCGCGTCAATCTTTTATACAATTCAAAATTTCTGTTAACCTGTCCAAATTACCCCGCTTTATCCTAATTTATGCAGTTGTAATTTTACAACATATATTGTGTTTTTACAATAAAATGTTGTAATTTCCAACATAGATACACTTTAAATTTACAGTACATTTTTGTTGGATAAAAGCTTCCAACACTTTTGTTGTGATTTTACAACAGAAATTTCTAACAGTGTATCTTCTTTTGTCTCCTTTTGCCTTCTTGCCATCTTTCGATATTCTATCTCTTCCAATTCAATGTTCATCGGCTTTCATCAATTCATTCGGTAATTTCACCGTTAAATTGATCGAGTGTGTGTATCTTTCCGCTACTTCACGCCATATTTTATCGTATAATATATAAATTTATTAGGTCTCGTTTTCTTTTCCTTTTTTCAGGTGAGGAACTGTGGATTGGTGTAATAAAACCTCGGCCCCAGGAGTGGCCCGGGGGTTACCCTGGGGACCTTGGAGAAGCGATCGTGCGAAGACGAAGTGGCTGAGAACGACGAAGGACACGGGAGGCGGAGGAGGAGGCCGCTATGAACGCCAGCGTTAACATCGAAAGGAACTCCTGGCGGCTGCCTCCCGATGAGACCGTCCAGGTCGCCGATCCCCGTTCAAAATCAGCCCAGGTAAAAGAGGTAAATCGCTCAGCCGGCTCACCAAGTGGTCCCTATCCTAATCTTCGAGTACTTCTCGTGGATTGTACGATCAGGTTTAAATGCATGTAGATGTACGGTCGATGGAAGTTGATACGGTGCTAGTACCGATTATTAATTCGCGAACGTTTACGAGAAATCAAGCTTACGATGAGATGCGAGTTAATAATCTATACTGTGCAATAATTCACGGTTTTTAGATTAAAAATCGTAGAAGAATAAACAAGATTGATGTAATTTATTGTACTGGATTGTTTAGTATAGTCGCACAATGACAAATCTGTGAATGCATAGAATCAGTCTTTCTTTCATATACATAATCCTTCAAGTAGTTGAACTAGATGAGATAGTTCCATCTACACGTCTCTAAAATGTATTTAATATAAAAATATAGTAGATATTAAAATGTGAAGATAAATGTCACTATTTTCTGTCTAATAACTTTCCTATGAAAACTTCAAAATAATATTCAGTATAAATAATGATGGGCTTTAAACAAATCGAAAACTTTGAAAATATATTAAAAATCTCGACACATTTGAAATATTATTCAAAATAAATAAATTTTTAAGTCCTATATTTTTTAAACATATATTTTTTCAGAATTATTTATGATTTATTATTATTTTAATCATTATATTATAATTTGAGGGATTGTTTTATATATCGTTATAGATAACAATTTGTCTTTAAGAATATTAAGTGTTTTAAATATTTATAAACGATTATAAAACTTTTAAGGAAAGCTTTTCCAGATATTCAAGACCTTTCAGAGTTTCGAGATATTCAAAACTTCCAATGTTTTCAAGAACTTCCAATTTGAAATAATACTTGAAGCAATTTAAATCTTCGTACGACTGAATTACTTCTAAATTTTTGGAAAAAGAATTCATACGCCTGTCATTAGACTTTTAGTTGATGTTAAAATGTCATGATTGTATGTGTTGCATTTTGCATATCATCCTAAATAGACAGTAATGTTAGGTTCGAGTGCCGGATCGTACGACGATTAAGCCCCTCGCAGGCGCACGTGCTCGCAAAGTGGTAGAATTACTTGCGTTAAGTGCCGATAGCAGCATTAGTGACCACTCAGAGTAATACATTCAAATAGCGTAGTTACACCGCGTATAAACTACGAGTACAATGACACACGTAGTACAATACACGTAGTAAGCTTGGTTTAAGAAGTAAGGGTAAGAAATTGTCCAATCACAGTTGATTATTCTTCTCACATTCGACTGTGATTGGTCAATTTCTTACTCTTACTTCTTAAACCAAGCTTACTTTGCATATTGTAGACAGCGCCTTACTCGGTAACGAATATCGTTTCCGGAGCGATAGTTAGTACAGCGGACTATCACGAGTAGACATTAAATATTCATGTTGCACGATTTTTGTAAATATTCAGTTCTCTCACAAAAGACCAGGCCTTTCCACAAAACACCACTTTCTGATAGAAAATTCGTTGAAATCTCGATAGCTCGAAGCTGTTTGTTTACTTAGCCTTTCTGTGAAAGGGCTAAATTTACAATTATCCTGCGACATTCCTATAACGTTTAGCCATTGATCAATATCTCAACTTTAAATTGATGACCACTTTGACAAAGGCAGCAATTACCGCCTGTTCAGCGACGGAATATAAAAAGAATACTCTTGACGAGGTATTTAAAATAAACACTTAAAGTCTCGTTAACTCAATGTCAACGTTCTCTCGAGTGCGTGTAAAAACAGGCTATGCAATAACGCGTGTAAATGCATATAAGCTCAATTAAGCTACGGAATAACGATAATTAATTGTGGCTATCAATCGAGTCGTTGCGAGGAAAATGATAATAAAGTGACATATTCCATACGTGACAAAAGTATCCGGTTTTTACAAAGCTGAACAATTCGCACAGATATTTTTTTAGGCACTCCACCTTGTTATGTAAAATTGCTTCTTTACCCACCAGACGGCTCTTTCGTTCTGGTTTATGAGCACTTGCAAGTCCACGGAAAGTGTTACTAAAGTTTCGCCCGGTTCCGCCCGTCGTTTATTCGCGATACCCACCTCCGTCTCCGCGCTTCCACGAGAAGTAGTTTAATTATATTTAAATGAACCGACCGTCCAGAACAAAGGCTGCGAGCCGACATTCTTATTTTTGCAAAAATCATCGCGCTCGTTGAAAGTAAAATATAATCGCCAACCGCGCGGGTTCTCTCAATTATATCGAAATCACTTCTGCGTTTTATTTGTATTAAGTCAGAAACATTGAAAAGTTAATATCGCGCCTTTCCTAATTAACCTAATGTTTTCGATCGAGTGAATCCACATAAAAGAGCCGTGTTTTACACAATAAATGCGCGTTAACGATCGCCTTTATCACACCCAATCCATTAGCAGTGAGATTCCACGAACCGTGTCTGCTTGTCCTTTGCTCACCTTTGACTTTTACAAGCTTCTGATTGTGCAAGTCGATTGAAGGAACAAACCATCACGAGTATCCGTCAACTGACACGATTCGCTCTTTGACCGAGAATTCGAATTAACAAGCTTTTCAACATCGAAAAAATTCATAAATAATTCATATAATTTAACACCTAAAGAATTCTCGCAAATGATTCAGAATTGTGGTGAAATTAAACTGTCCACAGTACAAAAGCTTTATAATTGATAAACCAACAGGGAAGTTCATCAATTCACTCGACTAATGGCGTAACTTCAGCTAGTCGACTTTTCACCAATTTTTTAATAGCATGCCACGTGTCTTTGGCTGATCGATCAGTCTACCGTTACTCTTATTCGTATGCAATTTTCGTGTGTGCCGTGTCCAGTCGATATCTACGAGCGTAAACAAATTTATCACCCGTCGCGTTGGCGGTAGAAAATGGGAAGAGAGAACCGCAGGGAACAGGAGCACGCAGCAGCGTGACGGAGGGATTCCGCACGACGACAGAATCGAGAAACTTCTGTTAGCCGGTAGCGCACACAAACCTAGAATAACTCGATTATCGGACTACCTGATAACGCGACGAGACCGAAGGATGACGGGGTTGGTGTCTAGAAGAACGGGAAACCGAGGCGCGTTGTGCGGCGGCAACGTCTCGCCCTCTTCGATATGCATATGCGAGTATGCATACACGCCCACGCGTCCCACAAACGCATACAATACGCCTCGACAAACCCGTACACGTTCAGCAAAGCCACTGCCGCAAAACCAACAATGTTTTACTCGTTGCCGTTCCGGCGACCGCCGGTGTCCACGCGCGACATTGGTGTCCTCGGAGTTACGCAGAGATTCTCGGTAAATTTCCAACAAAAGAGTTAAATGTCATTCGAAACTCGGAGCACGCGCTGACTTTATCTGACGACGACCGAAACACTTTACGATCGATGGCAATATTCATCACTTCGGTGATACGTAGGGTGTCATATACGGGCTTCCATAAATGGAATCAGATCAAGCAAATAACACGAATAAATACGAACAAATGAACCTTAATCATGGCAAGGACGAACTCAAAGAACCTCGCACTAATTATAAGGAAAATTGGATCTCGGTGAAATAATTTAGTGAAATAATTTTTCACATACATATAAATTATATAATGTAGCTTATAATGTGATGAACAAAAACATGTTATGAACAAGGCTTAATAATGATCGAATAGATGTTTTTGAACTACGATGTATCAAAGTTGTAAAACTTGTGCTGACAATATCTTTAGTACACTGTAACTCAATAGCTATCCATTGAGCCTTGTATCTACGACACTTTTTGTTCATCGCATTATATAAGCTACATTATATGTGAAGACTACGTATACGGAAAGAATGGTTTTATTGAAATATCTAAAAATTTATCTGGATATAGATCTGAAAATAACTCTGTTGGACTATCAAAATAATTATGTAAAATATTCAAATGATTGCTTAAATGTCAAAACTTTTTACAGCATTACTCTCTCACTATGCTTGAGTTTCCTCCATAACAATTTTGATGGCTCAACAAAATTATTTTCAGATCTGTATGTAACTAAATTTTTAAACACTTCAACAAAGTCGTTCTTTCCGTATAACTCATTCGCCGAGACTCAATTTCATATATTCGTTTTCAGGGATCAGAAGACAAAGATAGCTCCAACCGCGGTTGCTTTTGGTTGCTATACCAGAAACACGCCAAAAATCGCCTATTATAAACTACATTCAGAGAATGGAAGTAACTCGTTACTTGTGACGAAGTTACAGTTACAAGTTACTTTTTAGGTAACTTTACTGGTAACTGCGTTACTTTTTTTTGGTAACTGTAATGGTAACTTATTGTTAGTTACATTTTTTGGTAACGGTAACGAATTTTACAGTTACTTTTATCGTTACTTGGCACACGATTGGACATAGTTCGATTAGACACAAGCCACTCATAGCGCTTAAGACTAGAAAGTCCCTATTCACTCGTCTGATGTGATTGGTGGTCGTCAATTTTAAAAAAGTAACGGAAAAGTAACGAAATGTGACTTTCAACGGTAACTGTAACGAGTTACTTTTAAAAATCGGTAATTAGTAACTATAACCAAGTACTTTTTCTACTCGGTAACGAACGAGGGGTAACCACTAGCTAAAATATTGTCCCGCAGATTTCATCTGATTACAAATAATTTTTTTCACTACAAATGAAGTAATTTGGTAAAATATACGATTTTATTTAATATTATACAATGACTTCTCGTGATTGCATATGTAATTATCGGGTTATACATAGAGATTTTATATGAATTTTATAATGATTTCGAGGACTCTGTCTCACGATTACATTAAGTGGTTATCCCCTCGGTAACAAGTAACTGTAACTTATTACTTTTAAAAAGTAACTTTCCATTCCCTGACATTATATGTGAGGAGCAATCTTTCACAATGTGTTTCGTCCAAAATTTATAATTTTTAGAAAACGAGAAAGAAAGCCACAAGAAAATTACGCGCTTTACAGAAAACAATTAGAAGGTCTCTAGTTAACTTTTAGACCGCCAAAATTATAGATAGTTCCCACGTAAAGCCCTATAATAATCCATATATATGTCTACTATACATTGTTCGATGTATATGAGTCATCGCATGACGTCATATGACGTCATACCGGCGGTATAGAGGTTAAAGGATATAATGCACTTCGAATGTCTAGGTTTCTTCAACATATAAATTGATGATGAAAAAAACATCCCAGAGTAGCTCATAATGCCTTATAATATGAATCTTTCAATACTGAATACTACGTCATCTCTAAATAAAAAAATGAAATTTTGGAAAAAAAAACATATTTTGAAAGTCTGCTCTTCATGTGAAATCTAACTTATTTCACGGGACCTAATTTTCCATATACAATTAGTGCAAGATCTTTTAAATTGACGTTTCTTTTTTCAAAGGAAAGAGCGCTTGCTACGTCCGTCCATGCATAAACGTTTGTTCGTGATCGTTCATCCTTGCTAACCTGATCTTGGATCTACCTTAACGTAACGTTTCGTGTTACGTAAATCTCCATCAACGTATTCTTTTCGAAAAAACAGTGATAAATTCTCTGGTGGAACGAAAACGAGAAAATAATTACTTAACAGCCGGCGTACGCTTGGCGAGTACCCTTTAATTTGAATGGACGCACGGTGTGGAAAATCATTACAGCTCCTAAGGAGGAACCACTGCGTTGAAACTACAGTTTCGTAAGTTCAACACACGCCATTTCCCAGACTTGTTGTTGCATCGCAACTATCACGTAGAAATCCTCAGGTTTGCGTTTGACTTCCGACGTTGCGGTCCCCGTTTCTCGGAGCGCGGCTGCATCCTAAAACCGCTTCGTCCTCATTTGTCATCACGTCGAAACTCTCGCGGAATTATTTCCAACCAGGATTTACACACGCTTAGGAATTAATGCTCATTGTCTGACAATTTTCGACGATTTTCGGATCCTCCCGTCTCGTTTCGTGCACGAAATCGCGCAGTAAAAAGAGCTCTGCCGGCAGGAAAAATTTTGCCGTGTTAATAAAAGCAGTCGGCGTTATCGGCGCGGCTTGCTTACGCTCGATTATCGGCCCTTTTGCACGACTGATCCCGTGACCCCGAGAGGATCGTACGTGAAGCGGCCTCGCGTACGTGTGTCATGCACGTGTGTCACCCCTTTGAACTTCCTGTCCGAGTACGGCAAAAAGAGCGGAACGCCGGGAGAGATAGAGGCGTTCCTTCGCCCTCAAGAAAATCACGTCCACATAGCGTGGCGTGGTTAGTTGGACGCCGACAGTTCTGGAGAACGGACTAACTATCGACGGTGAAGAGCGCATAAACCAGAGATCGATTTACGGAATTATGTTCATGGGGACGTTGTGATCGGTATCGTCCGCACGTTATCGTTCGATCGTTTTCGCGGGGCGCGTATCGATCGTGAGTAACTCTAGTCGTCGACGATCGACTGAGCGATATTTTGACACGTGGCGTAATGACGTATGTGCATATGCGCGCGTGTTTACCATTTTAAATGTATACGGATGTACGTGTAGACGCAAACATAGAGGAAGAACACAGAGAGGGAGAGTCGAAAGGTGGGCGGTGGATAGGCTGAAATACTTGGCTGAAACGCGCTCGGCAGTCAGGCTAGCGCATCTGTGCCTCTTGAACGGATGAATTAATTATTGGTGTCGGGTGAAACGGTGACTTGTGCCACACCATTGAGCTCAAAATACACGACGATGGTGCGCAGTGCCGACAATTGTTCGTGACGAAATAAACGGATTTTTGTCTTTACGAACGACAGAAGAAGCAGCAGCCATGACTTCCGCCAGTCTCTCGGAAGATAAGCAATCACAGCATTATCACTTTTACAATTCTAATTGTCATTGACGATCTAGAGGACGATTCGACGAGCAGTTTATTTGAACGTTATGACTGCGCTTGTCACAGCCGTGTCGTAATCTGAACGGATCTCCGTAAAGCAATCGTTTTACGGAGATAAAACGATAGTCTCAGATAGTCTCCGATAGTCTCAGATTTAAAAGACAGACGTTCTGACTATAACGTCGCAAATAACTTCCGTTAGAACAGTTAGATTTAAACGCGCGTAAACATGGAGCACTTTTGCTGTGTAAAAGTGACTGTGGGATCTGGCGCCGACAGGTGACTCGGATTCTCACGATGTGCCGTGGCCTAATTTTCTCGCTTCTACGATCGCGGTCTGTAACAATTGCATTGTTACGCACCAATTGGCTGCCGTGAGATTTCCAACGATCAAATTCTGCATTAGTTTATTGATTATTAACAACGTCCTCATGGTAACACGACGAATTCTCTCAATCGTGAATCAACGTAGGTTCGTTCGATGTAGTGCTATTTTACATGAAATTGCACAACGGTGTATGTACGGATTGGAAACGCGAATCGCGAAATGGTAGTCGACGATGGTATCGTGTAGCATTATTGAAGCTGTAACAGTAATAACGATCGCGTTCCATGACTATGTACTTAGTTATCTCATGACAAAGCAGCGAATTCGAAACGAGAAAACCGCACCATGGCATATTAAATTTTCAGAAACGCCTTATTGTTAGTACGACGCAATTCATTATAGGGATACCGCGTAGCAAATATTGGAAGAAACTTGCAACTATTTTATCATTGGCGATAAATTTCACTGCCATTGGAAACCTATTGCCAGGAAAAAAAAGCAATACATTGATACATCGTGTTTAACTTATTTACCATTAATTCTTTTATATATTTTTATATTCTTTGTAGATATTTTTACAAATATATTTTTATATGTCTCTATATTCTGTTTTACGGAGCTTCAAGAGAGAACATTGCGATGAAAACTCTATCGTTAAAATTTAATAGAAACGAGTAAACTTTGTATTCTTGTCAGTTCTTCGTGTTTCGTAAACTGACAAAAATAAACTGAGCGTATGCATCATGACAGCAAACATTTGCAGCAATGAATGCAATGTATCGATGTATCCGTATATGTATGAGGAACTTATCTATCATGTCATTGCAGTTTACTACACGCCATGGTGGAATACCTGAAAACCGTCATGTTGGATTACCGTGCGATCACGATATTTCCTTTGAATTAATCTCTATTGTATTCGCGGCTCGTTCAATGTGCATAAGCACAGACATATTTCGTCTGACAAACTATCTCGAATACTTGTTGGACGAACTCATCGCAGCAATGATGAAGTACGAATCAATCAACATTATAGCGCGTATAATGTTGTATTATTATTTTTAACAAGCGGTTTTATATTTTTCTAACATTCCGATAAAATTTAATTCATTTGATGCTTTTACAGAAAACTATTTTTTACGAGAGTGATATACGTGAAGATAGATATTCGTTCAGATAACTTTTACAAAAAATTTTAATGAACCGACTATCTTGTAATGTTTGGCCACTTGCCAGCTGGCTCTATGAAACGGACATGAGCGATTAAAACGGAAAAAATAAACGTTAAAAAAGTTGGAGAAAATATTGAAAGTTCCTTCAGTATATAACTGAAAGCTTTTCTCTGTCGTAACTTAATTGACACAACAAAGATCTTATTCAAATATACATCTTTAGTCCTAGCATTATACAAGAGTCACGTAAAGGCGCGTATTTACGCGATAGAATGGTAGAATATTTAAAAGCGGTGATATCACATCACGCCTGGACTGTTTTCTACTTTTCCGTACAGTAACGCCTGACATAAACGATGCCGACTGTCCGCAGCAAACAGATCTTTTATCTTTTAATTAAACATTCACATTGAAAAAGATTAATTTTCTTTAACTACGTCCATATAAAATTAATATATTAAATTAAAAAAAAAAAAGATAAATGTGAAAGATAAAGAGAAAGATAAAGACTGTTAAATTTTGATATATCGAACGAAATTTGACTGATATAAAAATCTTTTCTTTATTAAATCTTAATATCTGCTCTGCAAACATTTACAAAAAATTTTGATATATCTCATTTTAATTATAATTTTTTTATCGCAA
The DNA here is from genome assembly GCF_001594055.1 of Mycetomoellerius zeteki. Taxonomy (NCBI): domain Eukaryota; kingdom Metazoa; phylum Arthropoda; class Insecta; order Hymenoptera; family Formicidae; genus Mycetomoellerius; species Mycetomoellerius zeteki. The sequence goes on along the minus strand of NW_017257727.1, from coordinate 21,958 downwards.
AATTTTTCAATCTCTATCAAATATTATCAACTGAGAGAAGAATAAATAAACAAAGTCAATAAATATTCATTATATTATACGCGATCGTATATTATTTAATTCGACGTAGAAATCGTTTCCCATAAACTTTTTTCATAAACGAAAGAGGATAAAGATGACCAAGCAAATGTTCAGCGAGAAAATAAAAAAGAAATCAGAAACCAGTATACTGGACCAATATCGTCAAAAACTATCTCAACCTTCTCTTGCGCTTGCAACACAATTATTATACTACACGCGAGCACGCAATAATTTTGCATGTAGTAAATATATTGCATATTTTTACCACATACAAAATTTAAAAAAATGTTAATACATTTATAAGTACAGCGAGGAATTTATAGTGTTCTGATTTCGCACCGCGGAATAGTAGATGAAGTATGAAACGCACCGGTGATAAAAATTGAATGTTCTATCTCTACAATTCGCGTTATTACCGTATAAAGCAGCGTGAATCTTCACGAAATAATGTCTGCATCGTGCAACACTTCGCAATGTAGATATCAGCTCGCGAAGTCCGATGCTGTCGCGTTTCGCAGGGCGAATTTATGGTCACTCTATATATCTCGTGCCGCACACGTGCACGCGACGCGATGCGTTTTGAATTCAAAGCGGTAGCAAATCGATCGGCAGGAGAGAAGGAAGAAGTGAGTCGGGTGTCGGGAAAGGAAATGGCGAATCGTTCGAACGAGACATCAGCGATTATTTATCTGGATAAACAGGTCGAGTCATCCAAAAGCGATTACCGCGCGGCATAACGTTGGCCAATCGGCGCGGCGGTCGATCGTTTGTCTAGTTCAGAGCAACATCATTATCGGAGATATCCGAGATAAAATGAAGATTATTTCGAGGGGATAATCGTTTTAAACTATATTCCAGACTGGAATTCCTTCTATCGTTAATGGCGCGCAATCAAGTGAGAAAAAGAGAGAGAAAGAGAGACGCTACGTTTATTTTCCAAACGCGAAGCTATCGGTTATTGCGAGCAATAAGATGCAGTTATGACATTTGTGTCGCAACTGTAACTGTCTCACTGCATCATAAATTTTACAAACGTAAATACAACTGAAAAGGAAAAATATATCACACGATGCATGGATATACCAATTTTTTTAAATTAAGTGATGATTGTTTACAGCAAGAATCGATTAGGAAAGCTACTTCGACATGTAATTTAATTATTCGGTTGAATCACGTGTTTGTCGATGAATCTCTTCTCGTTCCTCTTCAGAGACAACATTTAACTGATCACCGAATGCATTGAAGATAAATCACTTCTCTCGCGGTTACCTAAAGTGAGAGCAAATTCGCGTGCAGAAACACGTGCGAGGCTGTTCTAACAGGTACATAACGATCCACACATAGCTGTCGCCTTGTGCGAAATCCGGTGCGACTCATCTGTATTACATGACCTGCACGTGTTATCCGGTACGGTGTCGGTGGTCAGGAGGACGACTATACAGACGCCGGACATAACCCGCATGCAATATGCATAACACAGCCGGTGACGTATTCTATGCGAAAGCGACCGAAAACCGCGATATTCTTGACGGCAGCCCGATCGAACATCGCGACCCCAAAAACGTTTTTACGATCCACGAGAATAAAATCCGTTCTAACAAATGGACAACATAATATTTTCGCAAAGAACATCTCAGCTGGATGAACAATGGGCGCGTTAATTCTTTAACTGATTAACGATGGGTTGTGCGAAAGAAATAATGGATGCTTTTCATCAATTGTAAAATCACTAGACACTTTTATGCACATGGCGACACAAGTTATGTTTCAATTGCCTAATCGTTGATCCAGCATTACATATCCGTATTCAACTCGAGGGTTACTAGTCAGCTATGTAAGTTGTGTTTTCTAGAGACAACTATATATATATATATGCACGAAGGGAATTTCCTTTTATAATTTATCCTGAAAATATGGTAGTTGTGGTACAATACAATATTTTAAAGGATTTTATCATGCACTTCAGTAAAATTGATCAAACTTATTTTATACTTTATTGCAGTTTTATTAATGAATGAGAAAGATTTACATTAAAATTCTTCGAAATACAATGTTGTTTCACGACTGTCATATTTTCAGAATAAATTATAAGAAAAAATTCTCTCCGTATATATGTTACTAATTGCGGTAACTATAAATGAGGTTGGAGGATATTGGATGACCAGCATTTTTGCTTTTTTTAATCTAACTATATCCAGAACTATATATATATATATATATATACATAATTTACATATTCTATTTCAATTGTCGTACAATGCTACATTTTGTGCATTCCCGTGTCATGTTAGTGTTAAAATGTGTTAAACAATTGGAAAGGACCCAACAGCTCGCGACAGAACGTCGCACATATTCTCATTATAGAGGAAATAACATGTATCACGATTTTCTTATAAAGAAAAATTCGCCTAGAAGCATTATTGCGAATTTTAGAATCCGATAAGATCGAACGAATTTAGCAGTAAAGGAAGTCTGATTGAACAAATAATTTTCTCAAAAGAAATTATATTGGAAAAGAGCTATCTATATGCGGGTTTACGCCAGCAATCTCGAGAAATTATTTTATTTTTCTCTCTTTTTCGGTGCATTATCCCAAAATACCTTGGCTTTCTCGACTTTCAGTTGAGTAATACGATATAGCAGCTCGTATATTATTTCGTACTTTCCAATTGAAAACAACGGCTAAATTATATTTAGATGAATGAAAAATTCAAAACGTAATGAGATATAAATGATAGTGTCGTTAAATAATTGTTTGCCTGTAAATATCGCAATCAAAACAATAATTTATAATTTCCATCCTCGATCGCTTCGATTCCCCTACTTCAAACGAATAATTCACGCGAAATACCTATTTCGATAAATAGCCGTCACCTCGATACAATTACAAATTGTTAATTACGAAAGATAATTAATCGCTTGATAATTGCTAATTGTAATAAGGAAATGATCGCGCATTCTGAAGGACAATGCGACAATATGCGAATGACCAAACAATGACCTTGTTTATATGCAACAGCAAGCTGTCGCGAAAAACGAATGTCGAGAGCCGAATATCACGCGCGACAGAAATGTCGTCGCCACAAAATATTTAATTTATTATAAAATAAATGCACGCCGGATATTCCATTTCTTGCTCATTTGAAATTAATTTCGATATAAATAAGCTATTGTACATCAAATTCAATTTATTTTAATAATAAAAGTATCTTCATTTTGATAAAAGAACATAATATTTACGTAAATTAATTTACTGTTATTTCTTTTTTTAAATTTTATATCCCGAAAGTGACGAAATTGTGTCATTTTAATAAATGAATAAAATGAAATTAAAATTCCGCGAGAATATGTGACAACGGGTTTTTTTCTTAATATATTAAAGTCACATATGATTTCATTCCGAAATGTAAAAACATACAGAATAATGATAATTTATTCTTTGTACACATAATACATACACACATATATGTATATATGTACATGTATATACAGAGTATTACAGGGACAAACTTCAGGGAATGGATCTCAACAAAAGAATCAACTTTTGTTAAGAAATCTGTGCTCTTCAACACATTTTTAAGCAGCTACTCCGCTCGCGTATAAGTTCACGTCCTTTGATTTTGTTTTTGTAACAAGACAACAAAGAAAACAAAAACATAGACTATTGTCAGATGTCACGCGCGATCGATTGCATTTTTCATAATTCGAACGAGGACGCATAGCTTCTTAAAAATGCATCGAAGGACATATAAGTTCCTAAATTCACATAAAAGCTCTTTCTTTTGTTGAGATCTATAGTTTCCTAAAGAGAGTTTGTCCCAGAGATTTTTAAACACCCTGTATATGTAATTTATTTCTACAATATATTTTTAAGACACTTATGATGATATATACATGTATGATGATATATGATGTATATTGTGATACATCCATATGTACCTGTAATATTTTTTATGTATATATATCCGTTATATTTGTGACTCCATGATATACACAGTGAAAGTGCTCTAGATGTGTAGATACTCTAGATGTCTAGATACAAATATTTACACAATATTCATATCGAATTATTTAAGCATTAAAGATCAAGCTTCGACCATTATGGCCTTTTATTTTCACATGTTGTATTTTATATCATTCATAGAATCACTGGTTGTATTTTCACATGTACGGTCCAATAAAATTCTTATTGTTCTTATTGTGTCTAGATGCAAAATTTTTGAAGTGATGTTAATATCTCTCTCTCTCTCTCTCTCTCTCAATTTCTCATTATTATTAAATTTACCTAATTATCCTCTCAATCTTTCTATATTCAAGATTCGAGATCTGCATGCTCTCTTGTACCAATCCGCTTATGCACTATAGCTTGCTGATCGATCTCGCAAATCGACCGATAATTACGTAAGAGATTGTCTTCTTCCACAGGATTTAACGTACGCGGACGGCGGCCACAATTGGCGGAGTATAATTTTCTCACTACTAGTCATCGGTTTCGTTATCGCTGGCATTGTCACAGCAATTTATCTCCTCGGGTGAGTTCACATTACTTACTGTCTTTGTGTGTTTTTTCCCTTATTTTAACTTTTAGTAATCTAATCCTTACAATTCCATCAAATTTATACCAGAAAGAAAGACAATTGAACTTTTTTTCACAGATAATATAAAATATTAACGTACACTGAAAAAAATTTACAACATTTTAATAAATATTAGTACTAATTAAACTTACAGTTAAATAAATATTTACTTAATAAAAATGTATACACTTAAATCAAATTAATGGCTCTTGTATCAAATAAATATGTTTACATTTAGTAAATATTTAGTTAGTGCTATTCAAACAAATACTTATTAAAATTTAGTATATTTTTTCAGTATGTATCTCTTTTAGCTAAGGCAAAACTTCTGCCTAGGCTAAAAGTAAAAGAGATACACACTTGAGCAAAATACAATAGCTTCAATTCGTTTATTACGAATGCTTGAAAAAGCTTGTGTACTGCATTCTAAATTTGCTTTTCCTTTGATTTGTTTACAGGTACGTTGACGAGCTCCTGTATTGGAGTGGCAGGCGTCTTACGTTAGACGAGTGCCTTCGTGATGACCTGACACCGCACAGGTTACCACCGACTTGGATAACCCACGAAAAGTTCGTCTACCAGGCCGACGATGGTTCTCTCACCCTTCTAGACACCCGCAACAACGTCGTGTCCCTTTTAGTCTCTAATCATACACTTGTACGTATACATACAGTGCTTATCACTGCGTTCTTTGTACTTTGTTACATAAACTTCACCGATAGTATTATATGGATGATACCATACAAGTGCCCAAATTTTATACAAGCACAATGATTATTGAGTAAGATGATAAATTTTCAATCGTAAATTTGTCCTATGGAATTACAAAATAACTACGTACATTTATTAAATAATTATCTGTTATATATACGAATATAATATATACATATCTGAACCCCATTTAACAATAAAATTGTAACCTAGTTTTCGTAAATTGAATATTCTAAGAACAAATTCGCAATGCGATTTAAGATAAATTTCTATTGCAATTACGAATTTTTTTTCTTTTAAATTCCTATAATAACAAACTAGATAGAGTACGAATTCTTAGAAAGAAAAAAATAATTGGAGTTATCTAAGAAAAAGGGAGTTTTATGGATTGAGTGATCAGAAGAACCGTTTATAAAGAAAGAAAGTATTGTGCTCTCTAATGTGACGGAAAAGAATTAAGAGATTAAAGTGATTTTAAGAATGGGAATCTAAAAGGCGAGATACAAGAAACTTGAAATCTTCTTTCTCGAGAAAAAAAACTCAAGAATTGTTATTTATTAATAAACTTTTTAAAAAATTAGTACTTAACTTTGGTTACTCTACGTTTCGATGTTTTATAAACATACAATTTTGATAAAACGGACGATTTGAATGTAAAATATTCAATATCAAATTTAAATTCGTCATTGAATATCTAAATAATTACAAATGACAAATAAACATGATTTAAAATATTTAAATGTATAAATTTTAGAATTCAAAGAGCGTTTAAAGTATAATTCTAATGCATTATTTAATTAACTAGCGAAATAATTAGCGATAAAGTTTTTACGATCGCAGAATCGTTCCGCATTTAATTATGCTGAAACTAATGATTTTAAATTATGTAACAAACGGATGTATGAAACTTCGTAAAACATAAAAGATAAGATTGCGCATGTGCTTTTGATCAGTTATACAAATTAAAAATTTATATTATATTAATTTAGACTTTTAGATATATATATCATCTCGTGCATAATTATTACCGATTATTTTATCATTCACGAAATCAAATATTCAATATTATTCGAAGAAATTATCAACATACACTGTCTAAAGTAAATACATTTATTTAAAGAACTAATTCCATTTATATAGGTTAATTAGTTCGCTTCACATTAAATAAATTTTGTTTGGAACATGATGCCAAATAAAATCGATTGGCAAACATTGCAAGCGGAAATACTGGAGCGAACAAGTTGTCAAATTTTCAGCAACGGCAAATTCATTCATGACCCGATAATAATCCTTACCGGATCCGAGCCACTCGACCAAGAGAAACGTTATTTCCATCAGATTTCGGCGGAGCCCTAAATCACCAACCACGGCAGGAATATCCGCATTAGTGATGCACCGAGGTATCTTAGCTCCCTTGGTATCTAATCCGCCGATACCGAGCTATTGTCGCGTTCATCCAGGATTAATTGGAGACATGACCCTCGCACTCGCCAGATAATTACGCGCCAACTGCCTACGTGCAGATATATTTCTGTAGAACGTGCAAATGCGAAGAGGAAGGAAAAGGAATAAATCACAGAAGAAATAAATAAATAAATATGCGAGCTTTTTCCGTTCTTTACTTGCTATTTTTGATTTAGCCTCTTAATTGTTGCGTGAACAGGGAAAATAGCGAGGTAGACTTATGAATTAATAAACATCTAACTTGTAGGATTCAAAAGCTCTCAGCTGGAAAATAGTTTCTAATTATCGGCCATTTATAGGATTTAGCTTCTTAATTATTGCGTGAACAGAGAAAATGCAACACACAAACAAGAATAAATATGTACCACTAGGCTGAAGCGGATAATTTGTCCTGTGCAATAGTTTAAGTTTTCTACGAAAGATAAGTTCGATCGAGGATAGAAGAAGACATATCTATATTCTCATGCAAAATACTGCGTTTTCAGTTTGCTTTCTCTCACTAGCTTTCTCTTTCGAATTCCCGGTAGATTTCTAATTGTGACAAACAGTCAAACAACATTTCCGAGCGTTTCTATATGGTGAAAATTTTTATATAGGATAGAGAATATAAGCTGAACCCTTTATTGAAAGTCAGTTTTGTTCTACCGATCGGCAAACCAGCCGAGTGTGCCTTGCGGCGCATTGCGAAACAAAGACTGGACCGCACATAAAATGGAATCCGGGGCATCCCACGGTTTACCCAGGGCTGCAGGCACGCGTAGGATAAATATAAGGAATTCTAGATACTGCAATATTGCGTTTGAGGTTCAATGATACCATCTCGAGGTATTTCGATTACAGTAGGCTCGAAGCGGGAAAAAACGATTAAAAGGTCTTGCTTAGTCATATTATTTCGAGAATTTTAATACGCCACGTTCTATGAGAAATAAAATACAAACGATGCTGTTTTTTAAAACTTAGAGTGAATTGTCACTCTGAAAAGTGAAATCTCACTCTTAAAGATTGAAAATTGAACGTCTCCTTTTCAAGATTAGCTCAATTTTCACTCTTTAGAGTAAGATTCCACTCTATAGAATTTAGAGAGTATGAAAACAACTACAGAAATGTGGGAGAATCACGAAATGAAATGTACATGGCGTCTCCACGGTGAGCTCTAATATGAACAATGAGAGAAAAAAAAGAAACGAGGAGTGAAACGGTTTATAATGAAATAGAATGATCGATTTAGGTAGCGCTAGCAATAAGTATGCGTGCGCAAGAGAGCCGATCCACTTAGTCTGGACAGGTTCCAAATTCGCGTCCTTTTTCTCTCTTGAACCGAGAGGCGAGGTATAGACAAGTGTATGCGGCACATTGATCCGATCTGGCGTCCACCAGGACACGCCGCGTCCGGCTCGTCTCGCCACTCTTTCGGATACGAGTATCGACTACCAGATATTCGTCTATGCACAACGCTATACTATACGGAGGTAAACCGATGAACCCGCTACCAATCTTAATAAAGCCAATTATAACTGCAAACGATAATTGCAAATTTATTAAACTTTAGAAATGAGATAAAATTACCTCGCGGATTAAAAAGGAAAAAAATCAAGCGGAGGCGGACAGACTGGAATCAGAACGCAGGTGTTCAGGCGCGATGTTAATAATAAAATAACTTCTCTTTTATGTACATATGAGAACATTTTATCTTTTAATTTGGGTCCATTCATTTTCAACATTTAAATCACAAATGGAATAAGTTTTACAAAAATATAGATATCAAACATTAAAAATTAACTTCAAGGAAATCATTCTCACTGGATTTTAAAATAATACCTACTTAAAAAAATATATAAAATATAAATTACTGTGCCTGCACGCATAAAAATTATTAATATAATAATAATAATAATAACGCCAGAATAAGAATTGAATAAAATTGAAATATTACGCCAGAATTAAAACTGATTTGATAAAAGTAATTAAAAAATCGGAAAAGATATTTTTTTATAAGATAAAAGTATTTCGTTTACGATAAAAGCTTTCGCTTTTATCAGCAATATAACCGACTCTTGAATTAAATTGTAATGTTAAGATCGGATTTTGCTCAATATTCCACAGAATGTAATCTTTATTAAACGTTGTTTCCAGAGACAACTGAACGTTCAGGGCTACGAATGCAGCTCTGATCTACGTTATGTATTGTTCAGGCACAATGTCAAACCGGTAAGTAACTTAAACGTGGAAGTCTCTCGAGAAAAGTTTTTTGCACAGCAGCTGCATCCTAACTTTCTGATCCGTCGCTTATCGATAACGCTCGGACGTGTAATACGACGCGCAGCAATTTACTTGCAGTTAGCTGTCGATTATCGCTATCGAAAACACATTCACCCCTGCACTACAGATTCTCTCTTTTTTCCCGATCCTTTTATATTTCATATGGTACAGATGTCGACAATTTTTCAGGTCTTCCGGAACACTTTCACCGCTCTTTACACCATCTACGATGTCACGAACGAGTAAGTGTATTAAATATATTAGTATAATATTATTATAAAAAATATTATTATAAAAAATTAATTTATTATGTAAAAATAATAAAAATATTAAAATATTAAGTAATATAAGTGGATTTAGTCTGTAGAAGTAGATCATAAATTTGGAAAAAATACCAATAAGAGCCGACTGGATGTACATGTATATAAACTTATTTATTACATAGATAACGTGAAAGTAGTAGACGCTTTAATCCTAGTTTTAGTTGAATCCTCTTCAGTACATAAATTAAATATAATTACGAGTAACGCAAATAAACATATGTATTATGCATATTCATATTTAAGTCTAACGAGGACCGTCGTAATAATAACTTGAAAGTGAGGTGCATGGCCAGATAAATGATTCAGTCCACACACACACACACACACACACACACCCACACCCACACCCACACCCACACCCACACCCACACACACACACACACACACACACACACACACACACACACAGAGTAGTCGTTTTACTTCTAAACCAACTACTTTTTACATGACGATGCGCCTTATTTTCAAATTATTACGACATTAGGTTTAAATATGAAGGTGTAAATATATGTTTATTTGCATTACTGTTAATTACATTCAATTTACGTTCTGAGAAGGGTCTAAATTTTAAAGGGCGAAACATCTACTATTTTTACGTTATGTAATAAATGTAATAAATTTTATGTAAAATATGAGTTTATATACATACGTACATTCAGTCGGTTCTTATTGACATTTTCCTCAATGAGTTATGATTTCAAAAATATTAATTTACGAATTTTCATTCTCACTTTTTTGTCTAATTTATTTGAAACCTTTCATCATTATTTTTCCGCATTGAATGCGTTTCTAAAAATATACTTGTATAAAAAGAACGCACTGAAATGCAAATAATATCACTAACTTGTATTGTACATTAGTTTTTGTAATCTTTTATTTACCAGCCATCACACACCCATTCGTCTACAAGCGTCGCGACACATGCATCAGACGCGATTGCAATATGCCGCTTGGTTGGGCAACACATCCAGTCTCCTGATGATCTCCGAGAACGACATTTTTCTTAGAATGGGACCCGCCTCGACGGAGGACACCCGTTTGACCGACACGGGCATACCTGGGGTGATCTACAACGGCGTGCCTGACTGGTTATATCAAGAGGAAGTGTTACCGAGACCGCAAGCGATTTGGCCCAGTCTGGACGGCACGCATGTCCTTTATGCCACGTTCAACGACACCAGAGTGAGCGCGCTTGAGTTCCCTTGGTTTGGTACGACGGGCCAAGATGGAGCCGGACCGAATCCCCTGAGTGTGTCCAGATCCTTTCCACCTTCCAGATCGGTTAGATACCCGAGACCGGGTTTCCCCAATCCGGAAGTCGATTTGTGGATCATAGATCTTAGTAACGTGAGCTCGGCAAATTACAACGGTACCGGCAACGTCACGTGGTCAACGAAAATAAAGATGAGGCCACCGGCGCTCTTGGATGAACAGTATGTTAATTTATTAATAATTACTTTTACCTTAATTGCGAAATACATGAGATAATTTATAGAAAATATAAACTCAGTATTGGAAGATTGAACAATGATATAGAACATCGGCTCCGCTCATTCATGATTCTGTAGAGGAGAAGGTGGTATTATAGCACTCCAGTTACATTTTACACAATAACTTTGTTAATAATCAATATTTAAGTTTAAAACTTGACAATTACATTCATTAAAATGTTAAATTAAAACATTGAATCGATTCTGAACTCAAAGTTACAAAATATTTATTACTTAGGATACTATTAATAAAAATGTGGCGACATTGCATAATGACTCTAAGAAAAAAATGGGCGGTAAGATGGCCTTCCATGAAAATAGCCTTAAAATATTAGTTTTGTTTAGAAAACAGTATTTGATTATAAAATTAACAAAAAAGAAAAACATTTTAAAATGTATATGTAAATAAATGTATATACATTCACATAACTTTTGCATATAAGCTGCTCAGTACTAAAAATCTCAGTACTAAAAATAGTACACGTAATATAAACTATAGATTAACAGTAGAGCTACAATCAATTATCAAATAATTATTTTGATATGAAAACCTCAAAAAAGAGGTCGTGAGTAATTAATATCCATAGAACATTAGCAAAATGCCATGGTATTGTTTAAATTTGTATAACTCAAAATATATATAGTCAAATAAAATGTTAAATAGCAAATAACACACTCAAAAATACATATATTCGTGTGATAATATGCTCAAGTTTAAGAAAAATGAGGGGAAGTAGGTGTAATTAAATGCTAAAGTACCTCAGAAACGTTTCGAAATACTTGAAAGTAAAAATGCGATATAATAAGTGCTGGTTATTGAGTATTGGTAATATTAGCATCATGGTGTAACGGCGAGCTACTGAACTAATAATTCCATAAGTAATCATTAAGATTCGCTATATAATAGCGGAGATATTAAGGGAGGCCACAATATATACACTGGCCATAATACCAACTTCTCCTCTATTAATAAAATTCGTGGATATTTCAGAGATTACTATTTGATATCGGCCGGCTGGGTCGGCGAGGACACTTCGCAGATCGCCGTCGTCTGGATGACGAGGATGCAAAATCTATCTATAGTGTCGGCTTGCCGTGCTCCCACGTGGGAATGCGAGATGACCCACACGGAGCGGGCGCCCGAAGGACTGTGGCTGGATGCTCAACCGCATCCTCTCTTCGCTCCAGACGGCGACAGCTTTCTGCTGTTGGCCACGGTGCAAGAAGGTGATAAGGAGCACTTCACGCACATAAAACATGTCACACTCACGCAACAAAGAATAGCAGTGCTCTCCCATGGTCGTTACGAGGTGAGTGGCTTATCGTGAGTTACAAAGCTCTTTAGACAATTCCTATTAGAATTTAGAATAGAATTCTATTTAATACTTTATGTGCCATGCAATATAAAAAGTGTTTAAAGAATCAGAATATATACACGTTTAAAATACAAGGCATTGTAAATTCTATTCTACAATTAGATCATAAATAGTGGATCATAAATTATTATCAGGAATAATCATAAAAATATAATAACAAACATATAATGTAATATAACGATTAAAAATACAATACATATAGTATATAAAAAATAAAATAAGAGAAAAGAAATTTTAATACTATAAGTGCTTTCTAAAATAGGTGAGCGAGATCTTAGCATGGGACACCAAGGCACATCTCGTATACTATTTAGGCACTAGAGAGAAAAAACCTGGCCAAAGACATCTCTATGTAGTACGCGACCCCGCCGCGGACGATCCTCGTCACTTCGAGCCATTGTGCGTGACGTGTGACCTTGGAGATGTTCTTTGGAGTAGTAGGCAAGTCCATTAAAAAAAAAAAATAGATCGATGTAATTGCTTTTCGGTCAAATAAAATTAATAAGCGAATTTGTTGGACACTGCAGGTTTTATTACACAAATTGTACACATTTTGGTGCTTCGGTCAGTCCATCGGTGAACAACAACACGCAGGGTTATTACGTACTATACTGCGAGGGTCCCGGCCTACCCCTCGCCGGCGTGCACATGGTGTCGTCGCATAAGATGATTCGCGTGCTATACGACACAAGGATCCAACGTGCGGAAAAATTGTCAGAACTGGCACTGCCTACCAGACGAAACTTTGAGGTAGATAATTGATATTGCTGCGATTTTGCCTCAATCTTGATCAATTTTATATTGATATTATACAACTTGAAATGATTGGCAGGTGCCGCTACCTCAAGGTTGGCGGGCTCAAGTGCAGCTGCTGTTGCCGCCTTCGTGGCGGGAAGAGCTCAGGGACGCGGCATTTCCCGTACTCGTCGAGGTGAACGGCCGTCCTGGTAGTGAGGCCGTCACAGACAAGTTCCGAATAGACTGGGGAACGTATATGTCGAGTCATAACGACGTAGTCTATGTGAGACTGGACGTACGCGGTGCTCGTGGTCAGGGAAAGAAGGATCTTTTTAGAAGGATAGGCGGCGTCGAGGTACAGGATCAACTCACTGTGCTGAGACACCTTTTGAAGACGCACAAGTATCTCGACGTCACCAGGGTCGGCGTATGGGGATGGGGTTACGGTGGATATGTGACCGCTATGGTCCTCGGTAGTCAGGAGAATGTCTTCAAGTGCGGCGTCGCGGTTAATCCAATCGCCGATTGGATGTATTATAGTAAGCATATAAATTTCGTAAAAGCGTATGGAGTGCACGGAAAGAACAATTTTGCTAAAGTATTTATTTAAAAATTTAGCTAGATCTAAAAATAATTTTGTTAGACTATTAAAATAATTATGCAAGGTTGTTAGAATGTCAAAATGTTTTACAACATTTTCATGGTCCAACGAAATTATCTTCAGATTTATATCTAGCTAAATTTTTAGGTACTCCAGCAAAATCGCTCTTTCCGCACTAGAAAAAAGTCTGATTATATTAATTGGGAATTCCGATTGAAAATGGACAAATCAAAATTTTCTGGGTAAACCTGTTAAATTCCAATTGAGATAACCAAAATTTTGATATCAAAATATTGGTTATCTCAATTAGAATTTAATAGATTCAACCAGAAAATTCTGATTTGTTCATTTCTTCTAGAAGAACAAATTAGACGAGATGCACGCGTACTGAGAAAAGTTCCGAAATATCTCGTTGACATTACTAATAATCGCTTTCTTCAACTATAGATTCCGCGTTTACGGAACGAGTCCTCGGTGCCCCAGTTGAGAATTTTAAGGGCTACGTGGAGGCTGATCTCACGCAACGGGCGAGATTGGTGCCCAGTCATAGCCTTTATCTTCTTCATGGCCTAGCTGACCTCACAGCGCCTTACACGCACGGCGTTGCCTTCGCCAAGGCTTTGTCCGAAGCGGGAGTCATCTTTAGATATCAGGCAAGAGAACGAAAAACAAACGACGCAGGTGCGTCAAAGAGTACTCAAGCTAATTGTCGCTTCCTTCTTTTGAAACAGAGTTACGCGAACGAAGATCACGCCCTGAGAGGCGTGCTCGAACACGCTTATCGTTCCATGGAGGACTTCCTCGCCGAGTGCCTCGCCCTGGATGCCTCCTAGTGCCTCAATCCGAAGAATCCTTTGTTGTCTCTAGTGCGTCTATTTCCAATACGGACGTTAATACGAAGACTCGTCCTCGAAGTCACGGCAATTACACTCGTAAACCGGATGATCTCGTTTAGAGCCTGAATCGCGATATAAATCAGGCCGCTGGAAATGCGAGAAAAGCGAGAACAATCGTTTATCCGAATAAACGAAGAAAAGAGAAGAAACGCCGTTTGACGCGCGTATGCACAAGTTTATGCGGCAAGATGGAGACTGATAGAAAGAATTATAAAATGGAAGTAAAATGGCATTTGTATGAGCAATATCGTTACGACGTATATCATTTGCCTAAAGATTCCTCTTTACTACGGGAAAATCATTCACTTTTCTTTCTGGATGTGCATCTAGCGATATTTATATTGTCAAACTATGAAAAAATCCAGAAATCATGAAAGATATCTAACAAGAACGAAGAGCGACAGATCGTCGTCTGCTTAACGGAATTTTTGTACATTAACGAACGACGTCGCTCGCGTTTCCCGCGCAAATTCAATATGATAGTTTCATAGTTTGTTAGGCAGTAGGAATTCTTATTAAACAGCGCGAGCGGCTTGTTCGACGACGACGCCACGCGTCGCAAAAGTACTTAAGAGTCAAACGCGCGTACATGCCGTGAAATCAGGCGAGTTTCGAGAAGCGGACAAAAAGAATGAGGCGGGTGTTCGAAAGCGCAGACCGAATTATACTACGTGCGGAGCTTATCGACGGCTTGCAAATACGCGTCGTTTGCGTAGCGTCATCGGAACGATGTTGTGAAATCGGTGCCGAATGTTTGCGAGCTCGTCATTAACGTCTTGCTGTGTTCCAAGTCCAAAGGGCGCTCATATAGGAAAAGCCTGAGATTTCGTAGCGAATAACTAAAGGCGAAATTAATATTGGATTGTATAACACTTCAACGTACAGAGCTTATTGAGAGTCTGCAAACTTGCACTTTTCTTTATGCCCCACTTCTCAAACGGAATTTATTGAATCACAGCGCTCGAATAACTCCAATATATATCTCGATACGAGGAACCGGCTCTGCGGACCGTAATCAACGCTTTTACGGCGGGATTGAGAATCCCAGAGGAGGTCTCTAAGGTCTCTCGAGTCAAGTTAAACGTATGTTCGGAAGAAAGAGTTTGCAAGCTTCCGTCTTACACGGTCTCCTTTTTTTCTAGCTACGTCACTGGTGCCTCCCCGATTTTAAACGGAGAAAAAGTATCTACGCCTATGCGGTGACGTTCGTCCACAGCCATCGACATACATATATTTACCATTATATAGAATCCGGACGGTTACTGTGAGTTTTGTGTTGTACAGCTTGGCGCCTAGTTCTATGTATCGTAATGTTATACGCGTAAAAAGTTGTTTCACACAGATCCTTAGTATCCCCATCTCGACCCGCCCCTCCCCCCTTCTCCCTACCCGTTTGAATTTTGAATATTTGTACATATATATACACCCAGAAGAAATGTGAAGCTTCTTCGACGAGGTCCCGCGCAGATGCTTGCAGGAATCGTAAATGATTCATATAGATAGAAAAGAGCGATATCACTTGTTTTTAAATAACTGATTTTCGATCGACAAGATTTACGAAAATATGCTTGTCGGAGTATACGTGTGAGGATACTAGGATCTCGTCGAAGGTGCAGATATCAGACTCATTGTATATTTCTTCGAAATACATCGATCGATCCCGAATGGATGAACGACGAAACAGACGATATACTTACAATCGTCAGGACTAGCTGTCGATCATCGATCAGGCGCGATCGGCATACGATGTTGAGGCTCCCGAGTACTTGCTTGCTTTTGCCGTACTTTCAGGTGGAACAGTGGAAGACAAGATATGGCGAGACATCGTACGCTTATTGTCACATATGACTGACTTCGCTGCTCCACTATTGTAAAAGCAAACGCTCGGAAACCTTATAAACGCGACGTCGTCGAAGAATAAAAGGGCTCGTAAATGTCTCGAAAATATCTGCGGCAACGTCGATGTTTTTACGATACGTTCTATATAGATTTAGTAATCTATGAGATTTAAAAAAATCGAAGCATGAAACTTCGGAAATTATTGCCTTACGATTTAACGTCACGATTCATTTGCGTAAAAAAGTTGTAGAGTTAGAAATTTTCTATACATACATATGTATATCTTTCAACAGAGTAAGTCTTTTAATTTTTTTTTATAAATTTTATTATTACTGGTTTATCTAGTGTTTATATAGAATTTTGCTACAAATTAAGACGAAATACCTTGATTATCTTAATTGTAGAATACGCTTTCTAACTAAAAAATGTATAGTGATTTCGTTATAAAAATTTTTAATCGCAGATAATGTTCGAGACTATATGTCAATATAATTTCTAGTTCAAAAATACGGATAGTTTACGAGTCCGAATGTTAATTAGAGAAAAAGCGCGCTCAGACGAGGAAGTGGCGCACGTCGCCATGTGTATGCTGCATGTACCAGCAGCCCTTAAATGCCGACAATCAAGGCTAGTGCAACTAATCAAACGATAATAAATAGAAACGGAGAGAAGAGAAAAATACATAATAATTTTAATGAATACTCGTGAATGATCGCTATGGTTCGGGCATATTGTAAACCGCGACGAAGTCTAGTATTGCCAAACTATCGCGATCGAGAAGACTTCACGAAAGCGATTTTTGCGAGGATAAAAATGTTATAGATGCGAAGGGTCGTTAGGTCGAGATGATGTGCCCGCTGTCGACTGTAGAAAGTACAAAGTTGTAACGCGTAATGGAGGCTTCGAAAAATTCTCCGCTGAAATGGATTTATCCTTAGAGAGGGTTTCTCTTTTCACTATCTTTTGATGTTAACTAATGAAAATAAGACGGCTGTAATGAATCTTCCAATAAAATTAATGTGCAACATTATGTACAATGCGCAACAAGCGTTAAGTTTAATCGGACTCCTCCATTTCGCGATAAATGAATGGTCGTTTGTAGTGAAACAAAATGTTCGTTGTCAACAATATCGCTTCCATTTGTTCCCGAATAAATATAACGCGAGCGATCGAAACGCGAATTGTTCGATCCCAAGAAGCGGGAGAAAGAGTGATTGATCGATCGATCGAATAGATTCGGAAATACGAGCCATAAAGAAAAAGATGGGGAGGGGGAGAAAGAATAATAACGGTAGAGTGAATGAGAGCGAGAGAATGTGTGAGTGTGTAAATCACAATCAATTATTAAATATAATAACGGCAGAAAGTGAAGCAAATCGTTAAACGTAAGCATAGGGCATCGGAAAAATATCACGAAGACAGGCACGCAATATGTACAAGCATGCGAATTATGAAATTAATCGCAACAAAGAAACCTTGGTAGCAACGCATAAGGGTATCTATAGCTTTTGGTAACGTATTATCGCCGCTAAAAAGAAAAAAAAACGTAAAAGGCAATGAAAAATACACTCGTATGGGCATAACACGCAACACACACATACACGCAATATATTAAAAGAAACAGATAACTTTCTCACGCGGAAGTCAATATAAGGATTAGGCCCGTGCGAACGCATGAATAAATTAATGCGGATTAAGTACACTCGTCGCATCGGTCGATCGACCGATCGGAACGATCGTCAAACAGAACGCGTTAATTAAATCCGGCAGTGTAGATTTAAAAAATATATTGTATTCACTCTGATTTCTCAAAAAATGAAAATACGATATTTTATCCATAACAATTTGTGATGATTATTAAGTGAAATATAAATTTCAGATAATTTATAATCTTTTTGTCTCTTTTTCTCCATATTTGAAGTCGAAAAATAGATAATTTCAATCTTTAATCGTTTGACGATCAATGACAATTAGCGCGATTAGAGAACACATTAACTTCTTGAAGACGAGTGACGTTTTTTTTTACGATTTGTGGCTCCAAATGTATCTGTGTCCGCTCGGAGGCGTGTCCGGCAGTCTCGAAAGATTGTTTTTTATATCCATTTCATCGAAATGCTTGATACGCGTTCCATACGAGAGCCACTGATGTCGTTCGAGCTACTCGATCGATACTCGCCTTCAATTAATATCGTGGAACGGGCATGGAAAGTTATTTTTACTCGATTTTTGGCGATATTCGCACGGACCTGCACGGGAAACATCCACGAAATCGGCCAATCAATGGCTTGTACCAACGGCGAAACAAGTGAGTGATAAGTAAAAAGTAAGCGATAAATCTTCAGAAACTGTAATGCAAGTCAATTAATTCAAAAATTTTACTTTTGATTTTTTAAAAATCTCTTTTATTAGTATCTCTTTTATCAGTATCTCTCTCTCAAAAGAGAAAATAATTTATATTATTTTAAAGAAGCTTACTAATGTGAATAAAATTTGCACATTTAATAAATATCAGAAAATTATTTCAAAATTTATAATATGTTTACAAAGTCTATTAGTGACTTTATTTTATTTCGGTTATCGTAATTTATTAAAGTTTATTAAAAAATGTTTCAAGACTTTTTCAAATTGACAAGAATTGACAAAAGAAACCGAGATCCAATCCAATTCGATTGAATTTTCAAAAGCGATTGTAGTTAACTTCGTTCGTGAGTTCATAACGCCGATTTCGCGGATGTCATCCAAGTTACCTTCCACGTAACATCCACGAAATAATCATGTTATTAAGATTCTGCGTTTTTTAATATCAGCGAAGCTCGGCCCGGACACCGGGTGGATAAAGTGTTTTCAATAAACTGTTACATTATCTGAAGTATTCTTAATTCTTCCTCAATGTTGCATCTTTGACGAACGACTTTTAACGGCACACAATAATTAAGGCATCGAGACGTTGAAGTAGGCTTGAGAAATTATGATTTCTCATCGAAGGAGAAAAAGGAAAGGCACAATTTTCTCAAATAGTTTCAAGCAAAAAAATATTAACGCGTACGGAACCATTAATTATTCGAAGAATCGGTAAATATAATTTTATTGAAATATCTTCTCTACAGTGGACGTTACTTAAATCTTATTTAATGCTTATAATTTTATATTCAAGACTGTACGATCATCCGTACGAGACTCGTTCGAAAAGAAATCTTCGTGAGATAGAAATGACGGATTTGATCAAATCTCTTATCCCATCGAGACGATCATCTGACAGCAGTGTTATATATTTGGGTTCGTTTCATAAAAGTCCGCAGCTTGTAACGTTAGAGGATAGCAATGACAGTTTTCCCGAAAAAGTTATTCAACGAAACATGGATCAATACCAAAATGAGAAATCATTTAAAGTAACACATATATTTTATTCATTATAAACTAATTTTTCTGTGTCTCCTTTGATTAAAGAACATAATAATAATTTTATAGAATTAATTCCAATTAAATATTTTCATAAATTTTTCGAAAGTCTTATCGAATAGATTACGCTTTAAATATAATCCTGACCATCTATTTTATAAGATAAATACGTCTCGGTAAAAAAGTTTTTTGAAAAGGAGGACACTGTCTCCATCTCAGCCTTGCCCTTCCGTAATATGTTCAGCTGCTTTGATATAGCTTCGTTTACGTAACTTCGGGCTTCGATGGATCTCAACTTTATGAGATCGGCTTTAGTGAGCGGGATTGTTTTTGCTCCTATAGGAATCAATTCCGAGGGGTGGATTCCGAGCCAACGTGCGTTAGGACAAGCCAAGCTCTCGTTTTCTTTACAAAGGGTCGATGAACCGAAGCTGCGAAAACCAGTGTAATAGAAATGTATATAGAAACGGAACATTTCTCGAATAAAAATTGAACTAGCATGTAATATTGAAAGATTATCTAAATTATATAATATACTCAACTTTTGTATATCGAGAAGGATTATGATAAAGAGCTAAAGTTATAGAAAACTAATATTTTCTTATTTTGATACAAAAAAATTCTAATAAAAATAACAGCAATTTCCCTTAAATTACCGATAAATTAACATAATGTCTATGCCGAAAGGATCCGCGTCTACAATTATATAAATCGGCAATTCCATCCTTCCGGATAACATCTTGACAAACATCCTCGTAGCTACATCCGGATAACCCTTTCCCGTCACTAGAATGCATTTTAGGGAGCGAGAACAGTTTTCCTCGAGCAACTTTTGGAAGACTGCGTCCTTCTCAATGACCAAGACGAACTCGGCTTTCACACGAATGGAAATTATGTTTGAAATAATTTGCGGAATTTGCGCGCCGCCTGGTATCGTACAATCAATAACTTGATTATCGACTAGTGTGATGGTCATATTTCCTGCCACCAATCCTTTAGCTGTTGCCAGTAGTCCTAGAAAGACTCCCAGTTATTGATTTTTATTTCGTATTCTTTATTTTCTTCATATTTATTATTAATCAAATTAAAAGTTTGAGTATATATTTAATTTTAATTATAATATTTATAATATTAGGCTTCCTATAATTAAATAGTGTTTGGCTAACTCACTCAAATCCCATGGTGCGCATTCTAACAAATTAGCGATGTCATTCAACGCACGATCGACATATCGTTGATTAGATACCAAATAATTGGTTGTCTCTTTCTTTAAATCATAATAAAACGCTCGTCGGGTCTTGGTGGTGTTCATTAGCAACAAATGATGAACTTCCGCCATTATCACCATCATTAGAACAAATTTATTTCTGCTGCTTTTCACTGCGAAATCGACGGTTGTCTTTTCTAAATTCTGAGTATCTTTATTATTTGTATCTTGCTCTTCGACAAAGTCAGTTAAAGCATCATTGAAAAACATCGTTTTCTCTCGGACTTGTGAATCTGGATCGACTGAGCATCCTGGATAAATATTTTCTTTACGTGTACTCGATTTCGAAATATCATTTGGACCACTAAAGTACGATATACATGGTGCCTGTTCACTTGATATCTGTTCTATTATCTTCAGCGTAACAGCTTCGATACGTGCGATTAAATCCTTCCTAGACATCATGTCCGAAAAAAGTGTGAATTACGATACAATCAACGATATAATATTTATAACGAGAGAGATTGTGAGTTTACATTTCAAAATCAACTACTCATTTTCAAATAATAAAAAATATACAATCACAGCTAATAAATATTGTACCTCGGCTCTCTATTGTCGACTATCGGTATTTTGATAAATTTCTCACGGACGCCTAAATATTGATTAGCATCCGACGCGATTGTTTGCCCACAAAATTTTTTATTTGCCTTTTGCATTTTATTCTAAATAAAAAAGATAAATAATAATTAAATTAAATTTTATATATTTTTCATGATACATTAGTATATATTGAGATTATTTCTACAGAAAAATGAGTAAAATAAGGATATGAGAAATAATATTATAATGGATCAATAATAATAAATAAACATAAATTAATAATAAGGGCTATGAGCCCTTATTACACATAATTCTAAAATTATAATTACGCTAATATAAATGATGGTGGTGATTCTTCGTTCGTTCACCACCATCTTCGTTCACCGCCATCATTTATATTAGCGTAATTATAATT
>NW_017257726.1:5968-13215 GCF_001594055.1 Mycetomoellerius zeteki | reverse complement strand
TGAGTCACAAAAAATTCATAAAATATGCCATTTTTTCGCGCTCTAGACCAGCTTTCCCCCTTAATATATTACTCTTTCTTAATATTAATAATGAATATTGATAAAAGCAGCTATTTCAAATAATCATGAAAAGTTTTAATAAATAACGATACAGAGAATTGATTTTTAGAGAATCAACTGAATATCATATTAATATATTAATAAATGCGGTATTGAGTACACTGTGTAGTGTGCCCGATGAATATAAAAATTTATAATTAAGCTCCAAATTGTATTTATTCAAAATTTTGACATTAAAAAAAATGTAATCATATATACATTCAAAATTTTGGGTTTTCAAAAAATATTTATTCACAAAAAAACTATATTTAAAGTATTCATATTCATTCAAACAAAATATAAACCGATAAAGAAAGCTCCAATAAGCAAGCATTATCCCTTAACTATAACCGTTTGATAACTTTAAAATATAAATTAAAAGTAAAAAATGAATTTTACTTATTTTTGTCATTGTAATATTCAGATTCAGCTAAAGGATGATACAAAAGTTGTAGAAATACATAATATTATAAAAACAAAAGAAGACGATATATTTCTTATCGGAAAACATTTTATTGAATATTTACCTTTTTATATATATCCGTGTCATTCGTCATTACTCGATATATACGTTGTAAAAGATTTAAGTGATTTGAAAATATGGGCTATTAATCTCGTCAGCAACAAATGTATTGTATTACCTTATATTGATGATAATAATAGGTTCGTTTCTATGCCAATCATACATAATTTAAATTAATACATAAGGTATCTAAAGCTTACAATAGCGAAAAATTTGTGTACATTTGTGAAATATAGAATTTAAGTTTAAAATAATTAAATTACTATTATATACTTACTTTTAAGATTATTTTATTACAATAAATAGTAAAGAATACACACACATTTATGTAAGCATTTATTGTATTATAAAATCTTTCAATAAATTGTGGCTGTAAATTATAGTTTTCTATATTTATGTCTTAATTGTTGAGATCTCAACACAGATAGCATGAAGCTGATGGCATTTGTTATTTTGACGTCAAAAGACGTCATTTTGATGTCAACTTGTTACCGAGACAACTAAATTAATTTGCTGCTTGGAAACGTCCTAACATGACGTCAAAATGACGTCCTTGCAATGACGTCATTATAACGTCATTAAGATGTCATTTAGTGACATCAGCCATGGTCAGAAATGACCAAAATTTGACGTCAAAATGACCTGTATTTGCTACCTGGGTAATCCGGACAAAATAATTTTTTGCTGTAATCTAGTGTTATTTATCTGCTGCCACAGAGCATAGTAGTATCAGCCGGTACCTCCTAACGCTATCACTATCACTGAGATGCTGACATACTCCGATCTTAAGCTCTGTCTCTTTAACAACAGGAACCGTGAAGCAATGTTGTTCCATCAAGTCACGGAAACATATTCCGCGCATGCACAAAAATCCTTCAATGATTTAATAAAACCTTCCACTAATAACCATAAAGGAAATACAGTTCGCACCAGCTGGTCTCAAGTATATCTGGAGGTCAATAATTTCGAAATGAGGTGAAAATTACAAAAACAAGCAAATTTATTAACATATTTATAATTTTTTTTATCAACATCTAGGGTGCGTTCCACTTGACGCTCACAACGTTCACGCTCTCTACGCCGCGATCACTCGTTCCACTAGCATGAGTGTGCCAGCAAGTGGAATGAATTAGAAGTGATTTGTGAGCGTTATCAAAATGGCAGCCAATATTTCACGATTAATGTTTATTACCTGAAGCAGCACGTCATGTATCGTTGGCGGATAATAAAATATCATACATTTTATCAGTTTCAGAATCGTATAACATAACTTTTTCCATTTTTAATAAGCAATTATCGAGCAATCGTTAAATAAAATATGCAATCAAAATGGCACGTTAGATTTGTGACGTCATACGCCCACAACGCTCACGCCGACCCACCTCTTCAGTGCGAGCGTTGCGAGCGTTCATTTCAATCGTCTGAAGTTAATCGTTATGGCACTCGATGAACGTTGTGAGCGCCAAGTGAAACGGCACAATGAGCGAATTGGGTGATGCGAGCGTCAAGTGGAACGCACCCCTAGTGAATTCGCTAACTTTTCTAATTTTCACCTCGTTTAAAGATACATAATCAATCCCCTATGGAGTGAATTGTACCTGAGGCATTCCATGTCAAACCGGGCACGTTTGAAACATCATCAATTTTAATTCTTTTTTTTAATTTGTTGACGTATTGTACAGATAAAAATATGAGACACGTGTTTCGCAAAAAAAATTTCTGATTTTTTTGTGAAGTTATTCACGCTTGTAAGTTGCAGAAATTGATAAAAAATATCGCTCATGCAAACATTCAAATTATTATATAGTCATACAATTTTATGTAACTGTATATAAACGGACATATTTTACATAATTGTATATAATTTTATATCATTTTATATAATTATATATAAAACATTTTTTTCCGGGCAATCATAGTCGAATAATCGAAAATAATAATGAGAAGAATCGACTATAATTGCAATCGTCAATTTTCTACGACTTGAGATCTTACGACCGCTATGACTTCTATTGTAAACACCGTATTAGTTACTTGAGTAAAGTTTTGAAATGCAGATCGATTATTTCCTCTCGCTGAATAGAGAGTACATGTATTTTGTAGTTTACAACACTAAAAAACCTTCCATTTTCATTCATTTTCAAAAACCTTCCTTCGATCTCTTTCGATGAGTTTTAAAACTTTCCAAACGAAGGAAAATCTTCCAATGGAACAACACTGCCATATAACGGTATTCACGGAAACGATAGTCAGAATAATTTCTAATTTAAATTGACTTAATCGATCATACATGAACATAATTAATTACCAATTTCAAAATCAACGTCGATGTTTATTTACAATTAGTGATCTATGGAGGAGTAAATTTGAAAGTTCATAATATAAATAGAACGAGTTAGTCCTATATCAGTAATATTTTAATAAAGAAAGTATAAACTGCCATTATAGAAATCTAATATAATATACTGGCCAATTTATTACTGACAGACAGTAATTAATTTATACTTTGGAGCAGTAAAAGTATTAAAGATGGTTTTAATAAATAATTAATTATTGTTCTTTCAGTATTGGCTAGTTTTAGATTAGCTAGATTTCTTTAAGGAGGAATAGAAGTAAAATTTTTCAAAGACCTTATTTCTTCCTCATCATCTTTCTAAAAAAAAATATTAAAATATAATATCTTTTCAGAAAATTTTTTTGAACGATTTTCTATTCTTATTTTTATCATTTCCTTTTTATGAGAGATTCAATAACATATTTTATTATTATATACATATGGGGGGAGTTCGGGAAGATGCTATATAGCGTCATTTATTGTGTCATTTTTTATCTTTATTAGTAAATATCGTTTTTATATTATGTAAAGCAAGAATTGACGCACATATGATAAAGTACATTGTGCATATGACGATATTCGTATTGATTTATGAATTATATATTGCTTAAGACACCGAACTCAATACAGTTTTATATGTAAGAATTGACTATATAAATACAGCCTTATGATTGGTGTGAGACATCTTAAGACGGTCTAAAATGTAACGGCCAGCGCAGAACTTTGCAAAGGATAAAAAAATCAACCTATCTGAGTCTTTCATTTAGAACGGAAGGACATTGATTGGTATACTTTTTTTAATCATTGATCAAAACCTTTTGCTCCACCTTAAGAATCGACTATTAGTACCGGCCTACACACACACATATATATATATATATACTATTTAAGGCCTGAACTATCGCTACTGCGCATACCAAATCAATCGTATCAGAATTAATAGAGTCCTATATATGAGAGAAGCGACATTCATCCCCACTACTACCTCTACTCCAGCATATCTAGCACAGCAAAAAATTGATTCTAGATACATCCTACAGATATATGTCGAGGGATTTTCAAACATCCAGAGTACATACCTGAAGAAACTTAGGAGATATTTAGGATATACTGAGGATGTTGATAAGTCCGTTTAATCTACATCCATAGGACATCACCGTTTAAATATCATTAGGATGTGTTTCGATGACCAAATTTCATCCTGTGTTCATCCAGTGGACGTCCTAAAATGGCTTTTAGAATGTTAAAAATCCTTGTAAAAAAATACTACTGAGCATTACTGCGCTGTAGTATCTTTTGCAAAGGTATATTCGCGTCTCGGTACGATACAAAATGCAAGAAATGAGTATGCGTCACAGAAATTAACTATGAATAACTCCATTTTAAAAAAAGTACTTTCAGAGGCTCCATGAGCACATTCTGATCAAGTTGAGAGTAAGTGATGGTAAGTGATGAACTCCATTTGTACACGCTTCTTTATTAGGATCCACATTATTTTCTCCTTACGAAAAACGAGTCCATCTCGCGGCGGTACTGTGTACTACGCCATTTGGCTACGCCGCTAGATGGACTCGTTTCCCGTAAGGAGAAAATGACGCGGATCCTTATAAAGAGGCGTACACATTTAAAAAATTAACAATTAAGTTGCAAAGTTATGTCTCTATAACATACGTAAAATACGTAAAATACGTAAATGTTTATGACATATATGTGTCGAAAGTTGAAAAATGCAATTTATCAATATAGTGATCAAAATTTTTTCAGATCAAAATAGGATATCCTAGGGAGATGTTCTATATTAGTACAATGATAATTATAAATGTCCTGAACTAATCATATGAACGATTTAATGTTTTGTATCAGAATGGGAGCAATCTGATCAAATTAGGATATCCTAAGGAAATACA
Organism: Mycetomoellerius zeteki; assembly: GCF_001594055.1. Classification (NCBI taxonomy): domain Eukaryota; kingdom Metazoa; phylum Arthropoda; class Insecta; order Hymenoptera; family Formicidae; genus Mycetomoellerius; species Mycetomoellerius zeteki. Next base: position 8,351 of record NW_017257726.1, on the reverse strand, counting down.
CGTTGTTATGTGGGATGTTCAGCATCGCTATGTTTAGCCCGCTCCAGTTGATCAGTTCCATCGAACTTCATAATGGAGTTGTAAACACACTCCGTCAGGATGAGGTTAAGTAGTTCAAGTTGTTCAACAACTAAAGAACAAAAAGAAAAACAATATAAACCAAATTATACGTTTATTCTATTTTAAATATGTATATATCTAACTCATATGAGCTTTGCTTAGCTGTAGAAAGAGACATATGTGATGTAGCCAAGAAGACTAGAACTAAGGAGGATCAACTCGTGCCAATAGCGGTAGTGGGGGTGAGGCAAAAAGTGGCGACGGATAACTTCCCCCACTCTTGCGCTTCATTAGTCCTCTCTGTTGCTCTATATAGTCGTCGCTCTGTCGTTCTATAATCGTCACTTTGTCGCTCTTATATCGAACTTTCACACAATGCGCAGTGCCGCTGCACATCGTGTAAATAGCCGCGGACGTTTTTTGACTCATCCCCACCACGCGAGTTGATCCTCCTTAGTTCTAGTCTTCTTGGATGTAGCTTTCCACTGCGGGCTCAATATGGCTGTTTTAATTAAGTGGGGGTATGACTAATCAGAAATCGCGACGCCAATGTCGCTTCTCTCATATATAGGACTCTAAGAATTCCGACTCTAGTATTCCGACACTTACGACTCCGGCAGGCGACAGGCACCGCAAAACAATTGACGTTTATACTCAGCTATTAGCTGCTATCGCGATTTTATTTTTGACATTCCTGACTGATCGAAGCAGTTATCTCGTTCACGCTCATCACTGCGAAAGAGATACATCACCGCTCAAATACGATGGACTCCAACAAGCTTATTCCTTTTTATTACTCCATGAGCAGCAACAAAGAGGAAGATAAGGTTAGTCTTTACTGCAATCTATGTACCCAGGTAACAAAGTTTATCATTTTGACGGCAAATTCAAGTCACGTTTGTACAAATGACGTCAAGTGACCAAAAAGTGACCATAGGTCTTATTAGACTTCATTTCGTGACGTCAATATGATTTCATTGCCTGACGGTCTTAGAACATATATTACTGGAAGAGGAATATGGCGCTGAACGTGAAGCCAACATCTGTGCGACAGAGAAAGGTAGAGAAGTCCTAATGTTCGCATTGCGCATGCGCAGTACATTCGTACATTACACAGGGGTGCGTTCCAAAATCAACCTTGGTCAACCTCGTTGGTTGGAGGTTTGGAGGGGGATATAGTTAATTAATATCGTTTTCGATTGGAATGCACTAGCTGCACTCAGTGTCAAGAGCGTGTTCGATTGGTAGTACCAATGTGCACTTAGCAAGTGTCACGTGTTCATTTGACCGCACGATACTCGCGTAGTGCGCACTCAGTGCGCACTAAGTGGTACGAGATATTTTGACGGTGCCAGCTCAGTGCACTGGATACATATATAGGATATCAGTGCATCGTTTTGTCACAGTATCAAAGGATATACAATAGGGACAAGCAAATCTGTAATTTATAGCATGCAAATGTGTACAATTATTGATAAGTATGTACATATATGATATTCTTGATATCTTATATATTATTTAATTACATATAGTAAAAAATCATTACTTAAAGTTCTGAACATGAGATGTCGAGATTATTTTTCTGCGTTTTTCCTGCAGTCTAGTCAAATCCTTACAATCTTATAACTCGAAATGGCACTCCAGCTTTAGCACTGAAAATCTTGGCGTGTTCTTTTGAACTTGCACTATTCAATGCAATCCATGGAACTCGTCCAGTGTTAGTATGAACTGAGTGCGCACTGGTGCGCACTAACTTTTTTCCAATCGAAAACGCTATAAGGCAGTTATTTTGGGACGGTCTTGGATAGTGTGGGATGGTAGGGAGGGATTCCGTTCGTAAGTGACCGATTCAAGTAGAGAGCTCAATTCTTCAGCTTTTCACGTGGCAAGCTAGCGATCGGTTTGTGGTGAGTCCCTTCTAAGAGACGATGTTTTTTAACTTTTCAATTTTAAGATCAGGAAATATGTCACATCGACTTAATGTAGTACACGTATTTTAGTCGGTATTTATTGAGAATCGTTATCTTACCTCCAATTTTAATGAAATTAATTGAAATCGTTCACAGAAGTTTACAATAACGTATAATAAATCAACCTAACTAAGACTCCTTATAAATAAAACAACAATGAAAGAACAAGGGCAGTAGGAGTCAAGCGCGGGAGATGTTGCGCAAATAACACGACTATCGTAGCGTGAAACTTCTTTATTTTACTAAAGCGCTTACATGTTTCGGCTCATTTTTGAGCTTTCTTCAGAGATAACTAATAAATTCACATACATAGAATATAACAATTATTAACTAGTCATGGTGATCTTCCTCAC